>NC_141320.1:4442500-4847500 GCF_037954235.1 Aulostomus chinensis | reverse complement strand
GAACTGATTTAACTGATGCAGTCTCTTTTATCCTTTAATTTCATCACTATATTTTATCTTTTAATTTTTTTATTCTACTTTTCAATTAGCTCTTAAACTTTTAGATTTTATATGTATGTATATATATATATATATATATATATATATATATATATACATATAAATATAAAAGTATATATGTTTATATATATATATTTTATGTCATTCTGCTACTTTAATATCATTGTAACTCTGTTCTTTCCTATTCTACCTTCTTTTAGTCTTTTAGTTTTTAGCTCCAGTGTTTCCTGGTGGGGGCCCTCCACACTGGGAGGTGTGTCTGGTCCGCCCGCAGGGGCGTCATGCTTGGGATCGTCCAGGCCCGGAGAGCCGGGGGGCTCTGCATGATATGTGGAGTGTACCCGTCTGTCCGGGTCAGGGGGTCTCGGTGGCTTTATATTGTATTTAATGTTTTTCTTTTATTTCTGTGAAGCACTTTGTGTTGCAGTTTCTGTCTGAAAAGTGCCATATAGATATAAATAAAGTAAAGTAGCTTCAAGCTAAAGAGACGTGGCCGGATCCTCCTGCATTCTGCAGTCCCACACAAGTCATGCAGGAGGAGAACCTCTCTGAGAGCTCACGACTCCTGTTGGTGAGTTCTTGACCAGCAGAATCCACTTTTTAGGTGAAGCATCACTTTAACAATGTGAACTAGTTTGAACCCACTGGTCTGATTCTGAGGGAGTTTCCAGCTTTACAAGAACAGGAAGCCTCAACTGGTCTGATTGATTTCTACCATTTTCTGATTTTTGGTCTCTTTTGATGACGTGTGCTACAGTGTGATGTCACAGCTGGAGCTGGAGTCTGCCCTCGCACTGCGCGGTGGTGGACCCTCTGCCCGGATCTCCAGACAGTGCCCCTTGGTGCTCCAATCTGACCCCTGGACCAGGTAGGCTAGACTCCCTGTCGGCTGGTTGCAGTGGTGACGGGGTGGTCAGCAGGGCCAGTCTGGAAGTTGGCCCCCTGCAGGTCTGGCCCATTCCTCAGCCCCTCTCATTGCCTCTCTGTCCCATCACATCACATCTTATGTATCACTAGGCCTTGAGGGGCTGGACCCCCCAATTTTAATCACATCGTAGACATTTATGGCTTGGGGGAGTGCATGAGGATGTACTGGGAGACTCTGCCGTCTGCAACCGGCGGGGCTCCCATGCCCTGGGTGCCTCAGCCAATTTTAACTACATTCTAGTCATCCACATCATCACATCTACATTCCTACGCACAACACGCACCCTGCACCATGTTGGGATGGGGGGGCAGCTGGGGCAGGGAGTGGGTCCAGTGCTGCCTCCTTTGCTAACTGCACGATTGCAGGCCTGGGGGCCTGGCCGGGGCTCTTTGTGGGGGGGGCTGGTCCTCTTCCCAGCATGGTGGTTGGGCTGGGGTTGGTCACGGGCCCTGCTGTTGTGCGGTGGATCGCTCGCTGGCGGTTTCACTAAGTCTGAGGTGCCCTGGACTGTATCAGCATCGATGGAGTCCTCAGCCCCTGTATGGAGGAAGATGAGGGTATGATTGTTTAGTCCGGGGGTGGCGGTCCTGGGCGTGCGTGCTTTCAGCTCACCCTGGCGGGTGGGCTGGGCCTCTCAGGGGAGTGGGGGTTCCTGGCTGGCTGGCTGGTGGTGCCCTATAGCCTGAAGCCCGCCTGCTCTGTGGGGAGGGGGAGAACAGGGGATGGGTGGAGGGGATGGGGATCGGGGGTTGGGGGGGGTAGCTCCATTCGGGGCGGTGGGCCTGGTCGTTGTGGTGGGCTGTGGTTGCCCCACCTGGGTGTGGGGTGTGGGTGGGTGTCGGCCTCGCCGCTGGCGGACCTCTTGGGGGGCTCTGGTCGGGTCTCGGGCCAGAGGGGCCCTGTGCCCCTGGGCTCTGCTCATGCTGTGGGGGGGGGGAGTGCCCGGTGGGACCGGGGTCCTCTCTGCCCCGTCTCTCTGTGGGTTGCTTCTGGGTGGGGTTTGCTGCTCCTATGCTTTCCTACGGGTCTCGGCATGGGTTTGGCCTGTGGCTGTTTCCTGGGGGAGGGGTGGCCTGGGGCTCCCTGTGTCCTGGGGGTTTCTGGGTGCTCTCGTGGCTTGTTCCTGACCTGCCTGCTATCCTGGACTGGGGGTGCGATGTCCTGGCCCCCCACATCAGCTACAGCCAGCTACGCACAGCATCCAAGACAAATTGTTGCACACACACATACACATACACACAGGTATACACACATAAACGCATGCGGTGCACAACTGACCCATAATCACACACTCAGACATTTATCTAAAAATTGTATTAAACCAAATGGTAAACCTGCACTGGAAATTCTGCAACCAATGTTTTTTCCTTTTTTTTTCTTTTCTCCTCTCTGTTGTTGTTGTTACTTTTTCTTTGTTTGTTTGTTTGTTTTTTGTTTTTTGTTTTTTTTTCTGCTATTGCTGTTGTTGTCTTTGTCCCCCCCACTTGTCTTCCCCTGTCCTGTCCCTGCTCTCTCTTCCTGTCCTCTCCTGAGTCTCAGTCCGGTAGCTTCATCAATGAACCAACACCATTCCTAATAAAGTTCAACACAGATGCTGATAGGAGGAGTTTGTCAGGTTCCTCCTTAGCAGAGTAGAACTGCTTCAGTCCAACAAGGCACCAGAAACATGGATGCTGCTGCTGAACAGGACAGGTTAAAAAAAAAAAACTTGTCTGATTGATTTCTACTATTTTTGGTCTCTTTTGATGACATGTGACAATGTGATGTCACAGCGGCCATATTGGATGAGCTGGAGTCTCTCAGGAAAGTTGTTTTCTTTTTTCTCTCCAAGTCCATTCATAATGAACCAAAGAAAACACTGCTAATAAACCAGCAGAAGACGAGGAGGAAGTTCAAAAGTCTCTGAACTTCAAGTCAGAGGATCGATGTCAGGTTGCCAGCAACAGAGGGACCAACTAGATTAGACTGATGAAGAGCAGCACCTGAAGGCTGCCATCAAAGAAGAAGACCAGAGAAGAGAAGAGACTGAAAAGAGAGGGGAAGATTTGGAGCAACAAACAAGGACGAGGACTTGGTGATGTCTGGACCTGAGACCAGCCACCGCACCTCTGCTGCCTCACAGCTGCTGACCAGCAGGGTGAGGACGCACCCAGAGGTGAACTGCAGTCACTTGAGCAGGGAGTCAGGGAGTTCTTCAACAACAGAGAGGTTCCTATGAACAGGGACCAGATCGCTGCTCGTCCACCAAACCAGAGACACAACAACAGGCTCAGCATCATCGCTCCATTTGTGAGCAGAAAACATGAAGCTGAGGTGTCCATGCAGAAGAGCCTCTCACAAAGACAAACTGAGACTGAGACAGAATCCTGACAAAGAGAAAGAGAATTCAGGACTGGTGGAGAGGAGCTGGAGAGTCCTGATCAGACTGAACGCTCACCTGAGCAGGTAAAAGTGACAGTGGTCAGAGACCTGGAAGATCTTGATCAACATTCATGACAATGTTGAATGTTGAGGAGGAGAGGAGGAGGAGTGAGGAGATGTCCCACTGTCAAAGGAGTTGTGCTGTGAAATATCAGCAACTTCAGTTTGGGAGAGATAAATCTGGGAAAACTGGAAGAAAATGAGTGAATCCACACTTTGGAAGTCTTCTGCTGTCAAGATCCAACAATTTAGGAGTTAGAAACTGTCACTGATCAGAGATCAACTTCCACCAGAACATCAGCTTGAACTGTGACTGTTATTCTGAAGAGGAGTTCAGTTCTGGAGTCAAATGGAGCAGTTTTCAGTCCTTCACTTCACCAGCAGGAGGCTCTGCAGCAACTTCTCCTCAATCAAAGAGAGCGTCATCAGTTTCAGCAGAGATTTAGTGAGCAGCAACTTTGGAGCCTTGGCTGAATGATAATAATGAGCTGCAGCATGGAGGAGAGGCTCTGAAAGGTTTAGTCCAACCAGGGTCAGAGAGAGAGGGGGCTGTTGCTCTTCAATGCCAGGTTCTTGATCAGATCACCATGGTTACTGAGAAGCTGATGGATGTGTGACCTCTGAAATTGAGGCTGACAGATGCAGAACCATATTAGTTAGTTGTGTTTCTAGAGCGCCGGGTCGATCAGTCGATCAGTTTCATCCACTTCCAGGATGACGTGAAGAGCATCAGGATAAAGTGAGAGTTTGGTTTGTTGGATTTGGTGAAATCTGTTGATCATTCAAAACTGCAGAATTTGTTCCTTCATGTTTAGTGGAGTTTCTATCCAGTCGTTGTAGAACCTAAGAGAACCTGAGAGAACAGAGCAGCACTGATTGACAATCTTTCTATCAATGTGATTGATGGACAGAGGAAAGTCAACTGTTAGTGGCTGGTGGGAGCCACCATTTGCCTGTTTACAGTGGCAGAGATGAAGAAGAACTTCAAACTCAGAACAAACAGACAGAGGAACAGTTTGGAGGGAACAAATCACCAGAGGCAATGAAGGCTCAGAGCAGAACCTGAGAGTCCTGATTGACAGGAAGTTTCTGGAGAGGACAGCAGGGAATCCTAGGATGAGGTTTGACAGCCATTTTGGACTCTTTTTGACCGACGTTGTCTGTTGAGGGAGTTTAGACAAATTCCTAGAGAGGAGGAAGCCAAGGTGAACAAAAGGTTTGGAGAAAGACTTTAAGAAGAAAAATAGGCTCTGGAGGGAATTTATCAAGCATCCACCAGAGGAAAAGGAGGAGAAGAACAAACTAAAACCAGAAGAACATCTGATGAGATCAGAACAAAAAGACTCTTCTGATCAGTTGTTGGAGAAACAGAACATGGACATCATGATTGAACTTCAGCCCTCATGAATGCCTTCCCTTCATGTGGAGGAGAGCTTGTTAAACTAGAAGAAATATCTAGTAGTCCAGCTCAGGATGTTCTGCTCTCATCATTCTGACCAAACTCTTTGGACGGGACATCGGCCAAATGTCCTCCCTGTTCCACCACATTCTGGTCTCTGTTCTTTCCTGTTCTATCCTGCTCCAACTTCCCACAGAGACTCAGACCATGAGAGGAAGGAGGATGAGAACCAGAGGTGTTCCTCACGTATGAAGTTCAACTGGTAAAAGTCTCATCACACATCCAGGACTTCATCCACCTACCGAGCTGCAGTTGAAGCTTTGACCACTGGCAGCAGCCTCAGAAGAGCCTCCTCTGAAGCTGAATATTTGCTCAGCTCAAACACGTCCAGATCTTCTGAGGACAGTAAGATGAAGACCAGAGCCGACCACTGAGCTGGAGACAGTTCAGCTGAGGACAGACGTCCTGATCCCAGCAGACGCTGGATCTCCTCCACCAGAGAACCATCGTTCAGTTCATTCAGACAGTGGATCAGGTTGATGCTTCTCTCTGGAGACAGATCCTCATTCATCTTCGTCTTGATGAACTCAACTATTTCCTGTTTGGTCTCTGAGCTTCTTCCTGTCTGTGACACCAAACCTTGCAGGAGAGTCTGATTGGTCTGCAGTGAGAGACCCAGGAGGAAGCGGAGGAACAAGTCCAGGTGTCCATTGGGACTCTTCAAGGCATGGTCCACAGCTCTCTGGTGCAGGTGTTTTAGTTCAGGTTTCTTTCTGAAGACTCGTGACCTCCGGAATGTTTGTTCCTCTGTCAGCAGATTGACTCCAGAGTTGATGAAGGTCAGATGGACATGAAGAGCAGCCAGAAACTCCTGAACACTCAGATGGACAAAGCAGAACACCCGGTCCTGGTACAGTCCTCTCTCCTCTCTGAAGATCTGAGTGAACACTCCTGAGTACACAGAGGCTGCTCTGATGTCGATGCCACACCCTGTCAGGTCGCATTCATAGAAGATCAGGTTGCCTCTCTGCAGCTGATCAAAAGCCAGTTTTCTCAGAGCCTTCATCATCCTCTTGCTCTCTGGAGTCCAGTGTGGATCCGTCTCAGCTCCTCCATCATATTTGACCTTCTTGACTTTGGCCTGAACCACCAGGAAGTGTATGTACATCTCAGTCAGGGTCTTGGGCAGCTCTCCTCTCTGTCTGGTGGTCAACAGGTCCTCCAGGACGGTCGCAGTGATCCAGCAGAAGACGGGGATGTGACACATGATGTGGAGGCTTCGGGACCTCTTGATGTGGGAGACCATGGTCTCAGCCTGCTCCTCATCTCTGAATCTCTTCCTGAAGTATTCCTCCTTCTGGGGGTCAGTGAACCCTCTGACCTCCGTCACCATGTCAACACACTCAGCAGGGATCTGATTGGCTGCTGCAGGTCGTGTGGTCATCAAGAGGTGAGCGGAGGGAAGCAGCGTCCCTTTGATGAGGTTTGTCAGCAGCACGTCCACTGAGGTGGACTCGGTAGCATCGGTCAGGGTCCGGTTGTTATGGAAGTCCAGAGGGAGTCGACATTCGTCCAGGCCGTCAAAGATCAACGCAACCTGGAACTCTTCCAACCTGCTGATTCCTGCTTCTTTGATTTCAGGGAAGAAGAGATGAACAAGTTCCACCAAGCTGAAGTTCCTCTGCTTCAGCACATTCAGCTCTCTGAAGGTGAACGGGAACATGAAGTCTATGTGCTGGTTGGTTCTGCCTTCAGCCCAGTCCAGTGTCAACTTGTGTGTTAGGACCGTCTTCCCGATGCCAGCCACTCCCTTTGTCAGCACGGTTCTGACTGCTGCTTCTCTTCCAGCTGAGGCTCTAAAGAGGTCTTCTAGTCTGATGGTTGTTTCTGGTGCGGCTGGTTTCCTGGATGCTGCTTCAACCTGTCTGACCTCGTGTTCCTCATTGACCTCTGCAGCCCCTCCCTCAGTGATGTGAAGCTCTGTGTAGATCTGATTCAGAAGGCTTGGGTTTCCTGCTTTAGCGACCCCCTCAAACACACACTCAAACTTCTTCTGCAGGTTGGACTTCAGTTGACGTCGGCAGGCTGCAGCAGTTCCTCCTGAATGAACAAAGAACAAATTGAGTCAAGGGTGAAGACTGGGACTCGTCCTGGTCCTGATATATCTGGGTGCTGCAGGAAGGAAGCTGGAACTGGTTTGACGAGGGCTTGAATGTGAGGAACCTTCACTTGGATCAAAACATGATGCACTCCAGCTTTAAAGCTGTTCAAATCATCTTACTGCTGAGCAGACGGTCAGCCAGCTGCTCCTGATTCATTCTCTTGAGGAAGTCCAGTGTGATCTTCATGAACGCCTCTCTGCTCCTCCTCTGCTCCTCCTCATCATCCAACCACTCCTCTGGTTCATCTGGACTCAGAACCCTCCGGACTCTCTTCAGCTCCTTCTTCACAAAGTCAACAATCTTCTCCTCCAGCAGCTGGAACAGAATAAATGTCAGAGTGAAACGAGTGGAGGCAACAACAGGTCATGTGACTGAAAACCTGCTGGTCTCCAGTGAGTGACTGAACCCTCACGGACCATAAAGATGGAGTCCAGGTGTGCTGGGTGTTGCTGGATGGACTCACCACTGAGACCATCTGAGTTCTGCTGATCATGTCTGTGGAGACAAGATGAAGTCAAAGAACCAATAGTAAAGGAACACCAGGGACCTTCATGGTAGCAGGGACCTGGACCCAGCAGAGATGGGGGGTCTGTGGCTGGTCCCAGACCTGCCCACAGCCCCCTGCTCTTGAGTGGAAGAGATCGTATCAGAACAGACAGTTTACATTCTCACCTGGGATCAGACTCCAGTCCACCTTTGAAGTCTGGACAATGACCCATAGACCAATCACTCTTCATGGACACACAGCTGGGTTCAGGGGGGTCTGATGTCCTCTGAGAGAACCTGATGGAAACAACACTGATCAATGCTGATGATCAGGAAAAATCATCCAGGAAAACAGGAAAATGTTGAAGGTCAAACGTTTTAATGATGACGATAAAAAAAATGCCTGAGAAAAATGAGTTTCAGTCCTCAGAGCTCACCTCTGACCAGAAGACTGTTGACCATCTTTGAAAGAAATCCCCCGATTCATAGAGTTGTTGCTTCTGAAGGACACACAGCTGGGTCCAGGTCCAGCTCCAGCTCCAGCTCCAGGTCCAGTTCCAGGTCCAGTTTCAGCTCCAGGTCCAGGTCCAGGTCCAGGTCCAGGTCCAGGTTCAGCTCCAGGTCCAGGTCCAGTTCCAGGTCCAGGTTCAGCTCCAGGTCCAGGTCCAGGGCCAGGTCCAGGTCCAGGACCAGTAGAGTCCAGCCTGGTTTTCTGGGGAGGGGCTCCCTCCTCTGGGTCCTCACTCTGATTCATATCAGAGTTCAAACCTTCACACAAACACAACAACACCTTCATTTATCAACAAGCTTCACATCTCAGGACCCAAACTTGTGACTCCTCCAAGTTCAAATCCTTCTCCTCTTCAGAGACATGGAGGAGAGACATTCATTCTTCTCTGTCTGGAGGAAGGAAGTCATCTGATAGCAGCAAGAAGACCTGAACCTCTGGACTCCAGCAGGACAGTTGAACTTTGTCTGGTTGAGCTGCTCTGAACTGAAAGAGCTGTTATCAGATCCAACATCAAAGTCTGACAAATGAAGCTATCACCATGACAACCTGACTATCAGACTGTTGGTGTCATCACCTTCTGATGGAGAACAGAATCTCCATGAAGCAGCGAGTGCAGGTGAAGGAACCAGCAGCTCTGACTTTGGAAAGATCTCAGTCCAACATTCCTACTCGGAATGTTGATCCAAGCATCAGGAAACTCTGATGGTTCGGATCAGATTCCAGGTTTGAGTCTCAGCTTCACTCCTCCAACAGCTCAGAATCATAAACTCAGGCTTTTCTAGCAGCTCCTCCTCCTCCAGGACCTCAAACAGCAACACTGAATGATGCTGTGGTCAGGACCCTCTTTCATGTCTGGATGACACACAGCGGCTGTCCCTCAACTCCAGTGTGAAGTCTGGCATGTTAAGATCCAGTTGGACCCGTTCAGACTCTCCCTGCATTCTTCCCTGATGACGCAACATGAGAAACCAAGCGCTGCTGGTTTGCTGTGAACGTTCCCGCTGACGCTCGTTGTGAACCAGCTAGAATCCCACCTTCACACCTCCTGATGGAGACGGTTCAGCTGGACACTCAAGCAGGGAGCCGACTCAGTCAGAGGGATCCTGTTGGTCTGGGGGGTTCTCACCTGCTGAACTCACCTGAACTCAACCTGCACACTCGTTCAATGGTTCTTTTCTTCCCTCCTTCTTCCCCCTCCTTTAATTCAGTTAGCGGTTCAAGACAAACAGGTGACCGACATGGACAGACATGTCCATCAATCATGGCCTTCATACCTGGATCAGAGAGACGCTGCTCCTTCTCCCTCCTCAGTCCAGGTGTTTATGTGCATTTGATCTGGCGTCGCTTCCTCATAACTACAAGTCAACGAGAACAACCTGAAAACCAGTCAGGCCACAGGCAGAAACCAGTTACAGGCAGTTGTCCGATCTCTCCACTAGATGGTGCTGCCTGCCTCTGTGATGGCTCCAGATCAGATGGATCCCAGCAGCAGCAGCAGTTGAGTGCTTCAACACTTCCAGACCTTCATGAGGTCACATCAAGTTCTTCCAGGATTCACTGAGAGACGTCTTTGAACAGCTGCAGCTTGTCTCTGTCCAGGGTCTCATCATCATCTCCCAGTTTTCCTCCTGCTCCCCCATTCAGACCTGAACTGCCATCAATATTATTCATGTTGTTATCTGACTGAAGTCTTTACACATCAGAGGTGCCACCCTTGGGCCATGCTGGGGTCGTCCCTTTGGTTCGCTTCTCCCACTTTTCAGAAATTTCTAACCTTTGTTTTAAAAGCTCAGGGTTCTTCGCCCCGATTAGGACGGTTGATACGATACTCATTTTACAAGTTGCACCTTTAACCTGTTCTTCTATTGGCACTTGGAATAAAAGACAAGAGGATAAACATGAACGTCTGTGCAGGAGTCCAGGTGAGCACGGGGGGACTATTTTTAACTTTCTGTGTCTGTGTATCTTCTGGGCCGGTTGCCCAGCTATGAGTCAACTGTACTATAATACCCACACACACCTTAGTCACGCCCACTGACCATTCCCACCAATCACAGCTGGAGGAGCCAGGAGGCGTTTCCCCTTCAGTCATACACACCTCTCCTTTCACTTGTTCAGGTTCCTTTCTGCTGCTATAGGCTTAGACTGCTGGGGGACACATCAGGTTACATTGAGCCCTTCCCTCCTCTCCTCTCCTCTCCCCCTCTCTCCTCCTCTCCTCCCTGCACATTTTACTTGTTGCACTTTGTAGTTTGGCCTTGGTGTCTCGCAGTCTCTCTGTGTTTCCACAGATCCACCGGAGCCCCAACCGCCGCCTGCATCGCCCCCCCCCCCCCTTATTCCCTACTGTTACACCGGCCTGCGCTCCCCTTCCATGAACAAGTCTGCCATCCAGTCCCCCATCAAGCTGGCTTGCTCTCCCTGCCTCCCCTACCAGAAGCTTCCTTCTTCAGCTGTTATTAACATTTCCGTGTTTCCCACATTTTGTATTGTAAACTGTTTTCTTGTCCGTAACAACATCTACTGCACGTCTGTCCGTCCTGGGTGAGGGATCCCTCCTCTGTTGCTCACCCTGAGGTTTCTCAGATTTTTCCCTGTTAAAAGGGTTTTCTATGGAGTTTTTCCTCAGTCGATGTGAGGGTCTAAGGGCAGAGGATGTTGTTATGATGCCATGTGAAGCCCTTTGAGACAAACTGTTTGTGAAAACGGGCTATACAAATAAAATTGCCTTGCCTTGCCTTTCCCTCCTTTCACTCTGACTCCTTCATCAGAACTGGGCAACAACAACTCCTCTATCTGTGCTGCAGCCTGGCCTTTTATCCACTTCAACCTCTCCCTCCTCACCCGTCCAGCCCTCCTCTCACACCCTCACTCTTACCTCCAACTTTGGAACTCCAACATGGAGCGACACAAGATCTTCAGAAGAAGTGCAGGTTATAGATTTGCTAGATGAAACAGTTTCCATGAACAAAGGGTTCACGTTGATGGAATAAAGTACAAGAATTCTTTGATTTAAAACAAATGCATGACCAGTTTTTTGTGAAGGGGAAACATGAATTAGACTTGAACAAAACATGGTCCAGATGTAGAACTGCAGCAGTGTTGAACCCAGGTCTGACTGCTGGAGGACCAACAGAGCCCATCAAGCTCTGTGTACTGGAACGTGGAGTTTAGTTCCTGTCACACAGCACTGCTCTCTCTCTGCTCCTCTCAGCCACACTCCTGGATGAAGCTCAGTCACACCACACATATGAACACTCACAAACACACAAGGACACACACTCACCAACACTAAACATGAACCAACACAACCTGGTCAGCCTGAGTCAGGTCTGCTCAGGTGTCCTCAGTCAGGGGGGACTGGACCCAAGCATTTCTTTGGTTTTTATTGTGTGTCCTTATTCTGAGGGATGTTTCCCTCTCTATGTTCAGGAGGTTTATGGGACTTGCTGGTATTTTCAACTGAATGGTTTACTGGAAGCTGGAGAGACTGATCAGACCAGTCACTCCAGGAAACCTCCTTTAAATGCTGTCAGGGAGGGAGAGCTGTCTGCTGGTGGTGGTGTTCATTCCTCAGTGGGAGCCTCTATGGTTGATGTTCTACTGCCCTCTGGTGGTGAGGCAGTGGGGATGCAGGTGATCTGCTGGTCTGGTTGAACGTGAGTGGACAGAAACCTTGTTGAGGTGACTGGGAGTTCCTGACTGTGGTGAGCTGCCTTGCTTCTCCTCAGGTCTTCATGGTGGCTTTCTGCTGGACTGTTGTTGAAGGGAACATGGCATCGTATCATTTTCAGCTCTGACATCTGGACAGTGGACAGATGTGACATCATCATGGTCTCACTGCCTGCTTTGTTCATGGATCAATGGAACGTTGTGTTGGAACCTTTATTGTAGAACTGCTATGAGCTGAGAGCTCAGTGTTGTTGGAACAACGCAGCTCCACATGGGACTGATGTGATGAAGAGGTTTTTATTGAGCTGAAGCTGGAGAGCAACAATCAAAATGGAGCAGCAAACATTCTGATGGCAACGTTTACAGAGGAAAACTGTTGCAGAGTTCAGAGTCCCAGTGAGTCAGGTCAGGACTGGGAACACTGGTCTCTCCTCAGCACCTCTGACACTGGAGTCTGGGAGCCCTGGGTGGCCTCACAGCTCACCCAGCCCACCTTCCTCCACTGGTCTGCGGGGAGCCTCAGGGTGCTGCTCCAGCTGTAGAGGCTGTCCTTCTCCAGCACCCCAGGGCTCCTGCTCTCCTCCCCGCCGCTGCTGCTGCCGTCCACCTTCCAGGCCAGACTCTAGTCTGAAGGGAAGCCCTTGTTGGCCAACAACACCAGCGTGACCCTCTCCTGCTGCAGCTTCTGGCTGGAGGGGGGCAGCACCGTTAGGGAGGGAGGGACATCACCTAGAAGACACCGCTCAGATTAGAGGACAGGCTAGCTGTCAATCAAACCCTGCTGCTAGGACACCAGGACTGTGAGAGCAGATTTCCTCTTGAAGGAGTTTCTGTCAGATGTTTCTCTGCTCCAGCAGTCACTCACTCACACATTGTTTCACTTCCCTTCAAGAAGCGGCTCAGAAAGAGTCCTCACCGCCCAAATAGAAGCAGGACCCTGACAATGGAGGAAAGCCCCTTTGGCAGCAGCTCCACTTTGAAAACTGCCATCATCTAAAGCTTCTCTGTTCAGTCATGAAGATGAAGAACAAAGAAACCCCACACATTCAAATCTCCCTGATTCAGTACCATGGGGACAATGTTTACTTTGTCCTGTTACCAGGAGGAGGGATTTACCTGTGGCTGAGCATCAAAGGCAGCTTCAAGGAGCCAGAAATGCCCTTATTTGGACATGACTTTGTCGAAGGACTCCCCTGAAATTCAAGGCCCTGAATGGGAAAGTATTTACAAACCTGGTAACTTAAACAACAAACCAGTCAAACCACAGCTACCAGTTTAAACTTCAGACTTGGAGGTTCATGTTCATGGTCGACTTCCAAAACTTGACTTCAGAATTCTTTGAACCCAGAATTTTTTTACTCTTTGATTTCAGAATTTACTCTTTGATGTCATCGTGATACAATGGACCAAACCTCTAGATTTGATATTCTACTGCCCTCTGTTCACTGTTATGCAGATGACACACAACTTTACTTGTCGATGGAGCCAGACGACACAAGCCAGCTTACTCATCTGCAAGACTGCCTGAAAGACATTAAATCCTGGATGTCTTCTAACTTCTTAATGCTAAATTCAGATAAAACTGAGGTCATCGTGTTTGGACCTAAACACCTCAGGGACACACTCTTGAATCGGATCTCTACTCTAGATGGCATCACCCTAACTCCGAGTACAACTGCAAGGAACCTTGGGGTCATTTTTGACCAGGTCCTTTCCTTCAGCTCCCACATAAAGCATGTGACTAGGACCGCCTTCTTCCACCTGCAGTATCGCTAAGATTAGGAATATCCTTTCCCAGAGTGATGCTGAAAAACTGGTCCATGCATTTATCACTTCTCAGCTGGACTACTGCAACTCTCTCCTGTCAGGATGTCCTAAATACTCCCGAAAGAGTCTCCAGCTGGTCCAGAACGCTGCAGCCAGGGTTCTGACAGGAGTTAAGAAGAGAGAACACATCTCTCCCACTTTAGCTTCTCTCCACTGGCTTCCTGTAGGATCTTGCCTCCATTGGGTCAACGGACTGCTCAAGTTTAGCGTACATACACAGCAAATGTATATGTGCTGTTGTTAAATTTCTGAAGTGTACCATTATTACTTTCAATCTGTAATAATTGTGACCGCTTGTGATCGTTGTATCAGGCTTTGAGTTGTGTAATGCAATTTCGCCTTGGGCTCGATCCCTTGGTGACAAATAAAACACTCAAATACTCAAATAGAATCGACTTCAAAATCCTTCTGCTAACTTATAAGGCTCTCAATGATAAAGCTCCATCCTATTTGAAAGAGCTCATTAGTCCCTGCTGTCCGACCAGAGCACTCCGCTCCCAGAATGCAGGTCTTTTAGTGATTCCCAGTATCTCTAAAAACAGACTGGGAGGTAGAGCCTTTAGTTACCGGGCTCCTCTACTGTGGAACCAGCTCTCTCCATGGGTCAGAGAGGCAGACACTTTAACTACGTTTAAGTCCAGGCTTAAGACTTTCCTTTATGACAGAGCCTTCAGTTAGGACTGGTTCAGGTAGCTCTGAACCATTGATAGCTATGCTGCTACAGGCTTAGACTGCTGGGGGACACATCAGGTTACATGGAGCCCTTCCCTCCTCTCCTCTCCTCTCCTCTCCCCCTCTCTCCTCCTCTCCTCCCCGCACATTTTTGGAACTGTCACTACCACTACTTGTTGCACTTTGTAGTTTGGCCTTGGTGTCTCGCAGTCTCTCTGTGTTTCCACAGATCCACCAGAGCCCCAACCGCCGCCTGCATCGCCCCCCCCCCCCCCTTATTCCCGACTGTTACACCGGCCTGCGCTCCCCTTCCATGAACCAGTCTGCCATCCAGTCCCCCATCAAGCTGGCTTGCTCTCCCTGCCTCCCCTTCCAGAAGCTTCCTTCCTCAGCTGTTATTAACATTTCCGTGTTTCCAACATTTTGTATTGTAAACTGTTTTCTTGTCTGTAACAACATCTACTGCACGTCTGTCCGTCCTGGGTGAGGGATCCTCCTCTGTTGCTCACCCTGAGGTTTCTCAGATTTTTCCCTGTTAAAAGGGTTTTCTATGGAGTTTTTCCTCAGTCGATGTGAGGGTCTAACGGCAGAGGATGTTGTTATGATGCCATGAAGCCTGGAGACAAACTGTTGGTGAAAATGGGCTCTACAAATAAAATCGCCTTACCTTGTGACATTCAGGACATTTTTGGAGCCTCTTGTTGGATTTTGCCACAGAGAATCAGAGCCAATCAAAAGCCTGGTGGACTTTAACATGGAGGACTGAACAAGTCAAGAAAGCATCAGTTTGACCTTCACAGGTGTTTCTGTTCCTGTCTCAATGCTGTAGAAAGAGCCTGAGGAGCTCAGACGGTAGAGCATCAGACTTTTAATGTGAGGGTCCAGGGTTCAAGTCCCTGTTCAGGTGCTGTGGAGGTTCCAGTGTTTGACAACATGGTACTGGATGAAGTTTAGTGTTGAACAAACTGTCAACGTCAAAAGTAGAAGTGTTCTTGTCTTGCCACTGTGAGACTGTTGCGAGAAAAGTGACCAATAATAATTTCATGTGGCATGCAATTAACAAAAGACCTACATTGATGGTCGAGGGGTCTGGAGCCTATCCCAGCATCTACAGGCCAGAGGCAGGGTTCACCCTGGACAGGTCACCAGTCCATCACAGGGTCAGCACACAGAGACGAACAACCATTCATACCTACGGTCAATTTAGAGTGTCCAATCAGCCTCATCCCAAATTACACATCTTTGGACGGTGGGAAGGAGCCGGAGTACCAGAGAGAACCCACGCATGAACGGGGAGAAGATGCAGATTCTGCACCTGAGCCTGGACTCAAACCCAGAACCTTCTTGCTGTGAGGCCACAGTGCTAACCACTGCACCATCATGCCGCCGTGGTCTCATATACTTTTCTCAATTGTGTTTCTTTCATGTCCTCCTGAGATCAAAGACAGAATTCTAGCTACTGTCAAAGCCCTGATGACATCATCAGGAATTCTGACTTTGATCTGGAGACTCTTGCTTTAATCTGAATTTGATCTGACGAATGTTTTAGTTTAGGTTGCATGATGCCGACCACCTCATTTCTCCTGATGGACTGGTGACCTGTCCAGGGTGAACCCTGCCTCTTGAACAATGTCACCTGGGATCGCCCCCCCCCCCATGACCCTTAAAGGACAACAACAGAAAGTGGATGGAGGGATGGACTCAACACTGAAATCAGCTGATCTGACCCACATTCTAATGTTTCCTGTCCCTCTTTAGGAGTCAATGAGAATAGTAGTGTATATAATAATGTATATCCAACCTTGTAGTATCTTTCCAAAGCTTTTCGTATTTCTTCTTGTTTCTACTTGTAGTTTTAGTGTCTGGATCTTTTCTTTTGATGTCCTGCTGTCTGCTCTTTGCTTTTGGAGCTTCCTTCAACAACTACCAGGCCTCCTGGGAACTGTAGGAAACATGGTCAAGTTCTTCTGACTTCTCCAGGAACGTCCTGCTCTCATTGGTCTGTCTTCATTTTGACTCCTCCCACTGCCACAATGACCAGCCTTTATACTCTTGGTGACTGGGGCCCTGGTTGCTGCAGGCCTCAACACCAGCCTGTGGTTGTGAGCAGGGCAGAACAGAACTGACAGTATCTCCCATGCAGGACCTGGGTCAGCGCCTGGTGCCAGCTGGGGCGCCGCTTTAACCTGGACCCCTAGAGGATCTTCTCCAGGAACTGGCCTTTTTGGTTCCATCAAGGCCTGAGAGGATGGTGAAGAGTGATCCTCTACCAGGCAGCACAGTCAGCAGCAGCCATTTTGTTCCACTAGAATCAAGTATGATAGTGACAGACTGGTGAGTATTTGCTAACTGACACTTCCTGTTTTTACTGCTATTCTTCTAGAATGTGCTCATGTTGGCTGGTCCCCAACCACAGTTTCAAAGCCATGATGACATCTTTCATCAACAATCAGACTTATTTTTTCTCTATTTGGACAAATAAGGTTTCAACTGACACGGCTGGCCAACGTCCTGGAGTTCATTCAGCCTGGAGAACCAGGTGCTGGTTCCTTCTTTTACCAGGCAGGAACGGGCAGCAGATCCAGGATCAGTAGGTGCGGATGTCTGCTTTGACTGGTAGGAGGAAAGAGAGCAGGAGAGCTGGTCAGAGACAAAGACAGATCATGAAGAAGGAGTGCTGTATTCTGCTAGCACATGCTAGTGACAGTCAGAGATCAGGAGTCTCAGCAGGGAAAGATTCATCTCTTATTTCAGATGATAGTTGGACGTTCACTGGAAGACAGTGACGTGTGGTGAGGTTCATGGCTGGTGAGGCACCGACTCCATCACAATCAGATCTGTCAACATATGAAAAAAAACCTGCATTTAATAATAAAAACAGTCAAAAAATGTTCTCCATGTTTTGGCTTCTGTCTGCCACAGCTTCTTCAGCGCTCTGGATACTTTAGCGTGAACCTCCTGCTTCCATTGAAAATCCAATTTAGAAAATTGTTTTAGCTTAGAAATGTAATCCTCCATTGTGACATTACGGCCACTCAGGAGAAAAAAAATAAGGCAAGGCAAGGCAAGGCAATTTTATTTGTAGAGCCCGTTTTCACAAACAGTTTGTCTCAAAGGGCTTCACATGGCATCATAACAACATCCTCTGCCCTTAGACCCTCACATCGACTGAGGAAAAACTCCATAGAAAACCCTTTTAACAGGGAAAAATCTGAGAAACCTCAGGGTGAGCAACAGAGGAGGATCCCTCACCCAGGACGGACAGACGTGCAGTAGGTGTTGTTACAGACAAGAAAACAGTTTACAATACAAAATGTGGAAAACATGGAAATGTTAATAACAGTTGAAGAAGAAAGCTTCTGGAAGGGGAGGCAGGGAGAGCAAGCCAGCTTGATGGGGGACTGGATGGCAGACTGGTTCATGGGAGGGGAGCGCAGGCCAGTGTAACAGTAGGGAATAAGAGGGGGGGGGGCGATGCAGGCGGCGGTTGGGGCTCTGGTGGATCTGTGGAAACACAGAGAGACTGCGAGACACCAAGGCCAAACTACAAAGTGCAACAAGTAGTGGTAATGACAGTTCCAAAAATGTGCAGGGAGGAGAGGAGGAGAGAGGGGGAGAGGAGAGGAGAGGAGGGAAGGGCTCCATGTAACCTGATGTGTCCCCCAGCAGTCTAAGCCTGTAGCAGCATAGCTGTCAATGGTTCAGAGCTACCTGAACCAGTCCTAACTGAAGGCTCTGTCATAGAGGAAAGTCTTAAGCCTGGACTTAAACGTAGTTAAAGTGTCTGCCTCTCTGACCCATGGAGAGAGCTGGTTCCATAGTAGAGGAGCCCGGTAACTAAAGGCTCTACCTCCCAGTCTGTTTTTAGAGATACTGGGAATCACTAAAAGACCTGCATTCTGGGAGCGGAGTGCTCTGGTCGGACAGTAGGGACTAATGAGCTCTTTCAAATAGGATGGAGCTTTATCATTGAGAGCCTTATAAGTTAGCAGAAGGACTTTGAAGTCGATTCTAGATCCTACAGGAAGCCAGTGGAGAGAAGCTAAAGTGGGAGAGATGTGTTCTCTCTTCTTAACTCCCGTCAAAACCCTCGCTGCAGCGTTCTGGACCAGCTGGAGACTCTTTAGAGAGTATTTAGGACATCCTGACAGGAGAGAGTTGCAGTAGTCCAGCCGAGAAGTGATAAATGCATGCACCAGTTTTTCAGCATCACTCTGGGAAAGGATATTCCTAATCTTAGCGATACTTCGCAGATGGAAGAAGGCGGTCCTAGTCACATGCTTTATGTGGGAGCTGAAGGAAAGGTCCTGGTCAAAAATGACCCCAAGGTTCCTTGCAGTTGTACTCGGAGTTAGGGTGATGCCATCTAGAGTAGAGATCCGATTCAAGAGTGTGTCCCTGTGGTGTTTAGGTCCAAAAATGATTACAATAACTGAATGACTGCACTTGACTTTCCTAACAGTAAATTGTAGTTCGCTGTCACTTCTTCTTCTGCAGCGGACCGGAGGAGGCGCAAGTAGAATCCCTGGGCTCACTAGCGCCTCCTCCATGAGGCAGGAGAACTGCGTGCCTCACCCAGCACCTTTTCGCAGCCGTTTTATGATCGCTCAGCACAAGAAACACGTTACACTCAGTGTATACAAAAACACTCTACATGATATTCACCAGCTAAACTATAGAAATGTAGTTTGTTTAGCAGAAGTATTTGAACATTTTAATAGTGCCATAGAAAGAGACAGCAATACGGGCTCCCTGCATAGCATGCAGCACAGTTAGCCGAGTCATTGAGCAATGCCTGGTGAGGCTCAGCTGCCTGGTGCCTCACCGCACGTCTCTTCTCAGTATTTGAACAATAAATATGAAAAATCTGTGATTTTGAATAAAAAATAACTTAAAACTGGTTGAGTTAAAAGCAAAATAACTTTATCGTACAAATCAAAGGAAAAATACAATAATTGCTTTTATTTTTTTCAATTTACATTTTTTTCTTTCCATGATGACGGGCGAGGCACGGCCTCACTTGCCTCCCCTGACCGCACGTCACTGACACACACACAGCCCCCCCCCCACACACACACTGAGACATGCAGCAGCTCACAGTAACTGCCTCAGTCACACAGCAGATAGACTCCTTTCTATAACAAGATAAGCAGTAGAAATGGATGGAAGTGATGATGAACTGATGAACAGGTGATTTGTCCAAAAGTCAACATCAGATTCATTTCCAATCTGTGGAAGCAGTTTCATCTTGAGGTTCCAGGTAAGAACAGCCAGCTGTGGGCTGACACACATCTCTTCAGGAGCACTTCTATGCTCCAAACTTGCCAGGTTGAATTGTGTCTGTATTCTGAGGGCAGCAGGAGGACGGAGGAGTGAGGACACACACATTTGGAACTGAGAGCAGCTGTGTGTGGGATTTCCCCTCCAAAGATAAAACCAGCTCCTTCATGCTGGCTATGAAGGCTCACAGTCACACTGACCCTGCTACAAATACTTTGATATGCAACAGACTGGTTTCTCTTCTGGTAGTTTGTTATCAACTGTTGTCACATTTAATGATCAATTTAGCTGTTAAGATGAAGGCTCACAGTCACACTGACCCAGCTACAAATACTTTGATATGCAACAGACTGGTTTCTCTTCTGGTAGTTTGTTATCAACTGTTGTCACATTTAAGGATCACTTTAGACTAGAGGGTGTCCTCTTCAGATTTTGAACAGCGTAATATAGACTCTGTGGGTCCTTCTGATTGATCAATGATGACTTGTTGAAAAATTCCTACAGTCATCAGTAGGAGCAGAGCTGATGAGGAGAAATCAACTCCAGATGTTCCCAGACGGGGAAAACCTGCTCTTCCTCGCTGGTTCACCTCTGGAAACGAAACTCCAACAGATGCGCGGACCAGAGGGAGGAAACCACGGCGTTTCACTGCTTTAGATTTAGAATCTCACGCCAAGCCGGAGAAGCAGGTCCTGAATCAGTCACGTGGTCACTGCCGGCTGGCGAGGCTTCGGACGTCACCACATACGTCATCAATACGCACTTCAAAAAACGAGAAGAAGACGCGGGAAGCTTTGAACACAACAAGGAAAGAAGGAGAAGTCCGTGAACCCCCAGCCTCAGTCTTTGTCTCCTGAAGGCTGAGTGGCGCCGGTAGAACCTCAACATGTGCGCCGCGCAGCTGCTGCGGGTGTCGGTCCAGGAGCGGATCCTCGCCGCCGCTGAAGACTTCCTGCTGCAGCTGGGAGAAGGAGACTCAGCGGCTGGAGTCCCGGTGCTGAGAGCGCTGCTCACCGAGCGGCTGGCGGCGGCCGCGGAGCAGATCGTGGCTCTGCTGGAGGAAACCGTGGCGGAGTACGAGCGGGAGAACCGCCGGCAGAGGTTGCTGCTCGATGCCGTGCTGAAGCCCCGAGTCAGGCTGGACAGAGCAGGTGAGTCCCCGCAGGGACCTGCTGGGCCCCTCATTCAGTCCAGGAAGTGGAGCTGCAGCAGGGCCGGTTCTCGACGGGCATTTATAAGGGGGCAGACAGAAATGTGAAGGGGCACATGATGGCGACTGAGGCGGGAAAGGGTGTGGTGGGGGGGGGGGGGTAGGTGGGTCTCTGGATCACTGTTGTTGTCATGTAATTGGATTGCACTTTGTCAGACCTTCACCCTCAGACCGGTCCAACCTGGTCCCACATGAAGGCTAAAGCCCAGTTCACTCCAAGATTTTAGGCGTCAGTGACTTCCCTCCCCCAATCAGGCTGAGGCATCAATGACCACCACACTACAGTAATGAGGGTGAACAGATCCAAGACAGTGGACTGGGAGGTCGCATGCGACGTCGGTGACAAAAAGTGGACACCAGCACTGCTGGATATCAGGACTTGTGGCAGTGACGTAAACGGAGCTGCAGCCAATGACAGCAGACATGGGAGCTCTGGCAGTGGGGGAGTGACGCAGAGCCACCAACAACAATGAGGAGGGGCATGGATTCTAGGAAGGGTTCACCATATCCTTGGACACAGGATTCTTGGCTCCATGGTAGCGCACTAAGGACCTGGAGGGCTGCGTTCTGCTCCACCTCCATGTTTACAATGAAAGGGGCGTGCGCTGCGTCCAAGAGTTTCCTGGTCAGCTGTGCAGTTGGCCACGCCTCCTGACGGGGAAAATCCTGTAGTCTGAACACTCCTGTGCACCGACAAATCTTGTAGTGTGAACAGCAGCCTGATTGAGCGCCGATGGTGTGAACAGCAGGGCCTGTCGCTAACAAAAAGTAGCGTAGTTTGAACAGGGCTTGAGCTTCTGCTGGTGGAACTCTGAGGGTCCCTGAGGCCCCAAACCCCTGACCAGGAGGAGGTGGCAGTCCCTCGGGGCCAAATTAAAAAAGAAAACTAAAAAAACATTTCTGGTTCCAATTCTGAGATCAACTTACAAAATAAAGTCAGACTCGATAAGAGCTCTCAATGTAGCCGATAGTTACCAAACTGAAGGGTTGGCGTTGTGTTAAACCTCTTGTTTGTCTTCTTGTCCTGTTCTCAGCTTCTTGTTTGGAGCACCTGAACTCTGTTTGCACCTGAACAGCTCCACTCTCCTTTCTCACCAATCCACTCCTCAACAACAGCCTCCTGTTTCCCTTTGCAAACTCTAACAAACCTCCATATCCAAGTCATGTGTTCTGGACTTCTCATGGCCCAAGTTGACCAAAGTCCTCTTTCTTTGATGGTAGGGGGTTTGAAGGGAGAGAGAGAGAAAGAGAAACGTCATTCTGAGTGCAACCCAACACAGCAAAAGCTGTGCTGGAACCTGACGGGCTACGTCCTGGCTCGTTAGGGTCCAAGCAGTGATTGATGGTGATGGAGGCAGTGGGGTTGGGAGGGTGTGTGTGTGTGTTTGTGTGTCACGAGAAGATACACACACAAACACACACACAGCGGTGTGACAGAGAGATGAGAGGAAGCTGACACTGTATCACGCACCTTTTTCAGCAGATTTTTCCGCTGCTGCAGATCATTTTGTCAACTCTTAATCCAGTAATGTTGGGAGTCCATCAGGATTTGTGGGGTTTTTAACTTCTAAAATTTTGTGGAAAAATCCCAGAGACAAACTCCACCTTCAGGAGCCAGAAAGAAGGATTGGATTGTTTTTCTGAAGGCAAAGGTGGTCCAATCCCATCCATGATCCCAGACCTGCTCAGTGCCCCCTCAGATAAAGATGGTGGATCAAATCAACAACAACAAGTCAGTAAAAGTCAAAGAGCAGGCAGCACAATGTTGGTGGGACTTGTTCTGATGATGGAGCTCCATTCTACCACCATCATGGATCAGACACATGAGGAAAGCTGTGGAGCAGCTGAAGGTGGTTGCTGCCAGGCTGAAGACCACCAGACACATCAGGAGTACCAGGATGGTGATGCTGAAAGAGCAGCACTGACTCAGTCAGCACACACACACACACACACACACACACACACACACACACACACACACACACACGCGTGTCAGCAGTCTCTCTGTCTCCTGCAGCAAGTCACATGATATCCAAATGAGTCCCGTCAGAATGAACCAATGTTACAGCAGCTTTAGGGGACAAAATCCAAAGGCAAACCTCCTGCAGACACCAGTGAAGCTCTGTTGTTTCATTTCAATGCAGTTTCAGTCCAGATCAGTGAGTCCAGAGCTGCTAGCTTGACAGCTAAACACGGAGCATCACAACACTCAGCAGGACCCTGGCTGGAGTCGTTCTGCCAGCTTGAAGTGACGTCACTCATGCAGCTCTTTGAGTGTCTCACTGGTTCAGACCTCCAGTGCTCCAACATGAACAGGAACTTTGAAGAACATCAACCATTCATCAACAGTATAGAACAATGAGAAGAGTTTCCACTTCTAAATAAAAGGCTATCACACTGTTACTACTACAATATTACAGTATTAGAGGTTTAGAAAGTTCACCAAATTAAGAGTAAAATGATATCAGAGGCATTGAATCAGCTACATGTAGAATACAAATGCAAAGCCAGAAAACCTGGAGAGAACCCACGTAGGAACAGGGAGAACATGCAGACTCACACAGAAAGATCCTGTGCCTGAGCCGGGGCTAGAACCCAGAACCTTGTTGCTGTGAGGTGACAGGTTGAACCACTGCACCACTGTGCCTCCTATAATGGAAACTATACAGGCCTTTTAAAAAGTTATTTTTGTTCACTGCCCAGCCGGCCTGGGCTGGACCGGCCATTCAAGAATTGTCCCACTTTTCCCAGTGGCCAGGATGTCCCTGGACCCCACACACTGACCAGGACACTGGGAGGCGGTACTCATGCTAATGGTAGCCAGCAAGTGTCTCTGGTCTTGTTGTGTCTGTAATGCGGGTCATTGTGTTCCAACTGAGCAGGAATGTTAAAACATAGAAGATTTTAATAGCTGACGGCTATTTGGTGTTGTTAGAGTGGATAAACCTCACCTTGTGATTATGAATGGACAAAACCATTCAGTGATGGGGACCTATGACCTTTGACCTGGGTGACCCAACGTTGATCCAAGCATCTGAAGCCAGCGTTTCTGTTCCCAGTTTGCTGACTGGTTGTCAGTAGCAGGACGTCTCTTTTCATTGAGTTGATTTCTGTTTCTGTCTGTTGCTCCGCTGTTTCAGAGTCAAATGAAGAGATTTCTGATGTTGCTGTTTGTGTCCTGCAGATGTGGAGCAGCTGCTGGTGATTAAAGAAGAGGTTCCCCCTGAGCTGCAGGACCCAGAGCCCCCCCACATTAAAGAGGAGAGGGAGGAGCTCTGGACCAGTGAGGAGGGAGGGCAGCTTCAAGGGCAGCAGGAGGCTGATATCACCACGTTCCCCTTCACTCTGGTCCCTGTGAAGAGAGAAGGGGACGAAGAGAAACCTCAGTTCCCACAGCTTCATCAGAGTCTAACTGAGGAGAACTTGAAGGAAGAGTCTCTGAGCAGCAGCCCAGTTCATCCTCTGAAAACAGAAGCTGATGAAGAAGAGAGTGGAGGACCAGAACCAGAACCAGCCAGCAAGGTAGATCCAGATCCACTTGTACAACCCCAGACTGAAGACCAGATGTCAGACTCTTCTGAAGCTGAGCCTGAAGTCAGTGAGGATGATTGGGTCAGACCTGATAACACGGCCACCTCTGAGCACAAGGAACCCTTTGGCTCCAGGAGGAATTTGCTTCAGAAATTGAGACCAGGACAGGAAGTGAGTCATTGCAGCTCAAAAGAGCAAAAAGTAAAGACTGAAAGAGAATCAGAGATCATCAGGAACGTGAACTTTGGTCCCTCTGAATCTGACACAGAAGTCAGGAAGGATGAGCGTCCCTTTAGGTGCTCAACATGCAGTAAAGATTTTAGGAACAGAAGGAGTTTGAATAATCACATGAGAACACACACTGGGGAGAAACCATTCCCATGCTCAGTTTGTGGCAGAAGATTCTCAGAAAAGGGTAATTTGAGAAGACACATGAGAAGACACACCGGAGAGAAACCATTCCCCTGCTCAGTTTGTGGCTAAAGATTCTCAGAAAAGAGAGGTCTGAAAAGACACATGAAAATGCACAATGGGGAGAAACCATTCCCCTGCTCAGTTTGTGGCACAAGATTTTCAGAAAATGGGCATCTGAAAATGCACATGAGAACTCACACAGGGGAGAAGCCATTCCCCTGCTCCATTTGTGGAAAAATGTTCTCTGTTCAAGGATATTTGAAAAGCCACATAAGAACACATACTAGAGAGAAACCATTCCTCTGCTCAATTTGTGGCACAAGATTCTCAGAAAAGAGATATCTGAAAAACCACGAGAACACACACTGGGGAGAAACCATTCCCCTGCTCACTTGGTGCTGAAAGATTCTTGATAAAGGCACAACTGAAAAAACACATAAGAACGCACACTGGGGAGAAACCATTCCCCTGCTCAGTTTGTGCTAAAAGATTCTCGGTAAAGGGACACCTGAAAAGACACATGAGAATGCACAGTGGGGAGAAACCATTTTTCCAAACATGACACTGAAGCCATGACAAAAGAGTGGGAGACGCAGGTTGAAAGCCAACAATGAATGTATTTAACTAAAAAAAAACACAACAATAAATCAAAAATGGGCCCAGGTGCTTCCAACTAGGAGGAATGAACAGCTCCCCACTCTCCAGATACCTGCTGCAACACAAGAAACATCATGAAAGACACGAGATTCTGCGTGACTTTTCTGTTAAACCTGTGTTGAGAGCTAATTTGCAGTATGCAACCAAACCAGGTTACTTTTGAATGTTGCAAAAATACATCCCTGCAATTCTTCAAAAATAATTAATAATACAAGAACACACATTTGGTTTGTTTTGCACTGGAATTGTCCTTTAAGAGCTTCACAAGCTGGGAGAAGGATTTTAATCACTACTCTGGATTTTACTGGAGGCCAGTGCAGCGAAGCTAAGATTTGCGTGATGTGCTCTCTCTTCCTAGTTTCTGTCTATGCTTCTTGTCTATGCTTTACGCTTTATTTCTATGCATGCACCTGCATTGTGGACCAGCTGCAGAGTCTTCAACCACTTGTTAGTACAGCCTGATAATAAAGTAAATAAAAATATATGATAATAAAGTTCCTACAGTTTTTGTACTTTACTGTATTCAACTCAAATTTAATTTGTCTTCATTATTTTAATATTAAGCAGTTGTATTCTGAATTGTATTCCAAGTGTCTTTCCAGATCATTTTCTTGCTATTTTCAAACAGCAAACATCTGCTTTTGGTGGAAAAGAAGAAGCTGTGCCTGATCCCGTTGAAGATGTTGCTCCACCAAAGAGACCAAAGGAATCCTCTGCACTGATGTCTCTCCTAGGGTCAGCCTACATGCGGAAAGACACAGTTACACAGAAAACTGTATTTGAAAAGGCCCAGGATGAAATCAAAATATACAGGGAAGTAACACCCATTCCACTCTCTGAGAATCCTCTCAACTGGTGGAGAACACATGCAAAGCAGGATACCCTATTGGCCCACCAAACAAAATGGTACCTTTGTGTACCTGGTACCAGTGTCCCGTCCGAGCGGGTTTTTTCCACCACTGGGGATGTTGTGACGGCAAAAAGGAGCTGCCTTACTCCTCAACATGTTGATCAACTCCTTTTCATGCAGAAAAATCTTACTGTCTCCAACAAGTAAGAAAAGGGATGACAGGTCTTGAAGTTTTATGGACTTGTAAATACTTTTCTTTTTTGCATGAATGAAAAACAAACCAAACCCAAACAGGAAGTTCAGAATGCCTGGAAAACAAGATGGAATGTCACCACTTGTCTGATGGTGTTTTTCAGTTTACATTGTATGTTTCAAATATACAGACCATGTTCCAAAAAACTGAGATATTGGTGCTATTTTAATTTGCCTACATTTATTTGAGTCAACAGCTGGCTGTTAATTCTGTTCTGATGCAGTTGTCACAACCATTGTAGTGTTATTGCACAAAAGCTGTGAGACAGTTGTAGCTAAGTGAGTGTCCTGTTTATGTGTGTCATCTTTGGAGATACTTTATTTACATTGTCTATCTTGTAATTTATTTTAATTTGATTTATATTCATTCATTTTTTTGTGTTGTCAGTCACTTGGTCAGGTTTAAATAAATAAATAAATGGATATCGAATTGAATCGTGAATTGAATTGAATCGGACCTCGGAAAATCGAATCCAATCGATTAGGAAAATCTGAATCGATACCCAGTCCTACTGACTGGTATTTGTTGTTAAACTGGACAGTTTGTCTGTTGAAGCTCTTTAAGTTGATCTGGTTGGACACAAATCTTAGCCACTCAGATGCAGCAGCAGAAGAAGCTGTCATCCACCCTGACAGTCAGAGCATCAAGTCAAGGAAACATCAACCATCTTGTAGTTCCAAACCTTCACCTGTCAGATTCAGCTACTTCTTATTGTGGGACTTTAAATTTGAACACAAACAGTGTCTAGACGCACGATGGCCCAAAAACGGCCCGCATCCCAATTGCAGATCAGCACCACACCAGACCCAGGATTGGTCCAGTTCTGATTTTACTTCAGTATTTGGCACCTTCGGACGTTCGGACCGAATCCAGTTAGTTCCACACATTTTCATTTCACCTTGGATTTTGGAGCTTTCGGGTTAAAACCTGTATTTCATGTGTGGGCCAAAACCGTCATGTGTGCACCACAGCCGGATCAGGAAGCTTTCAAACGGATCTGGCCCAAAGACTCCTGCTATCTGGGTAGTGCAGATGCCAATGTAGTGGTTGGGGAAATAGTCTCTGAGAATCCAACTTGACGGTCCTGCTAAGTGTTGTGATGCTCAAATGTTCTGTAAAATAGTTGGACCCTCAGCAGAGCTGCTAGATTAGGAGTTGATGGGAGTTGTTGCAGATACCAGGGTCCAAAGTCCAGGCTTGAACCTGGTTTGTGCCAGTTATTTGTCAAGCTTGCAGCGATTCTTTCCTTTTCACATCGCCGTGTCTCCTGATGACTCAGGACCAGTTGATGTCCATTTACCTGTCATGGTGACAGAGAACTTTGTCCAGCTCAACCAGGACAAAACTGAGGTCTTAATTGAAGGTGGTGGCAGCGTTGTTAGGGCCTGAGCCTCCTCCCAACCAGCCACAGCCAAGTAGCAGGAGTTGGCCATAGAAAAATGCAATTCCTCTTTCAAAGTCCGCAGTCCGAGACCTGCTGGAGGCTCCACCGAGATTTGAACTCGGATCACTGGATTCAAAGTCCAGAGTGCTAACCATTACACCATGGAACCAGTCCAAAAAAAAAGACATGAGTGAGAAAAATTATGGCGCTTATCATGTAGGAGGGACTACAGTGGTTGTCTGGTTTAAATTTTCACGAACATCCATCCATCCATTCATCCATTGTCTTCCGCTCATTCCTGTTAATGGTTGCAGACTCCTTTTTCATAGCTGGAACCTTCCTCTTGTGTCAGCTTCCTGTTCCCATCTCTATGTTAACGGTCAGTTTTGACCCACGTCTTCAATCAGCTGTCAAATAAACTAAAACAATTTTCTATCATGGTTCAGGTTAACAAAATCCTCATCAACTTCTCTGGTCCAATCACATTTATGTTGGCACACAGAGAACAGATCTAGAGTCAGAGCTGAGACTTCAGTCTAAGCACCTTAAGATGGAGGAGAAGAAGCCCTGATTTCTGGGTCTCACAGTCTTTTTATTCTCTTGGCTCCACCCACACAGGGCAGGAGAACATCCTCATAGTGAGTCAGTATTTTTCCATGTTTAACCAAATCAGCTCTCAGTGGTTAAGAACAGGTGAGTTAGTGAGTGTGGTTCGTTCTAATCTGATGTCCAAGCTGCAGGGAACAGCAAAGCCAAACAGTACAGAAGCCTTTCAGCATTCATGCAGACTGTAAAGAGGCTGAAATGCTCCCTGCTTCTGGAAGGAGCAGAGATGGAGCCAGAAAAAACACAGAATTTACCCAGACTCTGATTTGAACTAGCAAGAGACTCAAGCTGGTCATGAAGTATGATTGGCTGCCTCTTCGTGATGTCATTCACACACACCTGTATAATCAGGATGTGAGCTGAGGGGTGGAGATCAATGAGTCCTGGAGACGTTCAATAATGTCCACAACTTTGGCACCAGGAAGACAGCAGGTGATGGCACCTGGGAGTTCAACAGACCTGATGATTGAACCACCAATCACAAGGATTTCAGCCTCCATTGTAAACAGAGAGTTTAGATGAGAGAGAACCTGCTGTCAGCCTCACCAGTCAGGGCAGTGGCAGAGGCAGCAGAGTTGAATGAAGCAGGACCACCTGGCAGGTCTCAGCTGGAGGTGATGACATCACTGGCCTCAGTCCTGACCAGTGCTCTGCCTAGCAACAGGGACGATGGGGAGAAACCAGTAGAAGCACTCTGAGAGTTGGAGACAGCAGGAGAGAGAGACCACGACAGAGTCACCCATGGGAAACTGTTGGATCCACTCAGGACCGGCTGGACAGACACAGATCAAAGACAGAATTGATGATGATGTCATCAGGGCTTTGATAGTGTCTTTATTTGTACCTAGAATTCTGTCTTTGATCTCAGGAGGACATGAAAGAAACACAATTGAGGAAAGTAGAGGAGAACATTCAGCTTCATTAGAAACACTTGAACTGTTGAACAGTAGAATTTGTTTGAAACAGTTTACAACACTGAGGGACAGGATTGATGAGGGAAGGTTTTTCTACTTTAAATTTAATTCTAACTTTAAACTGTGGATGAACATTTTTAGTCGTTCATATTCTAACATACAGAGGAAGTCATGTCATTCCCTTTTTAAAAAAAGAAAAACATGTGAAGCTCCTCCCCCCAGCTCCAGATGGACAGACAGACATGAGAGTGGCCAGGAAGCAAAGAAGTGTTGTGCTCCTCTCCAGTGCTCTGGTGTTGTTGTGTTCTTCTCAGCTCCATCATGAAGACCTGCTGGCACTGGGCGCTGGTGGAAGTTTGCAGCTCTCACTGGAAAGTCCTGAGGCTCCTCCCACTCTGAAGCAGGCAGTTGCTCCCAGCCAGCCCTCACTTTCACTCTCTGGTGTAGGAGTGAAGAACAAAATCAGAATCAAGAACCATCTCTCTTTCATTGGGGCTCCTTTCTCCTTGTTCTGATACAGAAACTCAACAGCTTCTAATATTGATTTGACAGGAAATGTTGATGACACACTGGGATTTTTGTTCTCCTGCTGTCACTGTCAAGTGCAGCTTAACATGAGAGGTAGCAGGATCATTCATGTGTTCATGTTTCCAGCAGACAAGGAGGAAACCTGGGAGGACTTCAGTGACTTTGATCACTGGTTCTCACTTCAGGTGTGAAAGCTTTTGTTTATGAAGTTTGAACGGAGCCAGGAGTTGAATCTAGAATCTTCTGATCCAAAGTCAGACGCGTTATCCATTGCGCCACCAGACCTACAGAGGGGAGGGGCTTATACAAAAAAAGTCAACATTTGTTTGACAGAAAATTTAAATGATATGGTGGCATTTTCTGTTTTTGTGCTGTCTGCTTTTCTAAATATCAGGTTTAGATCAATAAATGAACACTGGGACACCAAAAGAGAACACAGTAATTAATAAAAGATGATAAACTGTTTTTTAATAAACATTCATTATTTAACATGAAACGACTGACTTTTTAAAGACGAAAATAAGAAAGAGAACCTGCATCATCCCAGCCATGAAGACCTCAACATGGTTGAAGAGAAAGTCTTGTGGTGGATTCTTGTGTTTTGCAGCATCCTTGATGAGTCTGCATAGAAACATTGGTGTTGTGGACCCACATCCACCAGGAGTGGAGCTCAACCAAGAAGAGCAAGAGGGGAATGTTTGTGGAGGAGCTGGGAAGTTCCCTGGTCAAGCCACACACTGAGGGAAGGGAACGGACGCCCCGAGACCCAGACGCTGCAGCCTTGCTCAGACAGCTGCAGAGCTCAGCAGCACTCCATCCATGCCATCAGCAACACAGAAAGCATCCACACCAGCGTCCTCCTCAGCAGCCCTGCCTCAACACCAACCAGAACAGCCACAGCCACAACCCCCTCAGGACCTGGTTCCAGAAGAAAGAGGGTCAGGACTGCCCGAGCAGTCAGGACAGCAGGACGGACGGATGGTGCTTCAACTGCAGGGAACATCTCTGGAAAGAACACACAGAAGTGACACACAAGCATCTGAACACACACACACACACACACACACAGACACACACACACACACATACACACACACACACACACACACACATGCATGTTCTTACACACAGAGACTTTTCCTCTGTTTTTGTTTTTTACTGGTTTTGAACCAGTAACTGGTTTCTGTTGGTTTGGTTTGCTTGACTGGTTGTTGTTTGTTGACCTTCCAAATCCATATTTTGGGTTCTGGCTTGTTCTGCTTTTCATTTTGTGTTTATATCAAAGTTCTGTTGCTGAAAAAGAGACTTTTTTTCTCTTTTTCTTGAAGTAAATATATGAGGGTCTAAACTGACCCATAACACCACGGATGTTCCAATAGTTAATGATATTAAAATGAATACTAAATCAAACCAGTCCATGTCAGAGATGTGTTCTAACACCCTCAGTAACGGTCAGGAAACACAACAACCTTTGGTTTATGTCTAGGATTTTCTTGAGGTTCATTTATCATTTTTTAACTGAAATCAGGGGTTTACTGACTAAAAAAAGGTCCAGAGGCCCACAACTAAATATTCAAACCAATATTTCCATGGATAAGGAAGCCTAACAAGGTCACCAAGAGATGGAAACAACTTGGAGGATAGAAAATTGTTTTAGTTTATTTGACAGCTGATTGAAGACGTGGGTCAAAACTGACCGTTACCATGGAGATGGGAACAGAAAGCTGACACAAGAGGAAGGTTCCAGCTCTGAAGAAGGAGTTTGATCAAAATCTTGAACTGCCAGTAGAAATATCCTTTTGTATGTTGACCTTTGTTGACAGAAGTCACTTTAGCTTGGCAGTGAAAAGAACGGCTGCTAGCTTGACAAAGAACTGCACAAACCAGGTTCAAGCTGGACTTTGGACCCTGGTATCTGCAACGACTCCATCAACTCCTAATCTAGCAGCTCTGCTGGGTCCAACTATTTTACAGAACATTTGACAGACCTGTGGAGCAGTGAGGACACACATGAGTTGATCACATGATCCACTGAAGCACCATTTTACCTGCCACTGAGGTCACCAACATGAGCTGGAGTTGGGAATCTTGAACTGAACCTGGTATCACAGCGACACCTGCTGCTGAAAAATGGAACAGCAACACTGAACCAAGTACAGGATTGGAGGGAGACTGATGGTCGCTGTTTGGGTTTTTGAAGAACAAGGAGGGCGTGGCTTTAAGCTGGATTCCCAGAGACTATTTCCCCAACCTCTACATTGGAATCTGCACTGCCATCCAGTCACATGACTGAAGTCATCCAGTCACATGACTGAAGTCATCCAGTCATGTGACTGAAGTCATCCATTCATGTCAGTGATGTCACTCAGCAGGACTGTCATTGCCGTCTCCTTCGAGAAAAGAATCCAGACTCCACATTTCCTCTTATCTATTATTGTGTTCCTCCCTCCTGGTCTTTCCTCTGAATTCTCAGGGTTTACATCCAGTTCAGTTCTGACAGATTCAGTCATTAGTGTCAATAAATTTCCTTTTCTACACTGATTATATGTCAAGGTTTGTGTGTGTGTGTGGGGGGGGGCTGGAGCCTATCCCAGCATCAACAGGCGAGAGGCGGGGTTCAGCCTGGAAAGGTCACCAGTCCATCACAGGACCAACACATAGAGACAGACAACCATTCACACTCACAGTCACACCTACGGTCAATTTAGAGTATCAATCAGCCTCGTCCCCTCTTGATGTCTTTGGACTGTGGGAGGAAGCTGGAGTACCAGAGAGAACCCACACAGGAACAGAGGGAACATGGAGACTCACACAGCTGGGGCTCCAATCTGGAACCTTCCTGCTGGGAGGCAGCAGTGCTCACCACTGCACCATTGTGTCCCCTGAAAATGCCACCAGATCGTTTGGATTTTCTGTAAAATGAAGTACACATGAACATGAAGAGGTTTTCACAGGGCTGGTGATCCAATGGATGGCATGACCATGGGCGCTGCTGGGGGGGGGGGGGGGTCCATGGGAACGGTTCTAAGGGCCCGAGCACTGACAGGGGCCCTCAGTGGGGCTGTAAAGTAAAAAAAAAAAAAGATAACTTAAAATGAGCTAATTAAACATGGTTGTCGATTTCCATTACTTTTTTCTTGAGTTCTTCATCACATTGTCATTTAAGCCCCCCCCCCTCTTGCACAATGGTCACGGTGTCGTGGATGTCGTCACGGTGAACAAACAGCTGAAGTGGGTGAACTTGCGAGATAAACTGGACTCAGTACAAGATAAAATACTACGTTCTGCTGGTGCTGAACTCATGACTAATGGGTGCCCTAAATATGCACAGATTCAGCTTCAGGAGGACACGCCCACCCAAACTACTGGAACCAGGTTTGGAGAAGGAGCTAAGCAGTACATAAAGGCTGTAGGATTCTAGTTTTTAAGGCCCTGGTCCATCAGTGCTCTGCCACAAACCCAACTTGTGGGTTGGGGGCGTGTGGGTATCCCTATGTGGGTCTAATCTGTCACACATTCTTTATAATTGATTTCTTTATTGTGTTACTTCCAGCCTTTATCACAGTTCAGTTAAATTATTGACTGTTAGGGGAACACATGGAAGGCTGAGTGTGAGTTCACTACAATGCATCTCACTGGCCTGCATCCCTGAAACAGTGCAGTCCATTCTGCCACTCCCTTCTGACTGCACTCGTCCTGATCTGCTCTATGCAGTCTATCAAATGCAACTCCAGAGCATTTTTGGAGAGGTTTGTGTGCACTTTGGATTTTTTTGCCCTCTGCCCGTTACGGTTGCTGGTGGAGGAAGGGCATTCAGTGAACTCAGACTGATCCTGAGTCACCTCAGGTCGACCATGGGGCAAGAGAGCCTGAAGGGTCCTGCAACACTTTCAGCTGAAAGGGAATTGGCTCGCTCACTGGACTTCAAATATTGAATTTGTGACTTTGCTACAAAGAAGACTCGGCGCCTCGACTTGGGCATTGAAGTCTTTACTGTGTGAGCAGTGTAAGTGAAGATGTCTTCATGTTGTTTGTATGTAGTGGAAATATTTTGGTGATAAACTTGAAGTACAAAAAGGCAGCAAATGGCAGGGAAAAGACAAAAAAGGATTGGAATTGCTTTTATCTCTGCACAGACTGGGACAGAAAAAAAGGCAGCCACTCAGTGAAAGCTGGAACCCCATTGAGACGCATTATTTTGAAACGTGGTGAAACCTCAACGAGCTGGTGGGAGAGGTGGGGTGGTGCTGGTGCTGGGGGCTTGTCTCACATGTTTTTGCCCCTCGACTCTCTGCCTGTACGTTGGGGTTTACCCAGGTGGACGAAAGGGTTGCTTCCCTGCGCCTTCGGGTCCTGACGGTGGTGTGCGCGAATGCTCCGAACACCAGTTCAGAGTACCCACCCTTTTTGGAGTCCTTGGGAAGGGTACTGGATGGTGCCCCGGCTGGGGACTCCATTGTCCTACTGGGAGACTTCAACGCTCACGTGGGCAACGACAGCGTGACCTGGAGGGGTGTGACTGGGAGGGACGGCAGGCCCGACCTGAACCAGAGTGGTGTTCAGTTATTGGACGTCTGTGCAAGTCGCAGTTTGTCCATAACGAACACCATGTTTGAACATAAGGATGCCCACCGGTGCACGTGGCACCAGGACATCCTAGGTCGCAGGTCTATGATCGAGTTTTGGTCAGATTCTTAGTTCAAATCAACACAACATTCAGCACTTCAGAAAGTTTTCCAGGCTTTGTTAAAAGGAACAAATAATTCAAATGTGTACGCTGCTCACCACAAGAAAAAAAAAGATGATGGACAAGAAAAGTAATTCAGCCATGAAAAAGCAGATAGAAATTTGACCGCTAAAACAGCCGTCAAGAGAACAGACAAAAAGAGAGTCGCTCGTTGGCAGTGAACGTGAACATGCAATGTTCTGCATCCCATGTGTTCTTCTTGCCTCTGATGTAAAAAAGCCATCTCAAAGCTCACTGGGTGTGGTTTCAAAATGTGAAGTGTAACAATGTAGCTCTTCTGACTTGACCCCTTTTTGTGCCAGTGCACTTGGCATATCTGTTTATGAACATTCAAACATTTGTTTCATCATAAATTTGTGTTGCCTAAAAGTAAGCAGAAACTCAGTGGATCTCTTGCGGCGCGTTATGTCTGATGAAATAACTGTTGCCTCGTTGTTCAAGGCAGAAAATTGTGCTGACTCATGTTTCCTGGGGCTCTCTGGCTCTGAAGTGTACAAAATGTAAATCTGTTTCAATCCATACAGATAAAAGACTATCATGCAGTGATGCATGGAGGTTGGAACACATAAACTCCATACAAACCCAATTTTGCACATTTGAATGACGAACAGTCCAAAACAGTGTGCTGGACAAGGTTGCTCATGTTTATTTTTATGGAGGTTGACTGATGTCTGGGCCCATACTGACATCTACTGGTCAAATAATGTAACAGCAGCATCGATGACAATACAAGGTCACAAACTCACGGTCCATGAACGGGCAACCGAGAGTCAAACTCTGACAGGTTTTTACACACACCATTTTAACACGACACACAATATTCTACTCTCTCACTCACATTTCTGTCTTGCCAGAGTTTGCACAGCACAGTTTTCTACCTACACACTCAAATCCACAGGATTTCCATCGGTATTTATAGGTATTTGTATGTTGCACAGAAAGCTGTGTGTACGCATTTGCAGAGAGTGAATATGTTCGAACCAAACTGTGCCAAGACAGAAGTTACAGCATGAGTAGGACATTGTTTTAAAATTGTGTGTAAGCAGCTCAGAAAAACCTGTACGTGACTGCTGCCTAGAGGAAAGCGTAAATACAGAGAGCACAATAGTGGATTTATTGCTGTGCATTACGTCATTGAATGAAATAAGTTTGTAATTAAGTTTATACGTTTATTTAAAGTCACACAAACTCATGGTCCATGAACAGGCAATGAAAAGTCTGACAAAAAATGCAGGTATGATGATGGGGGGGGGGGGGGGGTAATTTGGGGGGCAAAATTTGAATCTTTTAAGGGGCCCAAAATTTCTGGCGGCGCCCCCGGTCCGGTGGATGAATGCTGCTGCATTTTTCAAATTTATTTCTGTGCAGAAATAAATTACACCACCTGTTTGGGCGAATACCAAACACTGAGTCTCCTTCTCCCACTCAACACTCAACACAACGCAGAGCAGTAGCAAGGGTCTGCTGAGATGTAGGCCCAGACCGGCTCCATGTACACGAGGTGGTAAAAAGACTAACGCCGTGCAAGTGAAAAAAGCGTGATGCAACAAACAAAAACAAATGCATCATCACATTTTGCGCCGCAAACAGAGAAACGATGCATAGCACAACAGGAAGCGAACCAAGAAAGCGGCTCCAAAATGAAAACGCTGCAAAACCAGTCGCCCCCAACGGAAGTGCACCGAACCTGCAGGGGGCGCTCTCAGCCCAACAGCTCAATGCAGAGACGCGTAGGAGAGGAGACGAGACGGCTGACAGACGTTTGGTTTCCAAGAAGAGCGGGAAGAAAATCAAGTTATGGCGTAGCGTGGTAATGTGACTTTATTTTATGTGTTTACATAAAATTAACTTAAAATGCTAATTCAAAGATATCACTGTACAACGCCTCACATTACGGGACGTTCATGTTATTAACATGTTCACGCTGCCCCTTTGCTTGTCTGTTGTGAGCCTGCTTGCTGGTAGCGATGAGATAAACTGAGATTAGAGACTGATTATCGTTCAAATACTACATTCAACCCTCTATCCCAGGCGTCCAAGCCTGTCCTCTTCTTTCTAATTTCAGATGTGCTGTCCATTCTGTGGCGCCGCAGGTAGTGACCACATTAATCAGAGCCAGGAGGAGTCCTGACGCCAGTTTGACACCAGAATAATCGGTCATCACGTCGGCCAACTCTTTCCGCCCTGCTGGGAGTCTGAACCCTGACGTCTTCAGGAGTGGAGCACATGCAAATCAGAGAGATATCCTTTGACTGTTGGTAGATGAGCTGCTGCTGCTGCTGCTGCTGCTGCTGCTGCTGCTGCTGCTGCTGCTGCTGCTGCTGCTGCTGCTGCTGCTGCTGCTCACTCACGCTGTGGGGGTGGTGCTATGTTGAATCTCCATTCTTCTGTCAGGGTTTATTGGAGCCATAAGAGCACCTCAGTTTGGAGGAGCACCCTAAAATGCACATTTCTTCTACTGGTCTTAGCACACAGCTGTTTTGTGCTGATGTGAGGAATGTTTGTTGTTATTGTTTAGAGAACAAGTCTTCATGCAAAGTGGTGTATTTTATGCAAAGAGAGAAAAATGGGGATTTATTCGCATATTTATTTTATTCTGAGTTAAAACACTAACAATGTTGATTTCACCAAAAACTGGTGAGGTTATTGATTTAAAGCATGTTAAACATGTGAAATAGTTGATATTTTTATTGACACGTTGGTTAAACAGGAGCAGTTTCATATTTAATGGTATTCTTATTGTGTCAAAATATGCTGATCGTATTTTTTTTTGTGTGAGAGTAAAATAATTTTACTGTGAATTTATTCAAGAATTGAATTCAAGAAATTGAACCACTAGAGAGAATCTTCATACAAGTACTTGCATTCAGCAGGACTGAGTGCTTTGCTAATCAGGTCGAAAGTTGTTCAACAACAGAGAAACAGAAGAGAGATCAGTCCTGAATGAATCACAACAGAGACTGGAACCCTGTGTCTTTAGATCAGTGGGGGCGGTCCACAAGATTCCAGTAGATTCCAGAGATGGTGAGCCACCCAGCTTGATTCCAGACACCAGTGTCTACATGCTCTGGAATAGCAGGTGAACCATCTGCTCTGTGGTAGGATCACGCCAGGCATCTGGATTAGCACCAGCTCCAGTTTACGGTAGAAAGAATGCACTCATAGCTACTTTAAATCTCAGGGATTATTAGCTTTGGAACTCACAGATCAAACCCCACTTGATCTGAAGGAACTCTGACTTGGAGCCCACGAACTTTCAAGGTTAACAAAAGTGAGAAAACTCACATGAGGACACTTTATTTTCTTAAAGGGCCCTGTTCATTATTGTTCATATGAATGTATTTTTGTGTTTTATGTGGTACAATCTGAGAATTACAAACCAAAACTAAAGTTGCAATCAACTGTAACATCTGGTGTTAAGGTGGAGATGGCACTCGAACCCCTGCTCCACATGAACCCAGAGAGACATGGATATTCCAGGATTGGGTTACAAAAGCAACCAGAAACCTGCATCAGGAGGTTTTATCAGGGTCAGGGGTCAGCAGGAATACAAACAAGAGAGAATCAGGAACAACCTTCATCAGGAGGGTTACCAGGGTCAGGGGTCAGCAGGAATACAAACAAGAGACAATCAGGAACAACCTTCATCAGGAGGGTTACCAGGGTCAGGGGTCAGCAGGAATACAAACAAGAGACAATCAGGAACAACCTTCATCAGGAGGGTTACCAGGGTCAGGGGTCAGCAGGAATACAAACAAGAGACCATCAGGAACAACCTTCATCAGGAGGGTTACCAGGGTCAGGGGTCAGCAGGAATACAAACAAGAGACAATCAGGAACAACCTTCATCAGGAGGGTTACCAGGGTCAGGGGTCAGCAGGAATACAAACAAGAGACAATCAGGAACAACCTTCATCAGGAGGGTTACCAGGGTCAGAGGTCAGCAGGAATACAAACAAGAGACAATCAGGAACAACCTTCATCAGGAGGGTTACCAGGGTCAGAGGTCAGCAGGAATACAAACAAGAGACAATCAGGAACAACCTTCATCAGGAGGGTTACCAGGGTCAGGGCTCAGCAGGAATACAAACAAGAGACAATCAGGAACAACCTTCATCAGGAGGGTTACCAGGGTCAGAGGTCAGCAGGAATACAAACAAGAGACAATCAGGAACAACCTTCATCAGGAGGGTTACCAGGGTCAGGGGTCAGCAGTAATACAAACATGAGACAATCAGGAACAACCTTCATCAGGAGGGTTTATCAGGGTCTGAGCGCTGAATCATGGCTTAAGAATCAAAGTGGCCTCTTATTTAGGGACTCATTGATATCATCAGTTTGTTCTCTAGCAGTTGTGTTGACTTGTATCCAGGAGATCATTTTTGCTCCTCTAGTTCTTCATTACTTTCTGGGACTTTGTGTTCAATATCACATCTGAGGGGGAACTTCTTACCTCATGGTTCTTTTAAGTTGGTCTTTAATTGTTCTCAGTGGTTCTGGAGTTCCTGCTTGAGTCTCATGCCTTCACCAATGCTAGCAAGCTCTGCTCTCAGGGGTTCTGCCTGATCTCTTTTCTGCGCTGCGTCAGCCTCAGGTTGTCTTTCCTCGTGGTCACTGGCCTCTTCAACTGCTATCCCAGCGTCTACGGGTGAGAGGCGGGGTGCATTTTGTTTTCAGAATCTTCGCTCAGTTCTTGTGTATAATCTTTGGTTTGTTTGTTTGTTTGGTTTGTCTTCTGTGAGAAAATCCAGTAGTTGTCACTCACTCCGAGGAAAAAAAAACTAATATTTTTAATACTTTATCTTTTGATTAAGAAGACAATCTACAAATTCATTTAATTTCTGGATGTTTATTCTACCTACAAAGTCCATTTGTCACCATTATAGATCGACCAATCAGCATTAAGAATATAAACAATGACTCAAACTAATGGCGGTCTGCTGACGTCACATCCGTCACAGAGGCTCACTCCTGCACTCAGAGGTGGCCTTTTAGTTCCATCACTTCACGCTGTATTTACAGATTTATGATTGTGGGGAACAAACCACTCTGATGTCTGGGTTCATCAAGGATATCATTAAAGAAATCCTAACTATCTGGCCAGTTAAATTGATCCTAACTGTTCTTCAGATGTTGTGCTGGTAATGTCATGTAGTTTCTTTTCCAATGTAACTTTGTCCTTCTGATGTGTGTATTTTTACTGCTCCAACAAAGCTGTTCCTCTTCTGGGGAAATCAATCATTCAGGCAATCAATAACTGAGTGTCTCTGATGCTGTACTGTAGTATTGCAGTACAACAACACTCTGATCCTTCCTTTTCAAATGTTTTTATTGTGTTTCTCTCATCAGGTGTTCACAATGATGACAATAAAAATCAATAATTGATATTCAGCTTTGTTTCAACAATAATAACTGATCAGAAATGAGGCCTGATGGCTGCAATAGCAGCTTTGTGCTGTTCAGTGACTCCTGCTATAAAAAGGAGTCAAGGCCGTCTTAAAGATGTGAAAATGTTCCAAAGATCCTTCTTCATGTTGGTCCTGAACAAGACTGGTGTCAGGCCTTTTTTCAAAGGAGCTCCAAAAGGCTCACTTAACCCTTTGAGGCCTGGCTGAGACACGAGGCCTGTTGACCTTTGACCCTGTTGCTCTTTTGCTCTCATTGGCCTCTCCAGTGGATACAGACCTGAAACTTTATGAAATCCTAATCTGGTGGAATAATTCTAGAACCCCCTCCCAAACAGGAAGTAGCTTCAGGAAGGAGGTGGGGCTTCAAAGTTTTAAATATTGGTTTCTGGCAGAGGTGTGAACTCCTCCCAGAAATCTCATCTCATTTGGAGCAACTTTGACCAGTTATGATGCTTCATTGAAAGACTTTACTGGACTTTGCCACGCCCTTTACGGACAGCAGAAAGGACTTCGGGGGGTCAAACCAGCACAGATGTGATCCTTCAAGAACAGAACAACACACTCAAATTTCAACTTCCTAGGTTCAAAGAGAAAAAACTATCCCCTTGTGAAACTGGGCAAAATCAGGGTCTGGGACTTCTGCACTCCGAGAGCCTTTTGGAGCAGAATTGAGGATCAAATCTGGGTTCTGGTGTTTCTACTTGGGCTACATCCACCAAACTTTACACACATAGTGTGATGCCCCAGAGTAGCATGTGCTGGGAATTTCAGCCATCTAGGTGCTAAGGGGCCCAAGCACGGTCCCGGGGCATCCACTAACCCTAAGGGGCTCCTCAAAGTCTGGCCCCTCTTCCCTGGTTTCATTTGAGCTGAAGCCACCAAAAGTCACACCAATGGTGGATGTCAGTGAGAGGACTGATTCTGACATTTTCAGCCATCCAGAAGTTACAGAGCTGAAACACAAGACCCCAAAGCCCCTTCCATGTTTGTTGCCAGAGATATCGTAGTCATGACAGTGCACCTCCTTTATGAAGAAAAACAAAACAACTACTGCTTTGGGGCTTGTGTTTAGGGTTATTATATTATTATTATTATATTATATTATGTGTGTAAAGTTTGGTGGATGTAGCCGGATGGGCCGGTGTGAGCAGGCATTTCAAAATATATATTTCTGGTAAAAACGCAGAAACAGCAGTTAGTTTGTTTTTGTGTTAAAATGAGAAACAGACCCATCCAGTTGTAGTGCCACCACTCAGCGGCCACCTTGCAGTCAGAAGCCATGAAGAATGTTGCCCAGTAAGAGGAAGGAGAAAGGAGGAGCCGAAAAAGAGAGACTCCGCAAAAGAAAAGCAGCCGAATTTCCAAAACTCGACGCGTTCTTTCCAGGGCTGGACTGGGAAGAAGAGACGTCAGGTGTTGGAACGTGTAGTGGAAGAAGAAGGTCTCTCTGAGTAGTGAAAGAGTATCACTCTTTTAACATGGTTACTGTCTTCCATGTAGAATACTGCACTTTATTTTAATTTTTGAAACTTCAAAATGTGCGCATACATCCTCTGGTATGGCGTGTGCTTACACATATCGTGTAAATAACCATGGAGGGCTGCCAGAGATGAAAAATGCCAGGGCCATTTTTTGGTCCCAGTCCAGCCCTGCTTCTTAACCTGCTCACGGTGTCCTGTCAGCTGTCTTCCCTCAAGGAGGTGGCCAGTCTTGCTCTGGAGCAGTTTCAAAAATAGGCCTCAGCACACTGCCTCTGTGCCATGCCTCTCTCATGCTCCTCTACTCTTTGGTGCACATGCCTCCAGTCTGTCAGGCCTCTAATGAAGACACTTGGATCACTGGGCTTGCTAAAAGCAGGGCAAACAAAACAAAACAAAGCATGACGTTGACCACAATAAGTCAGCCATTTCCACGTCGTGCCGTCCGTTCTAACGAAGAGCCTCTGGACGACAGGGTTCATGGAATCTTGTTGAGGATGAAACTTTAAAAAATCAGTCCTCTGTGTGGAAGAAGGGCGACTAAAATAGTCTCCAACTGTCTGATCTGACTCCTCCACTTCCATTGCAACAGCATGGCTTGACTAAGAGAAAGAGAGAGAGCTGAGAGATTTCATTGGACGAGCCCAATGTCCTTCAAGAAAATCAACCAATGGGCCGCGTTTCGCGTCTCCGATACCGTTACGGTCGATTAAAAACTATACACTTTTGAAAAAAAAATTATGACAGTTATGGGCCGGCCCAAAGATGTGCATCGGCCAGATGGCCAGTCCAGCCCTGGGTTCACCCTTGATGGGTCACCAGTCCATCCCAGGACCAACACACAAAGACAGACAACCATTCACACTCACAGTCATTTAGAGTGTTCAGGTAACCACTACCCTCTTGATGTCTTTGGACTGTGGGAGGAAGCTGGAGAACCAGAGAGAACCACCACAGAGACAGGGAGAACCTGCAGGAGGGGTGGAGGTCGATGAGTCCTGGAGACGTTCAATAATGTCCATAACTTTGGCACCAGGAAGTCAGCAGGTGATGGCACCTGGGAGTTCAACAGACCTGATGATTGAACCACCAATCACAAGGATTTCAGCCTCCATTGTAAACAGAGAGTTTAGATGAGAGAGAACCTGCTGTCAGCCTCACCAGTCAGGGCAGTGGCAGAGGCAGCAGAGTCGAATGAAGCAGGATCACTTGGCAGGTCTCAGCTGGAGGTGATGACATCACTGGCCTCAGTCCTCACCAGTGCTCTGCCTTGCAACAGGGAGGATGGAGAGAAACCAGTAGAAGCACTCTGAGAGTTGGAGACAGCAGGAGGAGAGAGACCACGACAGAGTCACCCATGGGAAACTATTGGATCCACTCAGGACAGGCTGGACAGACACAGATCAAAGACAGAATTGATGATGTCATCAGGAGGCTTTGATAGTGTCTTTATTTGTACCGAGAATTCTGTCTTTGATCTCAGGAGGACATGAAAGAAACCCAATAGAGGAAAGTAGAGGAGAACATTCAGCTTCATTAGAAACACTTGAACTGTTGAACAGTAGAATTTGTTTGAAACAGTTTACAACACTGAGTGACAGGATTGAAGAGGGAAGGTTTTTGTATTTTCAGTTTAATCCTAACTTTAAACTGGGCATGAACATTTTTAGTCGTTCATATTCTAACATACAGAGGAAGTCATGACATTCCCTTTTTTAACCTGTCCTGTTCAGGAAATGGAAATGGAAATTTAGCTGCTATGTTGAATCAGAAAAACCTTTTGAAGTCTACTTTTGCTTCAGTCAGAAAGTGGACTGTTGTTAACTCTCACAATGGTTGGTGATTGTGGAGGAAGACAAAATCCTTATGAACCTCTTTTTAACAGACAGATTTCTAAAGACACTGGTTCATTTTATTTTTCTTCTTCTAGCAGAGGATGGTTTTGATCCATCGACCTCTGGGTTCTGGGCCCAGCACGCTTCCTCTGCACCACTCTGCTCTACCATTGACGGTGCCAGGAGGCCTAAAAACACAAAACACCAATTCAATCCAGGACCTTGGAGCCTGAACTGAAACTCCATCACACGGTGGCTCTGCTGGGGCTCCCACAGGTGAGTGAGGCTGAGCTCCAGTCTGCTCTGAGGAGGCAGCAGACATCTGCACCACTCAGAGGTTTGGTTGGTGGCTTTGACAAAATCCCAACAAACTAAAATCCTGTTGAATCAGGAAGTTCTAGTTGAACTCTCATCCACGTCACATGACCAAGAAAACCTCCTCTTTCATTCAGACCAGAACAGACAAACATAGAAACATTGTTTCAGCTTCTGATCAAACAATAACAAGTTCTTGATTGTTTGTCATGTTCTATTAATCAGACTGATGTTCTCTGGATGTTCTCGGAGGGGGGTCTGTTTCTGATGAAGCCTGTTTGGTCTGGGGGGGTTAAGATGGTGGGGCTGTTTCAGTTCTAGTGCTGAAGGCTTTCACCATGACAGTCAGACTCTCCTCTGTCCTTCATGGTCCCTCAAATGTGCAGCGTGGACCTCACAAACTGAATTTAGCCTGAAAACTCTTCATGAAAAGCAGGTGACTCAGAGTCTCTGTGGCGCAATCGGTCAGCGCGCTCGGCTGTTAACCGAGAGGCTGGTGGTTCAAGCCCACCCAGGGACGATGAACAGGCTCTACTGGTGCTTAGGAGTCGCTGTGTTAATGATCTGAATGTGGACGGACAGACTGACCCTCCACAGCAGACTCATGTCACAGATCTCTGGATGAGACGCTTCAGTGTTGAATTTAGTCGTCGTGTGTCATGCAGTGTTGAGGAGGCCTGCTGGCTGTGGGTAAAGTGGGGGCTCAGAGTTTGTGGAGTCGGCTCTGGAATGAAGGGGGTCACTGTTTGGTTCTCAGATGCTCCAGCTCAGGTTAGCGAGGTGGTGGAGAAACCAGTGAGAGCTCTGCCAGCTGGAGCCTCTTGGGTCCTGGGAGGCTTCACTCCTGGAGGTGGAAATGATGAGGAGTTTTAAAATCTGCTCCTCTTTCACGCTGACTTGTTTTCTTGGGTTCCCTCTTTTATTCATGTGTGATTTTAGTCTCAGCTCTCTAAACCTGAATGGAGCCAGAACCCATTTTAAAAGAGCTGCTCTTTTAAACTCCTGGAGATCAAGAGGATCCTGCCATGTTTGTCCAGGAGACCCACAGCACAACAGTCAGTGAATGGGGATGCAGGCAGGCTTTTAATGGGGGTCATTTGAAGTCCCAAGTCCAGTTGGAGCAGAGGGTGGAGTTTGATTCTCCAGGAGTTTTTGTTGTTGTTTTTTTTACCAGTTTCTTTTGATTTGGAGGAAATCATTCCAGGTGTTTGAAAGAAGGTGAGAGCAACTTTGGAAAATGTTCAACTGGTGTTTTTAAATGTCTTTGCACCAACAAATGGTGGACAGGACAGCTTTTGAGACATTTTAATGCCACCGTTCAACAGTGAATCTGCTGGTTTCCTGTTTTTAGGAGCTGATGGGAGCTGCACAGAGAAGCTCTTTGAGACAGGAACCATTCAGAGCTCCATCCTGCTTCTTCCAGCAGGATCCACAGATCCACCAACACACCAGCTGTTTGATGAGTGGAGGCTTTTGACCAGGATTCCTAGACAGCACAGCTGGACTCACGCAACAGCTAACTTGTTAGCACCGACTAGACAGGAGTGCTTCTATGGTTTTACTCAGTGGTTCAATATTTTTAAGAGATGTCCCATTCAGCCTGTGGGTTTGAGTGATCACTCTTCAGTCTCCTGTTCTGTTTTATTAAAATATTCATTTAAAAGCTCCTGAGAGAGAGAGAGGGAGAGGGAGGGAGAGAGAGAGAGGGAGAGAGAGAGATAGAGGGAGGGAGAGAGAGAGGGAGAGAGAGAGAGAGAGAGAGGGAGGGAGGGAGAGAGAGAGGGAGAGAGAGAGGGAGAGAGAGAGAGAGAGGATCAAACTGATCTCAAACTTGACTTCAAAATTCTGATTCTAATCATTTGTACTCCTTGATAGATTCATCACTACAGTGTCATAGAGGGTCCATTACTATTGCAGTATATTAAAGAATATAAGAACGAGGTTACCATCCATGGAAATATAGTATTTCATGTATTGCAGTATATTTTCAAAGATATAACACTTTAATTTTTTTTAATAAGAGAGGCTTTAATGTCTGTCTTTGATGTCTAAACTCTGACTCTGATGTCATTGGTGGTGACTGAATTCTACCCCCTGACAGACTGGGAAGGCTCCTATTGGTGATGTCATCATAAATACATGAAGGTCTTGTTTCAATGTTTTAACATTAAAGCTCATCTTGGTAAAACAATCAAGTTACCTGAACTAAGTTCTTGAAAAAAATGACTGTCACTGACTTAAATAAATCAAATCTACTTCAAAGTTCCTTCTGTTGTCATAAGTCGGCCATTTTAAGTGTACTTGTAGTTCCAGAACATTCCAAGAGGAGATGATATGAATCATGTTGTTAGATGAACTCTGTTCCTCTGCTTTGATGTTGGTGGACTGAGGGGAGTTTGCCTGAACCTGCTTGGACCTGCTGGCTCCTGCTCAGTCCCTCACTCAGCCTCACTCAGCCTCAGCAGCACGGCTCCACTGAGGACTGATTCAGGTTCCTAGCAACCAAATAGGAGGAGAGCTGAACCTTCTTGCTGTGAGGCCACAGTGCTGACCACTGCACCATTGTGTCCCCTGAAAATGCCACCACCTTGTTGGGCTTTTCTGTCACAGCAAGCACACATGAACATAGCAGCTTCTTCACAGGGCTGGTGGCGCAATGGATAACGCGTCTGACTACGGATCAGAAGATTCTCGGTTCAACTCCTGGCCAGCTCGCTTTGAACTTTATACTGAGAAGATGAAGTGAGAACCACTGATCAAAGTCAGTGAAGTCCTCCCAGGTTCCCTCCTTGTCTGCTGGAAACATGAACACATGAATGATCCTGCTACCTCTCATGTTAAGCTGCACTTGACAGTGACAGCAGGAGAACAAAAATCCCAGTGTGTCATCAACATTTCCTGTCAAATCAATGATAGAAGCTGTTGAATTTCTGGATCAGAACAAGGAGAAACCCACCCCTCACAGCCAGAAAAGCAATCTGCATCTGACAGCGTATACCAGTGAGGCCTGCATGGATCTCTTGATAGGGGAAACCAAACAGCCCCCCAACAAGCGCATGGCCCAACATAGAAGAGCCAACTCTGGAGGACAGGACTTAGCGGTTTTCCCCCACCTCAAGGAGGAAAGCCACTCCTTCCAGGACGACCATGTCCAAATACTCGACAGAGAGGACAGATGGTTTGAAAGAGGAGTTAAAGAAGCCATCCACGTCAGGATAGAGAAACCATCTTTGAACAGAGGAGGTGGACTGCGACATTTCCTTTCACCTATTTACAACCAAGTCCTTTCAAAACTTCCCCAAAGAGCTCAGCTGAAAGACCCATGTGGAACGGCTGATGCCAGCACAGCCCATTAGCATCTGAGTGGTCGGTGAAACTCCCTAACGACCACCCCTGAAACTCCCTGACACCTCACAACGACTGTCGTTTGGGGAGGCCAGGTGAGTCTCGGGAGGGTCGTTTCCACCACAATAGCACTGACCACTCCCACATAGGTTTATAAGCTGGAGCTTCCACACTCTCCACTAGAACTGATGAAGCCTCTCGGATGAGAGGTGAAACGTCTTCAAGATAACTTACGTCCAGTTGACCAGATTTTACTTCGCTTCGATCTACGATGACCTGGATGAATGAGAACCTACACATACATTACTGTCAGCATCACTTTGAGTTTATTAGCAACTATCACTCATAACTGTTAGCATCATTTTGAGTTCATGAGCAATTCTTACGACATCACTTTAGCATTAAATTGAGTTCATTAGCAACTCTTACTAAATGACTGCCAGCATCACTGTGAGGTTGTTCGAAACTCTTACTACATTACTGTAAGCATCACTGAGTTGATTAGCAACTATCACTACATTACTGTTAGCATCATCTTGAGTTCATTAGCAATTCTTCCGACATCACTGTCCCATCAGTTTGAGATCATAACCAATTCTTCTGACATCACTGTCGCATTATTTTGAGGTTCAAAGCAACTCTTACTACATTACTGTCAGCATCACTTTGAGTTTGTTCGAAACACTTACTACATTACTGTCAGCATCACTTTAACTTTATTAGCAAATATCACTACATTACTATTAGCATCATTTTGAGGTTAGTAGCAACTCTTACTACAAGACTGTCAGCATCACTTTGAGGTTGTTCGAAACTCTTACTACATTACTGTAAGCATCACTGAGTTAATTAGCAACTATCACTACATTACTGTTAGCATCATTTTGAGTTCATTAGCAATTCTTCCGACATCACTGTAGCAATATTTTGAGGTTCGTAGCAACTTTTACTACATTACTGTCGCATTATTTTGAGGTTCGTAGCAACTCTTACTACATGACTGTCAGCATCACTTTGAGGTTATTCGAAACTTTCACTCCATTACTGTTAGCATCATTTTGAGTTCATGAGCAATTCTTACTACATCACTGTCGCATCATTTTGAGATCATTAGCAATTCTTCTGACATCACTGTCACATTATTTTGAGGTTCGTAGCAACTCTTACTACATTACTGTAAGCATCACTGAGTTAATTAGCAACTATCACTAAATTACTGTTAGCATTTTTTTGAGTTCATTAGCAATTCGTACGACATCACTGTCCCATCAGTTTGAGATCATTACCAATTCTTCTGACATCACTGTCGCATTATTTTGAGGTTCGAAGCAACTCTTACTACTTTACTGTTGCATTATTTTAAGTTTCGTAGTAACTCTTACTACATTACTGTCAGCATCACTTTGAGTTTGTTCGAAACACTTACTACATTACTGTCAGCATCACTTTAACTTTATTAGCAAATATCACTACATTACTATTAGCATCATTTTGAGGTTAGTAGCAACTCTTACTACATGACTGTCAGCATCACTTTGAGGTTGTTCGAAACTCTAACTACATTACTGTAAGCATCACTGACTTGATTAGCAACTATCACTACATTACTGTTAGCATCATTTTGAGTTCATTAGCAATTCTTCCGACATCACTGTCGCAATATTTTGAGGTTCGTAGCAACTTTTACTACATTACTGTCGCATTATTTTGAGGTTCGTAGCAACTCTTACTACATGACTGTCAGCATCACTTTGAGGTTATTCGAAACTTTCACTCCATTACTGTTAGCATCATTTTGAGTTCATTAGCAATTCTTACTACATCACTGTCGCATCATTTTGAGATCATTAGCAATTCTTCTGACATCACTGTCACATTATTTTGAGGTTCGTAGCAACTCTTACTACATTACTGTAAGCATCACTGAGTTAATTAGCAACTATCACTAAATTACTGTTAGCATTTTTTTGAGTTCATTAGCAATTCGTACGACATCACTGTCCCATCAGTTTGAGATCATTACCAATTCTTCTGACATCACTGTCGCATTATTTTGAGGTTCGAAGCAACTCTTACTACATGACTGTCAGCATCACTGAGTTTATTAGAAACTATCACTACATTACTGTTAGCATCATTTTGAGGTTAGAAGCAACTGTCACTACATGAGTGTCAGCATCACTTTGAGGTTGTTCGAAACTCTTACTACGAATCTAACAGTAATGGAGTGAAACTTTCGAATAACCTCAAAGTGATGCTGACAGTCATGTCGTAAGTGTTGCTACAAACCTCAAAATAATGCGACAGTAATGGAGTACAAGTTGCTTCGAACCTCAAAATATTGCGACAGTGATGTCGGAAGAATTGCTAATGAACTCAAGATGATGCTAACAGTAATGTAGTGATAGTTGCTAATCAACTCAGTGATGCTTACAGTAATGTAGTAAGTGTTTTGAATAACCTCAAAGTGATGCTGACAGTCATGTAGTAAGAGTTGCTACGAACCTCAAAATAATGCGACAGTAATGTAGTAAAAGTTGCTACGAACCTCAAAATATTGCGACAGTGATGTCGGAAGAATTGCTAATGAACTCAAAATGATGCTAACAGTAATGTAGTGATAGTTGCTAATCAAGTCAGTGATGCTTACAGTAATGTAGTAAGAGTTTCGAACAACCTCAAAGTGATGCTGACAGTCATGTAGTAAGAGTTTCTACGAACCTCAAAATAATGCGACAGTGATGTCAGAAGAATTGCTAATGATCTCAAAATGATGCGACTGTGATGTCGGAAGAATTGCTAATGAACTCAAAATGAGGCTAACAGTAATGTAGTGATAGTTACGAATCAACTCGGTGATGCTTAATGTAATGTAGTAAGTGTTTCAAATAACCTCAAAGTGATGGTGACAGTCATTTAGTAAGAGTTTCTACGAACCTCAAAATAATGCGACAGTGATGTCAGAAGAATTGCTAAAGATCTCAAAATGATGCGACAGTGATTTAGTAAGAATTGCTCATGAACTCAAAATGATGCTAACACTAATGGAGTGAACGTTTCGAATAACCTAAAAGTGATGCTGACAGTCTTGTACTAAGAGTTGCTATGAACCTCAAAATAATGCGACAGTGATGTCGGAAGAATTGCTAATGATCTCAAAATGATGCGACAGTGATGTAGTAAGAATTGCTAATGAACTCAAAATGATGCTACAGTGATGTCGTGAGAATTGCTCATAAACTCAAATAATGCAAACACTAATGTAGTGATAGTTGCTAATAAACTCAAAGTGATGCTGACAGTAATGTAGTAAGAGTTGCTACGAACCTTAAAATAATGCAACAGTAATGTAGTAAGAGTTGCTACGAACCTTAAAATAATGCAACAATAATGTAGTAAGAGTTGCTACGAACCTCAAAATAATGTGACAGTGATGTCAGAAGAATTGCTAATGATCTCAAAATGATTCGAAAGTGATTTAGTAAGAATTGCTAATGAACTCAAAATGATGCTAACAGTAATGGAGTGAACGTTTCGAATAACCTCAAAGTGATGCTGACAGTCATGTACTAAGAGTTGCTACAAACCTCAAAATAATGCGACAGTAATGGAGTAAAAGATGCTACGAACCTCAAAATATTGCGACAGTGATGTCGGAAGAATTGCTAATGAACTCAAGATGATGCTAACAGTAATGTAGTGATAGTTGCTAAGAAACTCAGTGATGCTTACAGTAATATAGTAAGAGTTTCGAACAACCTCAAAGTGATGCTGACAGTCATTTAGTAAGAGTTGCTAATGAACTCAATTTAATGCTACAGTGATGTCGTGAGAATTGCTCAACAACTCAAAATGATGCTAACAGTAATGTAGTGATAGTTGCTAATAAACTCAAAGTGATGCTGAAAGTCATGTAGTAAAAGTTGCTACGAACCTCAAAATATTGCGACAGTGATGTCGGAAGAATTGCTAATGAACTCAAAATGATGCTAACAGTAATGTAGTGATAGTTGCTAAGCAACTCAGTGATGCTTACAGTAATGTAGTAAGTGTTTCGAATAACCTCAAAGTGATGTTGACAGTCATGTAGTAAGAGTCTTTACGAACCTCAAAATAATGCGACAGTTATGTAGTAAAAGTTGCTACGAACCTCAAAATATTGCGACAGTGATGTCGGAAGAATTGCTAAAGATCTCAAAATGATTCGAAAGTGATTTAGTAAGACTTGCTAATGAACTCAAAATGATGCTAACAGTAATGGAGTGAACGTTTCGAATAACCTCAAAGTGATGCTGACAGTCATGTACTAAGAGTTGCTACAAACCTCAAAATAATGCGACAGTAATGGAGTAAAAGATGCTACGAACCTCCAAATATTGCGACAGTGATGTCGGAAGAATTGCTAATGAACTCAAGATGATGCTAACAGTAATGTAGTGATAGTTGCTAATCAAGTCAGTGATGCTTACAGTAATGTAGTAAGTGTTCCGAATAACCTCAAAGTGATGCTGAAAGTCATGTAGTAAGAGTTGCTACGAACCTTAAAATAATGCGACAGTAATGTAGTAAAAGTTGCTCCGGACCTCAAAATATTGCGACAGTGATGTCGGAAGAATTGCTAATGAACTCAAAATGATGCTAACAGTAATGGAGTGAACGTTTCGAATAACCTCAAAGTGATGCTGACAGCCATGTACTAAGAGTTGCTACGAACCTTAAAATAATGCGACAGTAATGTCAGAAGAATTGCTAATGATCTCAAAATGATGCGACAGTGATGTAGTAAGACTTGCTAATGAACTCAAAATGATGCTAACAGTAATGGAGTGAACCTTTCGAATAACCTCAAAGTGATGCTTACAGTCATGTAGCAAGTGTTGCTACGAACCTCAAAATAATGCGACAGTAATGTAGTAAAAGTTGCTACGAACCTCAAAATATTGCGACAGTGATGTCGGAAGAATTGCTAATGAACTCAAATGATGCTAACAGTAATGTAGTGATAGTTGCTAATCAACTCAGTGATGCTTACAGTAATGTAGTAAGTGTTTCGAATAACCTCAAAGTGATGCTGACAGTCATGTAGGAAGAGTTGCTGCGAACCTCAAAATAATGCGACAGTAATGTAGTAAGAGTTGCTACGAACCTCAAAATAATGCGACAGTGATGTCAGAAGAATTGCTAAAGATCTCAAAATGATGCGACAGTGATGTAGTAAGAATTGCTAATGAACTCAAAATGATGCTAACAGTAATGGAGTGAAACTTTCGAATAACCTCAAAGTGATGCTTACAGTCATGTAGTAAGTGTTGCTACGAACCTCAAAATAATACGACAGTAATGTAGTAAATGTTGCTACGAACCTCAAAATATTGCGACAGTGATGTCGGAAGAATTGCTAAAGATCTCAAAATGATAGAACAGTGATTTAGTAAGAATTGCTCATGAACTCAAAATGATGCTAACAGTAATGTAGTAAGAGTTTCGAATAACCTCAAAGTGATGCTGACAGTAATGTAGTAAGTGTTGCTACGAACCTTAAAATAATGCAACAACAATGTAGTAAGAGTTGCTACAAACCTCAAAATAATGTGAAAGTAATGTAGTAAAAGTTGCTACGAACCTCAAAATATTGCGACAGTGATGTTGGAAGAATTGCTAATGAACTCAAGATGATGCTAACAGTAATGTAGTGGTAGTTGCTAAACAAGTCAGTGATGCTTACAGTAATGTAGTAAGTGTTTCGAACAACCTCAAAGTGATGCTGACAGTCATGTAGTAAGACTTGCTACGAACCTCAAAATAATGCGACAGTGATGTCGGAAGAATTGCTAATGAACTCAAGATGATGCTAACAGTAATGTAGTAAGAGTTTCGAACACCCTCAAAGTGATGCTGACAGTCATTTAGTAAGAGTTGCGAATGAACTCAATTCAATGCTACAGTGATGTCGTGAGAATTGCTCATAAACTCAAAATGATGCTAACAGCAATGTAGTGATAGTTGCTAATAAACTCAAAGTGATGCTGACAGTAATGTAGTAAGAGTTGCTACGAACCTCAAAATAATGTGACAGTGATGTCAGAAGAATTGCTAATGATCTCAAAATGATGCGACAGTGATTTAGTAAGAATTGCTAATGAACTCAAAATGATGCTAACAGTAATGGAGTGAACGTTTCGAATAACCTCAAAGTGATGCTGACAGTCATGTACTAAGAGTTGCTACGAACCTCAAAATAATGCGACAGTAATGTAGTAAAAGTTGCTACGAACCTCAAAATATTGCGACAGTGATGTCGGAAGAATTGCTCATGAACTTAAAATGATGCGACAGTAATGTAGTGATAGTTGCTAATCAAGTCAGTGATGCTTACAGTAATGTAGTAAGTGTTTCGAATAACCTCAAAGTGATGGTGACAGTCATGTAGTAAGAGTTGCTACGAACCTCAAAATAATGCGACAGTGATGTCAGAAGAATTGCCAAAGATCTCAAAATGATGCGACAGTGATGTATTAAGAATTGCTAATGAACTCAAAAAGATGCTAACAGTAATGGAGTGAAAGTTTCGAATAACCTCAAAGTGATGCTGACAGTCATGTAGTAAGTGTTGCTACGAACCTTAAAATAATGCAACAATAATGTAGTAAGAGTTGCTACAAACCTCAAAATAATGCGAAAGTAATGTAGTAAAAGTTGCCACGAACCTCAAAATATTGCGACAGTGATGTCGTAAGAATTGTTATTAAACTCAAAATCATGCTAACAGTAATGTAGTGATAGTTGCTAATAAACTCAGTGATGCTTACAGTAATGTAGTAAGAGTTTCGAACAACCTCAAAGTGATGCTGACTGTCATGTAGTAAGAGTCGCTACTAACCTCCAAATAATGCTACAGTGATGTCGGAAGAAATGCTAATGATCTCAAAATGATGCGACAGTGATGTAGTAAGAATTGCTAATGAACTCAAAATGATGCTAACAGTAATGGAGTGAAAGTTTCGAATAACCTCAAAGTGATGCTGACAGTCATGTGGTTAGAGTTGCGAGTAACCTAAAAATGATGCTGACGGTGATGTCGTAAGAATTGCTATTAAAATCAAAATGATGCTAACAGTAATTTAGTGATAGTTGCTAATAAACTCAGTGATGCTTACAATAATGTAGTAAGTGTTTCGAACAACCTCAAAGTGATGCTGACAGTCATGTAGTAAGAGTTGCTACGATCCGTAAATAATGCAACAGTCATGTAGTAAGAGTTGCTATGAACCTCAAAGTAATGCGACAGTGATTTCAGAAGAATTGGTAATGATCTCAAAATGATGCGACAGTGATGTTGTAAGAATTGCAATTAAACTCAAAATGATTCCAACAGTAATGTAGTGATAGTTGCTAATAATCTCAGTGATGCTTAAAGTAATGTAGTAAGTGTTTCGAACAACCTCAAAGTGATGCTGACAGTCATGTAGTAAGAGTTGCTACGAACCTCCAAATAATGAGACAGTGATTTAGTAAGAATTGCTAATAAACTCAACATGATGCTAACAGTAATGTAGAAATAGTTGCTAATAAACTCAAAGTGATGCTGACAGTAATGTAGTAAGAGTTGCTATGAACCTTAAAATAATGCTCTAGTGATGTCAGATGAATTGGTAATGATCTCAGAATGATGCGACAGTGATGTCCTAAGAATTGCGAATGAACTCAAAATGATGCTAACAGTAATGGAGTGATAGTTGCTCATAAAGTCAGTGATGCTTACAGTAATGTAGTAAGAGTTTCGAACAACCTCTAAGTGATGCTGACAGTCTTGTAGTAAGAGTTGCTACTACCCTCAAAATAATGCGACAGTGATGTAGTGGGAGTTTCAACTATTCTCAAAAGGATGCTTCAGTGATGTAGTGAGATTTGCTACTAACCTCAAAATGATGCTGCAGTAATGCAATGAGAGTTGCTATTGACCTAACAAATGATGCTACTGTGATGTGGTGAGAGTTGCGAAAAACCTCAAACATGCTGACAATAATGTAGAAAGAGTTGCTAAAAATCTCAAAATGATGCCACAGAAATGTAGTGAGAGTTGCTACTAATTTAAAAATGATGCTTACAGTAATGTAGTGAGAGTTGCTACGAACCTCAAAATGATGCTACAGTGATGTGGTGAGAGTTGCGACTAACATTAAAATGATGCTCCAGTGATGTTGTGAGAGTTTCAAAAAACCTCAAAATGATGCTACAGTAATGTCGTGAGAATTCTCCTCACCTCAAAATAATGCTGACAGTAATGTAGTGAGAATTGCTAGGAACCTTCAAATGATTCGACAGTGGTGTAGTAAGAGTTACTACTATCCTCAAAACGATGCTCCAGTGATGTAGTAAGAGTTGCTACTACCCTCAGAAATGATGCTCTAGTGATGTGGTGAGAGTTGCTAAAAACCTCAAAATGATGCTACACTGATGTGGTGAGAGTTCTACGAACCTCAAAATGATGCTAAAGTGATGTGAGAGTTGCTACTAATTTAAAAATGATGCTAAAGTGATGTAATGAGAGTTGCTACGAACCTAAGAAATTATGCGACAGTGATGTCAGAAGAATTGCTAATGATCTCAAAATGATGCGACAGTGATGTAGTGAAAGTTTCGAATAACCTCAAAGATATGCTGACAGTCATGTAGTAAGAGTTGCTACGAACCTCAAAATAATGCAACAGTGATGTCGGAAAAATTGCTAATGATCTCAAAATGATGCTAAAAGTCCTGTAGTAAGAGTTGCTACGAACCTCAAAATAATGCAACAGTGATGTCGGAAGAATTGCTAATGATCTCAAAATGATGCTAACAGTAATGTAGTGAAAGTTGCGAAGAAACTCAAAGTGATGCTTACAGTAATGTAGTAAGTGTTTCGAACAACCTCAAAGTGATGCTGACAGTCATGTAGGATGTGTTGCTACGAACCTCAAAATAATGCGACAGTGATGTCAGAAGAATTGCTAATAAACTCAAAATGATGCTAACAGTAATGTAGTGATAGTTGCTAATAAACTCAGTGATGCTTACAGTAATGTAGTAAGTGTTTCGAACAACCTCAAAGTGATGCTGATAGTCATGTAGTAAGAGTTGCCACTAATCTCAAAATAATGCAACAGTAATGTAGTAAGAGTTGCTACGAAACTCCAAATAATGCGACAGTGATTTAGTAAGAATTGCTAATAAACTCAAAATGATGCTAACAGTAATGTAGAGATAGTTGCTAATAAACTCAAAGTGATGCTGACAGTCATGTAGTAAGAGTTGCTATGAACCTTAAAATAATGCAACAGTGATGTCAGATGAATTGTTAATGATCTCAAAATGATGCGACAGTGATGTCGTAAGAATTGCGAATGAACTCAAAATGATGCTAACAGTAATGGAGTGATAGTTGCTCATAAACTCAGTGATGCTTACAGTAATGTAGTAAGAGTTTCGAACAACCTCAAAGTGATGCTGAAAGTTATTTAGTAAGAGTTGCTACTAACCTCAAAATATTGCTACAGTGATGTTGAAGAATTGCTAATAAACTCAAAATGATGCTAAAAGTAATGTAGTGATAGTTGCTAGTAAACTCAGTGATGCTTACAGTAATGTAGTAAGAGTTTAGAACAACCTCAAAGTGATGCTGACAGTCATGTAGTAAGAGTTGCTACGAACCTCAAAATGAGTCTGACAGGAATGTAGTAAGTCTGCTAATAACCTTAAAATAATGCTACAGTGATGTAGGAAGAATTGCTAATGAACTCAAAATGATGCTTACAGTAATGTAGTGATAGTTGCTAATAAACTCAGTGATGCTTACAGTAATGTTGTAAGTGTTTCAAACATCCTCAAAGTGATGCTGAAAGTCATGTAGTGAGAGTTGCGACGAACCTCAAAATAATGCGACAGTGATGTCAGAAGAATTGCTGAAGATCTCAAAATGATGTGACAGCGATTTAATAAGAATTGCTAATGAACTCAAAATGATGCTAACAGTAATGGAGTCAACGTTTCGAACAACCTCAAAGGGATGCTGACAGTAATGTAGTAAGAGTTGCTACAAACCTCAAAATAATGCGAAAGTGATGTCGGAAGAATTGCTAATGATCTCAAAATGATGCGACAGTGATGTCGTAAGAATTGTTATTAAACTCAAAATCATGCTAACAGTAATGTAGTGATAGTTGCTAATAAACTCAGTGATGCTTACAGTAATGTAGTAAGTGTTTCGAACAACCTCAAAGTGATGCTGACAGTCATGTAGTAAGAGTTGCTATGAACCTTAAAATAATGCAACAGTGATGTCAGATGAATTGTTAATGATCTCAAAATGATGCGACAGTGATGTCGTAAGAATTGCGAATGAACTCAAAATGATGCTAACAGTAATGGAGTGATAGTTGCTCATAAACTCAGTGATGCTTACAGTAATGTAGTAAGAGTTTCGAACAACCTCAAAGTGATGCTGAAAGTTATTTAGTAAGAGTTGCTACTAACCTCAAAATATTGCTACAGTGATGTTGAAGAATTGCTAATAAACTCAAAATGATGCTAAAAGTAATGTAGTGATAGTTGCTAGTAAACTCAGTGATGCTTACAGTAATGTAGTAAGAGTTTAGAACAACCTCAAAGTGATGCTGACAGTCATGTAGTAAGAGTTGCTACGAACCTCAAAATGAGTCTGACAGGAATGTAGTAAGTCTGCTAATAACCTTAAAATAATGCTACAGTGATGTAGGAAGAATTGCTAATGAACTCAAAATGATGCTTACAGTAATGTAGTGATAGTTGCTAATAAACTCAGTGATGCTTACAGTAATGTTGTAAGTGTTTCAAACATCCTCAAAGTGATGCTGAAAGTCATGTAGTGAGAGTTGCGACGAACCTCAAAATAATGCGACAGTGATGTCAGAAGAATTGCTGAAGATCTCAAAATGATGTGACAGCGATTTAATAAGAATTGCTAATGAACTCAAAATGATGCTAACAGTAATGGAGTCAACGTTTCGAACAACCTCAAAGGGATGCTGACAGTAATGTAGTAAGAGTTGCTACAAACCTCAAAATAATGCGAAAGTGATGTCGGAAGAATTGCTAATGATCTCAAAATGATGCGACAGTGATGTCGTAAGAATTGTTATTAAACTCAAAATCATGCTAACAGTAATGTAGTGATAGTTGCTAATAAACTCAGTGATGCTTACAGTAATGTAGTAAGTGTTTCGAACAACCTCAAAGTGATGCTGACTGTCATGTAGTAAGAGTCGCTACTAACCTCCAAATAATGCTACAGTGATGTCGGAAGAAATGCTAATGATCTCAAAATGATGCGACAGTGATGTAGTAAGAATTGCTAATGAACTCAAAATGATGCTAACAGTAATGGAGTGAAAGTTTCGAATAACCTCAAAGTGATGCTGACAGTCATGTGGTTAGAGTTGCGAGTAACCTAAAAATGATGCTGACGGTGATGTCGTAAGAATTGCTATTAAAATCAAAATGATGCTAACAGTAATTTAGTGATAGTTGCTAATAAACTCAGTGATGCTTACAGTAATGTAGTAAGTGTTTCGAACAACCTCAAAGTGATGCTGACAGTCATGTAGTAAGAGTTGCAACGAACCTCCAAATAATGCGACAGTGATTTAGTAAGAATTGCTAATAAACTCAACATGATGCTAACAGTAATGTAGAGATAGTTGCTAATAAACTCAAAGTGATGCTGACAGTAATGTAGTAAGAGTTGCTATGAACCTTAAAATAATGCGACAGTGATGTCAGATGAATTGGTAATGATCTCAAAATGATGCGACAGTGATGTCCTAAGAATTGCAAATGAACTCAAAATGATGCTAACAGTAATGGAGTGATAGTTGCTCATAAAGTCAGTGATGCTTACAGTAATGTAGTAAGTGTTTCGAACAACCTCAAAGTGATGCTGACAGTCATGTAGTAAGAGTTGCCACTAATCTCAAAATAATGCAACAGTAATGTAGTAAGAGTTGCTACGAAACTCCAAATAATGCGACAGTGATTTAGTAAGAATTGCTAATAAACTCAAAATGATGCTAACAGTAATGTAGAGATAGTTGCTAATAAACTCAAAGTGATGCTGACAGTCATGTAGTAAGAGTTGCTATGAACCTTAAAATAATGCAACAGTGATGTCAGATGAATTGTTAATGATCTCAAAATGATGCGACAGTGATGTCGTAAGAATTGCGAATGAACTCAAAATGATGCTAACAGTAATGGAGTGATAGTTGCTCATAAACTCAGTGATGCTTACAGTAATGTAGTAAGAGTTTCGAACAACCTCAAAGTGATGCTGAAAGTTATTTAGTAAGAGTTGCTACTAACCTCAAAATATTGCTACAGTGATGTTGAAGAATTGCTAATAAACTCAAAATGATGCTAAAAGTAATGTAGTGATAGTTGCTAGTAAACTCAGTGATGCTTACAGTAATGTAGTAAGAGTTTAGAACAACCTCAAAGTGATGCTGACAGTCATGTAGTAAGAGTTGCGACGAACCTCAAAATGAGTCTGACAGGAATGTAGTAAGTCTGCTAATAACCTTAAAATAATGCTACAGTGATGTAGGAAGAATTGCTAATGAACTCAAAATGATGCTTACAGTAATGTAGTGATAGTTGCTAATAAACTCAGTGATGCTTACAGTAATGTTGTAAGTGTTTCAAACATCCTCAAAGTGATGCTGAAAGTCATGTAGTGAGAGTTGCGACGAACCTCAAAATAATGCGACAGTGATGTCAGAAGAATTGCTGAAGATCTCAAAATGATGTGACAGCGATTTAATAAGAATTGCTAATGAACTCAAAATGATGCTAACAGTAATGGAGTCAACGTTTCGAACAACCTCAAAGGGATGCTGACAGTAATGTAGTAAGAGTTGCTACAAACCTCAAAATAATGCGAAAGTGATGTCGGAAGAATTGCTAATGATCTCAAAATGATGCGACAGTGATGTCGTAAGAATTGTTATTAAACTCAAAATCATGCTAACAGTAATGTAGTGATAGTTGCTAATAAACTCAGTGATGCTTACAGTAATGTAGTAAGTGTTTCGAACAACCTCAAAGTGATGCTGACAGTCATGTAGTAAGAGTTGCTATGAACCTTAAAATAATGCAACAGTGATGTCAGATGAATTGTTAATGATCTCAAAATGATGCGACAGTGATGTCGTAAGAATTGCGAATGAACTCAAAATGATGCTAACAGTAATGGAGTGATAGTTGCTCATAAACTCAGTGATGCTTACAGTAATGTAGTAAGAGTTTCGAACAACCTCAAAGTGATGCTGAAAGTTATTTAGTAAGAGTTGCTACTAACCTCAAAATATTGCTACAGTGATGTTGAAGAATTGCTAATAAACTCAAAATGATGCTAAAAGTAATGTAGTGATAGTTGCTAGTAAACTCAGTGATGCTTACAGTAATGTAGTAAGAGTTTAGAACAACCTCAAAGTGATGCTGACAGTCATGTAGTAAGAGTTGCTACGAACCTCAAAATGAGTCTGACAGGAATGTAGTAAGTCTGCTAATAACCTTAAAATAATGCTACAGTGATGTAGGAAGAATTGCTAATGAACTCAAAATGATGCTTACAGTAATGTAGTGATAGTTGCTAATAAACTCAGTGATGCTTACAGTAATGTTGTAAGTGTTTCAAACATCCTCAAAGTGATGCTGAAAGTCATGTAGTGAGAGTTGCGACGAACCTCAAAATAATGCGACAGTGATGTCAGAAGAATTGCTGAAGATCTCAAAATGATGTGACAGCGATTTAATAAGAATTGCTAATGAACTCAAAATGATGCTAACAGTAATGGAGTCAACGTTTCGAACAACCTCAAAGGGATGCTGACAGTAATGTAGTAAGAGTTGCTACAAACCTCAAAATAATGCGAAAGTGATGTCGGAAGAATTGCTAATGATCTCAAAATGATGCGACAGTGATGTCGTAAGAATTGTTATTAAACTCAAAATCATGCTAACAGTAATGTAGTGATAGTTGCTAATAAACTCAGTGATGCTTACAGTAATGTAGTAAGTGTTTCGAACAACCTCAAAGTGATGCTGACTGTCATGTAGTAAGAGTCGCTACTAACCTCCAAATAATGCTACAGTGATGTCGGAAGAAATGCTAATGATCTCAAAATGATGCGACAGTGATGTAGTAAGAATTGCTAATGAACTCAAAATGATGCTAACAGTAATGGAGTGAAAGTTTCGAATAACCTCAAAGTGATGCTGACAGTCATGTGGTTAGAGTTGCGAGTAACCTAAAAATGATGCTGACGGTGATGTCGTAAGAATTGCTATTAAAATCAAAATGATGCTAACAGTAATTTAGTGATAGTTGCTAATAAACTCAGTGATGCTTACAGTAATGTAGTAAGTGTTTCGAACAACCTCAAAGTGATGCTGACAGTCATGTAGTAAGAGTTGCAACGAACCTCCAAATAATGCGACAGTGATTTAGTAAGAATTGCTAATAAACTCAACATGATGCTAACAGTAATGTAGAGATAGTTGCTAATAAACTCAAAGTGATGCTGACAGTAATGTAGTAAGAGTTGCTATGAACCTTAAAATAATGCGACAGTGATGTCAGATGAATTGGTAATGATCTCAAAATGATGCGACAGTGATGTCCTAAGAATTGCAAATGAACTCAAAATGATGCTAACAGTAATGGAGTGATAGTTGCTCATAAAGTCAGTGATGCTTACAGTAATGTAGTAAGAGTTTCGAACAACCTCAAAGTGATGCTGACAGTCATGTAGGATGAGTTGCTACTCCCCTCAAAATAATGCTACAGTGATGTAGTGGGAGTTTCAACTGTTCTCAAAAGGATGCTTCAGTGATGTAGTGAGATTTGCTACTAACCTCAAAATGATGCTACAGTAATGCAATGAGAGTTGCTATTGACCTAACAAATGATGCTACTGTGATGTGGTGAGAGTTGCGAAAAACCTCAAACATGCTGACAATAATGTAGAAAGAGTTGCTAAAAATCTCAAAATGATGCCACAGAAATGTAGTGAGAGTTGCTACTAATTTAAAAATGATGCTTACAGTAATGTAGTGAGAGTTGCTACTATCATCAGATTGATGCTACAGTAATGTCGTGAGAGTTCTCCTCACCTCAAAATAATGCTGACAGAAATGTAGTGAGAATTGCTAGGAACCTTTAAATGATTCGACAGTGGTGTAGTAAGAGTTACTACTATCCTCAAAACGATGCTCCAGTGATGTAGTAAGAGTTGCTACTACCCTCAGAAATGATGCTCTAGTGATGTGGTGAGAGTTGCTAAAAACCTCAAAATGATGCTACACTGATGTGGTGAGAGTTCTACGAACCTCAAAATGATGCTAGAGTGATGTGAGAGTTGCTACTAATTTAAAAATGATGCTAAAATGATGTAATGAGAGTTGCTACGAACCTAAGAAATTATGCGACAGTGATGTAGTGAGAGTTGCTACTAATGTTAAAATGATGCTGACAGTGATGTAATGAGAGTTGCGACGAACCTCAAAATGATGCTTACAGTGATGTAGTGAAACTGCGACTAACATCAAAATGATGCTTGCAGTGATATAATGAGAGTTGTTACGAACCTCAAAATGATGCTCCAGTGATGCAGTAAGAGTTGCTTAAAACCTTAAAATGATGCCACAGTGATGTAATGAGAGTTGCTATTAACCTAAGAAATGATGCGACAGTGATGTCGTGAGATTCGCTACGAATCTCAAAATGATGCTACAGTGATGCAATGAGAGTTGCTACGAACCTAAGAATGATTTTACACTGATGTAGTGAGAGTTGCTCCTATTTTCAAAGTGATGCTTCAGTGATGTAATGAGGGTCGCTACTAACCTAAGAAATGATGCTACAGTGATGTGAGAGTTGCTCCTAACCTCAAAATGATGTTACAGTCATGTGGTGAGAGTTGCTACTAATCTCAAAATGATGCTAAAGTGATGTCATTAGAGTTGCTACTAACCTAAGAAATGATGCGACAGTGATGGAGTGAGAGTTGCTGGGATGCTCAAAATGATGCTGACAGTCATGGAGTGAGAGTTACTACGAACCTCAAAATGATGCTGCAGTGATGAAGTAAGAGTTGACACTATCCTCAAAATGATGCTTACAGTCATGTCGTGAGAGTTTCTGCTTAACTGAAAATAGAGCAACAGTGATGTAGTGAGAGTTGCTACTCATCTAAAAATTATGCGACAGTCATGTAATAAGAGTTTCTTCTCAAATAAGAAATGATAATCAAGTAATGCAATGAGAGCTGCTACTAACCTAAGAAATTATGCTACAGTGATGTAGTGAGAGTTGCTACTAATGTCAAAATGATGCTGACAGTGATGTAATGAGATTTGATACTCACCTAAGAAATGATGCTACATTAATGTAGTGGCAGTTGCTACGAATCTCAAAATGATGCAAAAGTGATGGAATGAGAGTTGCGACAAACCTCAAAATGATGATTACAGTGATGTAGTGAGAGTTGCTACTAATCTCAAAATGATGCTAGAGTTATGCAATAAAAATTGCTACTAATCTAAGAAATGATGCTACAGTGATGTAGTGAGAGTTGCTCCTAATGTCAAAATGATGCTGACAGTGATGTAATGAAAGTTGCGACAAACCTCAAAATGATGATTACAGTGATGTAGTGAGAGTTGCTACTAATCTAAGAAATGATGCTACAGTGATATAGTGAGAGTTTCTACGAATCTCAAAATGATGCAGACAGAACAATAGTGAGAGTTTATGCTGACGTCAAAATGATGCTACAGTGATGTAGTGAGAGTTTCAATTAATCTCAAAATGATGCTTCAGTGATGTGAGAGTTGCTACTAACCTAAAATGATTTTACAGTCATGTGGAAACAGTTGCTAAAAATCTAAAAATGATGCTACAGTAATGTAGTGAGAGTTGCGACGAATCTCAAAATGATGCTGACAGTGATGTAGTGAGATTTGCTACGAATCTCAAAATGATGCTGACAGTGATGTAACGAGAGTTGCTACTAATGTCAAAATGATGCTTAAGTGATGTAGTGAGAGTTGCTACGAATCTCAAAATGATGCTTAAGTGATGTAGTGAGAGTTGCTACTAATGTCAAAATGATGCTACAGTAATGTAGTGAGAGTTGCTACTAATGTCAAAATGATGCTGACAGTGATGCAATGACAGTTGCTACTAATTTCAAAATGATGCTAAAGTGATGTAATGAGAGTAATGAGAGTTGCTACTAATTTCAAATTGATGCTACAGTGATGTAGTGAGAGTTGCTTGCAACCTCAAAATGATGCTAACAGTCTTGTGAGCTTCATCAAGACCCAGGCCACTATTTGTGGTCATGCATCATTGTGGCTGACCAATGGTCCAACTTCATCAGTCAGTCAGTCAGAGACATTCGCATTTGTCGGCCTGGCCTGCTGCCAAAGACTAACTCTGCTATAGTTGATTTACCTGTGCAGCCATGTCACGCTCCTCTCGGCCACCTCCACGGTCAGACGCCAGGTTAAACCAGCCAATGGCGTAAGAATCACTCTCAGAATCTGAAGCGCTCGTAGCTGCAGGGTTTTTCCACACAGCTTCTGTTGAGAGACAAAGTCCATCACTTGATTAACTCTCACCAACAGAAATGTGCAGTTTTCCACTCAGGACAGCTGCTGCATGCTGCTGTTTGTAAAAAGAAGGTCCAGTGGATCCGTTCAGTTCTACATTATTCAGCAGAGAGATGTCACCATTGAATAATGACCATATTTCCTAAAATTATAGCTCAACCACAGAGGGACCAGGCTACTAGAATGACCTCTGTTTACTAGAAGTGCTTCTCCTATGGTGGTGAACTCCTCAGCTGTCAGTGGAGTCAAATCTGTCTTAGAGAGGCCAGAGGTTCCCACACTGGTTCCCTCTCATCATGCAGCCCTGACAGCTGTGTGTGCTGTTCCAGCGTGTTGGCACCTCACTGATGAGTTTCAGGGTTGGCCCTCCCATCTGTTGCTGCACCTGAGCCAGCTTCTCCTTGGCTGTAGTGCTGATCTGAAGGATGTGTCAGTGTTCCTGGCTTTGTGTCTGATGATGGAAGTGGGGATCTGATCACAGGATTTTCTGACTCCTAGATTCAGACGATGTGCAGTGCAGACTGAGTGGTGAATTTGGAGCTGTCTAGTGGATGCTGTCATGTTTGGTGCTGCATCGCTCACAAGACACTTCACTTTGTTGGTGATGGCCCAGTCCTCCATCAGGCCTCTTTGGACTGGGGCCAAACTGTCAGCAGGGTGACTTTGTGGAAAGTCTTGCACTCCCAACACATTCATTCTCACGAATGCAGTGACAGGTCAGAGCCAAGGGAGCCTCCATGTCCACAGATGTCCACATGGCAGCTGGACTTCCTTTTTCACTCCTTCCCGTTCCTCCTGGTTCATTTTGGCCACCGTTTGTTTGATGGTCTGAAAATGACACCCAGAGTAAATCAATACATTGAAATTAGAGATGAAATAAACTGGAGATATCAACGACTGCTTTAGATCATTTCCACACAAACCTTCCTGGTTGGCAAACATATGAGGCTCAAGGACCTGAACCAATTCCCTGAACCCTTCCCTCTCAACAGTGCTGAGGGGCTGGCAGTCCTTCAGGATCAAATTCAGCAGAGCCTCATCCAGCATCTGCTTCCTGGAAGCTGGATGGTTAAAGATGAAGGAGAGAAGAAATGAAGAGGAATTAATGATCAATGAAGCAACTGTGAGTCAGTTGGAGAGTGGCTGTACACCTGAGTTCATCCTGGTGGATCTGGGACTTCATTCTCATGCCTGGCCCCATCATGCCTCAGCACTGAAGAGGTGCTTTTGTTGAGATGAGACGCTTCTGTCCAACAAATGCCACATTCAACCTGCAGTAAAGAACATGAGTACTCAGCTAAAAGTTCCTTTCTTCATGGTGACTGGTGTTTCTTAGTCTTAGACCACCAGGTTTCCAATGAGGTGTATCGGATACGTTGTTGTGTGCCGCTGAAATCCGTCCAATTCCGGCGTTGTTTCCTCATGAAATATGTTTGCCTTAAAGCTCATTAAAGTGTTGAACCACAATATCGTTCACCATAACTGAGTCAACTTCAAGATAACCTACTTCTACATTCCAGTCCCGGCTGCTCCTGTTCTGCTGCAGTCCAGAAAACAACAACCCGATACAATTGGCGCTCCTTCCCACAGCTCCGGCCCAGATCCGCATGGTTCCGCTGACTGACTGTGAGACGCGCTCCCTCCAGGGTGGCACAGCCCGATGGGGGTCCTTATCTGGCACGGGGGCGTAAAACAGGTGCGACTGGAAAACCTGGTTTATTCTGCGTCGGGGGAACGCGTTGCTCTGCAATACACCGCCAAGCCGCTAGGGGGTGTGGCTTTGTCTTTATTGTTTACGGGCTCTTGTCGGATTCCTCGGTTTTCTTCCGGTCACAGACAACAATTGTTGGCCATTTGTCAGTCTTTGTAGTGCCGCGAAGAGGAGTTGTAGAGGTGGTCGTACTTGAGCACCTCCTCGATAATCCTCTCTTCGGCTTGGTCCATTTTTTCTTGGAGCTTTCACCACAGAAACTTTGAAAATGGCGGTGTTGCTTTGCCGCGACTCAACCGGAAATAACGTTCTGAGCGGGACCAATCACAGTCCTCGACGTTGACGTCACCACGCGTCGACGCGATGCGTAAGCAGGATTTTTTGGAGGCGCGTTTCAGGCTACGGCGTACGGTCTGCGTCGACGGCGTAGGTACGAATACTACTCGAAACAGAAGCATAAATCAGGCTTAAATCAGGCTTTATAGTCCAACAGGAAGTTAGCATGTCAGGGATGAGACACCCTGATAGTCCAAAAGGAAGTTAGCATGTCAGGGATGAGACACCCTGATAGTCCAACAGGAAGTTAGCATGTCAGGGATGAGACACGCTTATCGTCCAACAGGAAGTTAGCATGTCATGGATGAGACACGCTTATCGTCCAACAGGAAGTTAGCATGTCAGGGATGAGACACGCTGATAGTCCAACAGGAAGTTAGCATGTCAGGGATGAGACACGCTTATCGTCCAACAGGAAGTTAGCATGTCAGGGATGAGACACGCTTATCGTCCAACAGGAAGTTAGCATGTCAGGGATGAGACACGCTTATCGTCCAACAGGAAGTTAGCTTGTCAGGGATGAGACACCCTGATAGTCCAACAGGAGGTTAGCATGTCAGGGATGAGACACGCTTATCGTCCAACAGGAAGTTAGCATGTCAGGGATGAGACACCCTGATAGTCCAAAAGGAAGTTAGCATCTCCATGGTTCCCTTGACCAGAAGCCAGTGGGATCGTTCCATTCTGACATCTTGATTGACATTTGTCTTTCTCTTAGCTAAATAGCTGGCAATCATTTGAAAAAAACCTTGATTTACTTTTTGTATTTTGATCTTCAGCTCATTTGCATACTTTTGTTAAAATTCTCCGCTTTTTGTCTTTTTTTTCTGCTGTTTTTAGCACAAAGTCCACCTGGTGCCTAAAGACCAGTTCAGCATGGACTACGTTGAACCTTCAGTCCGCTGCATCAGCACCCATGGACGGTTCCCCCCTGACAGGAGGATTCTGGTGAGGAACATTAGTGGGACAGCGCTCTTGTTAGAACGGTTCTGATCCACCTCCCCCCCCCCCCCGTAGCTCCTCCTGTGTCCCCTCAGCGCTCTTGTTAGAAGGGTTCTGATCCACCTTCCCTCCCCCTGTAGCTCCTCCTGTGTCCCCTCAGCGCTCTTGTTAGAACGGTTCTGATCCACCTTCCCTCCCCCTGTAGCTCCTCCTGTGTCCCCTCAGCGCTCTTGTTAGAACGGTTCTGATCCACCTTCCCTCCCCCTGTAGCTCCTCCTGTGTCCCCTCAGCGCTCTTGTTCGAACGGTTCTGATCCACCTTCCCTCCCCTTCCCACCTTCCCACCACTGCTGCTGGATTGATTTAACACATCTGGAATATTTAGATTTATTCTGGGTCAACATCTGCATCTGTTGAAGTCCTCAGTCTCCATGCAGGTGGTGTTGTTCCAGATAAAAGGTCTCAATAACAGCATCACTCCAGGTGAAACCATTCCAAAGAAGGCTAAGTGGAGCTGGCATATCAGCCCCCAATGGAAGCCTGCTGCTGCTGCCAAGCTCTCCATGTCATCATGGAAAAGTTGATTGTTCAACTCAATGTTTTTCCCATTGGGAGGAGATTTGTTGTTCCACCATGAAGTCTTTTCTGGTGATGAGTTTGTGTGTTGTAGTAGCATGAAGATATCTTGTTATCATGATCAACTCATCTGGCCTGGTGGAAGAACGCTGCTGTGTTTGGATTCAGACGAGTCAAATCTGAACCAGGGACTTGTAGTTTTATCCTCTGTCTCTGGACTCATAAAATGGAGACCGGCCCAGTTTGACACTTTTGAACTCCTCCATGATGTTCAAATCTCATGACTGAGATTCGTGATTGGAAACATCGGCGGTTCAGGAAAGAAAACATGTACCATTGAACATCGCTCTCATCCTTCTACTCAGAACGCTGCGGTGGACTCCACCGTGTCCAGGCTTTGGGCAGATACGTCTTCATCCTCCACCACCGCCAGCCGCTCCACCCCACCCACCCTGTGCAGGTCTACATTACCAGGGTCGGATCTGGCAGGGTGGAGGATCTTTGATTCATCTTAGCTTTCCTGCTCCGGCTGTTTGAGAAACATTCAAATGGAGATGGTTGTTTGTGTCTTTCAGGCCACGCCAACGCCTCCTTCTGTCCCCACGCTTACGGCTGCCGAAACGTGCCGGTGTCTGAAAACCAGATCATTCTGGATGTGCCGGACCACCAGGTCCTCCTCACCTGCAGGTTCCTGCAGGCAGAGCCCTGTGGTGGTAGGTTTCCTGCTCCTCTGCTGGACTGATACCCTCTCCCTTTCCCCACACGTATCTGCTGTTTCTACTCTGTGCCTCCTTCTCCTCTGTCAGGCCTGGACTTCTTCCTTCTGTCTCTCCAGGATTACGTCCTGGTGGTGCCTGAGAGCAGCTCCAGCTCCAGCTCCCTGAACCAAGAACCACTGGAGAAATCTGACCACTTCATTAGCAACTGTGGCCTCAATAGCTTTCATGTCAAGTCAGTGTCTCCAAGCCTGAGTTGGTCCCTGTTCTGTATCCCTGAATGTTCTAGAGGAACTAAACTGGGCCTGACTGGGACGCTTCTGTCTGCTCAGATTTGGGTTGTGAATGCATTCAGATGTCATTTACAAGCATTGGAACTAAAGACCTGAGCCTCAAGAATATTTAGTTCTTGATTTACTTTCTCTTGCAGGATTTCATTTTGTGCTAATTTTCTTTTGAAGATCTTTGTTTTTTTGTTGTCCTTCCATTTAGCAAGTTTGGCTAAGAACCTTTTCCCCACTAAACTAATTTTCCTAAAATGTCTCGCTAACGTTTCCTTTTTCTCTGTCGTCCCTCCTGTCCTTCGTCTCCATTCTGTCTCAGCTCAGCTGTGTCTCTTGGGCTCTCTTCACCAACAGCGCCCTGCCTTGTGCCTGCCATGAGGTTGGAGCTGAGAGTGACACCTGCGAGCCATTTGGTGGTCGGTGCCGCTGCAGGCCCCACGTGATTGGCCGAGACTGCTCCATGTGTGCCGCGGGCTGCTGGGGATTCCCCACTGCAGACGTGAGTGTCAGATTGGATGAATGATGAGTAATAAGGGCTTTTAATGAGTGAGAGGACGGACCAAACCAACCTGTCCAACCATCAGAGGACAGTTTGTTGTTCTAGTTTCAACTCTTACTACATTACTGTAAGCATCATTTCGAGGTTATTAGCAACTATCACAACATTACTGTTAGCATCATTTCGAGGTTATTAGCAACTATCACTACATTACTGTTAGCATCATTTCGAGGTTATTAGCAACTCTTCCGACATCACTGTCGCATCATTTTGAGTTTATTATCAGTTCTTACTACATCACTGTAGCATTATTTTGAGGTTTTTAGCAGCTCTTACTAAATTACTGTCATCATTTTGAGGTTATTAGCAGCTCTTAATAGATTACTGTTAGCATCATTTTGAGTTCATTAGCAATTCTTACGACATCACTGTTAGCATCATTTTGAGTTCATTAGGAATTCTTCCAACATCACTGTAGCATTATTTTGAGGTTATTAGCAACTCTTACTACATTACTGTCAGCATAATTTTTAGGTTACTCGCAACTTTCACTACATTACTGTTAGCATCATTTTGAGTTCATTAGCAATTCTTCTGACATTACTGTCGCATTATTTTGAGGTTCGTAGCAACAGTCGTACCTGACTGTCAGCATCAATTTGAGGTTATTCGAAACTTTCACTCCATTACTGTTAGCATCATTTTGAGTTCATTAATGAGTTCATTAGCAATTCTTACGACATCACTAGCATTATTTTGAGGTTATTAGCAATTCGCAGTACATCACTGTCGCATTATTTTGAGTTCATTCGCAGCTCTTACTACATGACTGTAAGCATCACTTTGAGGTTACTCGCATCTTTCACTACATTACTGTTAGCATCATTTTAAGTTCATTAGCAATTCTTACGACATCACTGTAGCATTATTTTGACGTTAGTAGCAACTCTGACTACATGACTGTCAGCATCATTTTGAGTTTATTAGCAATTCTTACGACATCACTGTACCATCATTTTCAGGTTAGTTTCAACTCTTCTTACATTACGGTCAGCATCATTTTGAGGTTCGTAGCAACTCTTCGTACATTACTGTTGCATTATTTTAAGGTTCGTAGCAACTCTTACTACATTACTGTCAGCATCACTTTGAGGTTGTTCAAAACACTTACTACATTACTGTAAGCATCACTGAGTTGATTAGCAACTATCACTACGTTACTGTTAGCATCATTTTGAGTTCAATAGCAATTCTTACGACATTACTGTCCCATCAGTTTGAGATCATTAACAATTCTTTTGACATCACTGTCGCATTACTTTGAGGTTCGAAGCAACTCTTACTACTTTACTGTTGCATTATTTTAAGGTTCGTAGCAACCCTTACTACATGACTGTCATAATCACTTTGAGGTCGTTCGGAACACTTACTACATTACTGTAAGCATCACTTTGAGTTTATTAGCAACTATCACTACATTACTTTTAGCATCATTTTGAGGTTAGTAGCAACTCTTACCACATGACTGTCTGTAAGCATCACTGAGTTTATTAGCAACTATTACTATGTTACTGTTAGCATCGTTTTGAGTTCATTAGCAATTCTTACTAAATAACTGTCGCATATTTTTGAGATCTTTAGCAATTCTTCTGACATCACTGTCGCATTATTTTTAGGTTCATAGCAACTCTTACTACATTTCTGTTGCAATATTTAAAGGTTCGTAGCAACTCTTACTACATTACTGTCAGCATCACTTTGAGTTTATTAGCAGCTATCACTACATTACTGTTGGCATCATTTTGAGTTTATGAGCAATTCATTGACAAGAGGTTAGTAGCAACTCTTACTACATGACTGTCGGCATCACTTTGAGGTTGTTCGAAACACTTACTAAATTACTGTAAGCATCACTGAGTTTATAGCAACTATCACTACATTACTGTTAGCATCATTTTGAGTTCATTAGCAATTCTTCCGACATCACTGTCCCATCATTTTGAGATCATAAACAATTCTTTTGACATCACTGTCGCATTACTTTGAGGTTCGAAGCAACTCTTACTACTTTACTGTTGCATTATTTTAAGGTTCGTAGCAACCCTTACTACATGACTGTCATAATGACTTTGAGGTTGTTCGAAACTCTTACTACATTACTGTCAGCATCACTTTGAGTTTATTAGCAACTATCACTTCATTACTGTTAGCATCATTTTGAGGTTAGTAGCAACTCTTACTACATGACTGTAAGCATCACTGAGTTTATTAGCAACTATCACTACGTTACTGTCAGCATCGTTTTGAGTTCAATAGCAATTCTTACGACATCACTGTCAGCATCATTTTTAATTTACTCGCAACTCTTACTACATTACTGTCAGCATCACTTTGAGTTTATTCGCAACTATCACTACATTACTGTGAGCATCATTTTGAGTTTATTAGCAATTCAGAGACATCACTGTAGCATTATTTCGAGGTTCGTAGCAACTCTGACTACGTGACTGTCAGCATCACTTTGAGGTTGTTCGAAACACTTACTACAGTACTGTAAGCATCACTGAGTTTATTAGCAACTATCACTACATTACTGTTAGCATCATTTTGAGTTCATTAGCAATTCTTACGACATCACTGTCCCTTCAGTTTGAGATCATTAACAATTCTTTTGACATCACTGTCGCATTACTTTGAGGTTCGAAGAAACTCTTACTACTTCACTGTTGCATTATTTTAAGGTTCGTAGCAACCCTTACTACATGACTGTCATAATCTCTTTGAGGTTGTTTGAAACACTTACTACATTACTGTAAGCATCACTGAGTTCATTAGCAACTATCACTACATTACTGTTAGCATCATTTTGAGATCATTAGCAATTCTTTCGACATCACTGTCGCATTATTTTGAGGTTCGTAGCAACTCTTACTACGTGACTGTCAGCATCACTTTGAGGTTATTCGAAACTTTCACTACATTACTTTTCGCATCATTATGAGTACATTAGCAATTTTTAATCCATTACTGTCACATCATTTTGAGATCATTAGCAATTCTTACGACATCACTGTCGCATCATTTTGAGATCATTAGCAATTCTTAAGACATCACTGTAGCATCATTTTGAGGTTACTCGCAACTCTTACTACATTACTGTAAGCATCACTGAGTTTATTAGCAACTATCACTACATTACTGTTATCATCATTTTGAGATCATTAGCAATTTTTACAACATCATTGTAGCATTATTTTGAGGTTATTAGCAACTCTTACTCCATCACTGTCGCATCATTTTGATATCATGAGCAATTCTTCTGACATCACTGTCGCATTATTTTGAGGATCGTAGCAACTCTTACTACATTTCTGTCAGCATCAATTTGAGTTTATTAGCAACTATCACTACATTACTGTCAGCATCATTTTTGTATTCATTAACAATTCTTCCTACATCACTGTCGCATCATTTTGAGATCATTAGCAATTCTTCTGACATCACTGTCGCATCATTTTAAGTTTATTATCAATTCTTACGACATCACTGTCGCATCATTTTGAGATCATTAGCAATTCTTACTACATTACTGTTAGCATCATTTTGAGATCATTACCAATTCTTCTGACATCACTGTCGCATTATTTGGAGGTTATTAGCAACTCTTACTACATTACTGTCAGATTCATTTTTAGGTTATTCGAAACTTTCACTCCATTACTGTTAGCATCATTTTGAGTTCATTAGCAATTCTTACTACATCAATGTAGCATTATTTTGAGGTTATTAGCAACTCTTACTACATTACTGTAGCATTATTTTGAGTTCATTAGCAATTCTTACGACATCAGTGTCGTATTATTTTGAGGTTCGTCGTGTGGCAAGGCGAGTGGTGGGGAACAGTTGCCGACAACGCCACCTGGGGGCTTTCACCCCAGGATATAAACAAAATTTCAAAATGACCAGGCTTCCATTTGAACAAAGGCACACAGTTCGAGAGACACAACAGGACAGGACCGTGATTTCCAATAATAAAAATACTTTTATTAGAAAAATAGTTTAAAATGAGCAACAGACTAAATGAATACCAATGGATATAATAAGGAGTGCAAGACGAATTACCGAAAGGAAAAGGGGACAGGGCTGGGGCTTACCACGACAGCGGTAACGAAAAGGGGAGGGATCCAAAAAACTACACTGCGCCCGTGACACAGCAACCCAAAAAAACAGGAATAAGGAACCACCACCAGGGGGACCGCTGCCGCTCTGGGCCCTCAACACCTGTCAAAGAAAAGAAAAGAACACCATCAAAAACATGAAATCAAGGCAACCCTCACACACGAACTAAATATCACTACCACAAATACCCCAACAGAAACTATTTTAAATCCAAATGATCAAAATGGGGAGCAAAAGGCAAAATAATAATAATAATAATAAGCGTTCTAAACAATAAATCAAATGTAACCCACAAAAATTAACAGTAATAATTCAAAGAAAGAAATAACAAATAGAAAAGGAATAAACTCAAGTAATTAAGGAAATGTCTGCCCCTCTAATTAAAACCAGTCTCCAAGGGGGATGGCTCAGCGCCGATGAGGGTCGGGATGCCCTCTCTTTGCCCACGTTGAGGCTCTTTTTAAGGCCGTCGTGCACGGCTTTAACCGCCGTTACTGGGATCAGAGCCGTTATGAGCCGAATCAGCAAGAATCCAGACTGAAGAAGAAGAGGAGAAGAGGAAGAACCAAAACAGCAGCGAGGCTCACAGCAGCAATTGACGGCTGCGCACTGCAAAATAAACAAGTTAACCTAATTAAAATGTGGATGAAGGTCATTACAGAATAACAAAAGCTAAGAATAAACATTTCCTCCCGGAGAGCAGAATCATGGCGTCAGACGAGGCAGGAGGAGGAAGTCCGCAGCCCAGACTACACAAACGATGGCCGGGAGAGGATAATCAGAACACCACAGATCATCGGCAGCTTGATATGAAAGGCAGACAACTACGCGTCTTACCCACAGAAAGCGCACCACGCACACACTGGCCCAAGGGAGACAGCCCAGCTCCCAGTAACACCACACCGCTGGACGGAGCAAAACTGGAGTAAACAGGGGGCCCATGACACTGAATAATGGAGCAGAGCAAGCATGCATACCTTTGTTTGTAACCGATCTGCTGACCAGCGAGACGCCACCACGCACGGCTGTCGGCTCCGTAAAGGAGGGAGAGGAAGTGGAAAGGACGGAGAAGGGTCGGACCAGGTCTACTTCTAGGTGACCACTCACTATCGTCTGCCACACTGCCCCTCACGGTGGGGAGTGTGGCGCTATCCTGCCACAACACACACACTCACACACACACACACACACACACACACACACACACTGAGACATGCAGCAGCTCACAGTAACTGCCTCAGTCACACAGCAGATAGACTCCTTTCTATAACAAGATAAGCAGTAGAAAATGGATGGAAGTGATGATGAACTGATGAACAGGTGATTTGTCCAAAAGTCAACATCAGATTCATTTCCAATCTGTGGAAGCAGTTTCATCTTGAGGTTCCAGGTAAGACCAGCCAGCTGTGGGCTGACACACATCTCTTCAGGAGCACTTCTATGCTCCAAACTTGCCAGGTTGAATTGTGTCTGTATTCTGAGGGCAGCAGGAGGACGGAGGAGTGAGGACACACACATTTGGAACTGAGAGCAGCTGTGTGTGGGATTTCCCCAGCAAAGATAAAACCAGCTCCTTCATGCTGGCTATGAAGGCTCACAGTCACACTGACCCAGCTACAAATACTTTGATACGCAACAGACTGGTTTCTCTTCTGGTAGTTTGTTATCAACTGTTGTCACATTTATGGATCAATTTAGCTGATAAGATGAAGGCTCCAAAGGACCAGCTGGAGATGCCGGGGATTGAACCCGGGGCCTCATACATGCAAAGCATGCGCTCTACCACTGAGCTACATCCCCTCTGTCAGAGTCACTGTTTAACTGATGCAGCAACACAAACACAGACAACATTTTTCTTCTTCATTTTAGGGATAAAAAGGAAGTCAGCCTGTGATCTTAAAGGCTCTGTGATCTCAGTAGTTTCACTGTGATGTGAGCCCACACAGCCTTAGACCACAGAGGCAAGTCAGGCTCCAGGAAGCTGAGGCTGCTCCGTTCTCAGTCCAGTCCAGAGTGAAGGTTTTCCTCTCTGAAGCTTTCCAATCCAGCCCAGATCCTCTCTGACTAGCAGGAGTCTTTGACCAGGAAATGAGAATTATATTGAACGTCTGCTCATCCTCAGAATGAAGTAAAAGTATTTGTGCTCCTAAAATAATGTACAGATGTTAAGATCAATTATTAACATTGATTGACAGCTCTAAACTGACCCATCATCACGATACAGTTGCAAACTGAGGACTGGAATATTTAGAAATCCACAGATGCTCATAACAACTGGTAGTACAAGTACACAGTAGAGACGACTGTAGGAAGTAGCAGTAGTGAGCCTTGAAGAAAATGCAGTAAAGACAGGAAGCCCCCATCACATTGTCAGTGTTTCAGTGACTGGCATTGAGAAGAGACTGAGACAAAGTCAGTTATGAATGGATGGCTGAGTTGGAGCAGAGGGGGGCAGGATCCTGGGGGTGGACTGTCTTTAGGGGGCTGAGGTGTCTGGTGGTCTTGGAGGACCCTCTGCATCTCAAGCTGAGACCACAGAGTCCTGTGTTCTTGAGTCATTGTGTATAGTCTCTGTTGTTGGAGAGCTCAGTGTGGTCCCTGATGGTCTAGTGGCTAGGATTTGGCGCTTTCACCGCCGCAGCCCGGGTTCAATTCCTGGTCAGGGAATGAGTTATTTAGAGGTTGAGGGAGAGGTGATCAGGTGGTCCACATGATGGTGGAGGTGATGAACTGCGAATCCATCATGGCTCCACTCTCACCCCCATTGTAGTGTCCTTGGTTCACTCTGCCATGGCCCCATGTTGAAGGGTGACTGTCTCATTCAGGTTCAACCCTTTGTTAGACTCTATTAAGTCACTGACTGCTGCAAGGACAAACTCTGTAAAGTATATCCATGGTGAGGCCTCCCTCAGGAACTAGAACACCAAAGATGAACTGCACTTCATCGGTCAAGCTCAGTTGTGTTGGTGTTCTATGAAGTACTGCCTTCAGAAAGGCACCAAGGATGTCTTGTTGGTCCTCACTGTCCAGGTAGACAGGCTCAGGAAGAGGATCACACAACTAAAATACAGTACAAATAAATACATCCATCCATCCATTGTCTTCCACTTATTCCTACACAACGGGCGAGAGGCAAGGTTCACCCTGGACAGGTCGCCAGTCCATCGCAGGGCCAACACACAGAGACGAACAACCATTCACATTCACATTCATACCTACGGTCTGTTTAGAGTAGTCAAAGTACAAATACATATTTATTTTTAAGAATCAATGTATTACAAGTACTTTCAGGAAAAAACTAACCAAAATGTTGTTAAAAAAACAAAACAAAAATGTTCTTAAAGAAACAAAACAAAAATGTTCTTAGCAAAAACCTCTTCACCGTGTGTGTACCGCACATCTGTAAAGTGAGTGTGTGAGAGTGTGTGAGCGTCAGTGTGTAACAGTCAGTGAGCGTGACAAGAACTCCTGAAACGCTTCATCAAAGTGCTTTCAAATCTTGTTCAACTGCAACATCGTCCATTCAAACTTGACCTCATCGGTTTGGCATTGTGAAGTTTGTCACTTCAAATCTTCATTCAAGACAATTTCACCTTTAATGCGTGGACTTTGGGGGACAGTTGAAGTCCATCCAGATCCAAGAGAAGTTTTTGAAACACTTCAGAAGTGTAGCACAGTCGTGGGGGACATGCAAGGTTGAGGGCACCCATCAGTCCCATTAGCAGTGCACAGGCCTGGGCAGCATTCCTGCATGTAGGCAAAGTCAGAGTAGTCAAAAAAGTACATCCAACTCTGTAGCGCCACCTAAGTAGAATACCAATGTTTGAGATCCTGCTTGTTCAGCATGAATGTTCCAGCAGTGGTCACCTACCTGTGTACTTTCCAACAGTCACCAGTCGCTCTTGGTGCCACCCCTGCTTGCGCCAGTGTCTCCAACAGTGTCTCCAACAGTGTCTCAGCAGCGCCCGTGATCTTAGCAGGACTGATGAGCCTGTGGTTCAGGAACAGGTCCTTTCTAATTGTGCAGATGAGGTTTCTGTTCCAAAGCCTGGATCGTATGTTTTCATGATCTCTTTCAAAATAGTCATCAGGTATTTCCTCCCCACGTGTGGTTGCTCTCACATGAATGCTTCATCACCAGTCATCAGTCCACTGTGTGTTCATGGCAGCATTGAGCAGCAGTCAGACAACAGTTCTTAGACGCTCCATGAGTTTGGCTGAAAGTTCCCGATCCATGAACCCGTCTTCATGATCCAGGTATGGTCCTGCACACCCTGAAGCTTCCTCTGGTGGAGATTCCAGCTGCCTGGCCTCCATCTCTGAATACACTCGCTGGCCCTCAGCTTGTTTTGTTCCATACAGTCAAAGAGAAGCAGAAATAACATCACCATTAAACAGAGGTCAAACAGCCAGAGCAGCTCAAAGGCAGGGTTGGGGTTCCTCACCCCTCCTCCCCTAAAACAGAAGGCACGTGGTCAATCTGGGTGTTTGAAAGCAAAGGTCATGGGCTAGAAGTTTTAGTGGTTTACTCAATCAAATATTTATTTGTTAATGATATGATCATACAGAGAGGCTCACCGGACTTTTCCTCAACAAAAAAAGGTTTCAAATGTTGAAAAGCACTCTAGTAATTTATCATCGCATCAGTTAAAGACAACAATACATAAAGAAATTGCTTACCGTTGCAATCGGCCATTTTCCAAAAAACAAAGACTTCTCTCCTGGTGAAAAGAAAAGAAGAGTCGTACGGTCCTCTGAGGTCCTGTTGTGTCTTTTGGTCAGAGACAAACAAAGTGTGTGCCAAGTCGGCTGTGATGAATCTACCAGTAAACCAGGGGTTGGGTTCCCCACACCTTCCTCCCCTCAAACAGAAGGCCAGACGTGTGACTTGGAACACCAAACAGGACCAATGGTCTGTTTGAGGCTTGAGGGAGGACATGTCTGTCTTCTTGCAGTAGTTACTTTCCCTGGTGAGTAGTTACTTTCAGAGTGGAGGAACTCAGGTACTATCTCAGTTACATTTTGGCAGAAGTAACTAGTAACTATAACTACCTACTTTTGCAAAGTCCCGTGCCAGACACTGAACATGAGACACTTGCGGTCTCTTGGTGTGACAATCAGCCGCTCTGTGACAGCAGTGGAGACACCAGCAGACAGGGCGGAACCAACTGGAGCAGAGGAAGAGGAAGTAGCCCCACAAGAGCCCTCCCTCCCTCTCATTCTCTCTCTCTCTCTCTTTTGTCTTTTCTTCTATTTATTTGCCTTCTGTTGTCTGTCCTTTCCTGCTCTCGTTTAAAAACCAACCGCAGCAGACGTGCGTTCCCATGATGAAAATTATTATAAAAGATAGATTTGTTTTCCTCTTAAATTTCGAAGCATTTTCAGATTCATGAAAAGATCATCAATCAGTGCAGTATTTCAGACAGACTTCTGGTCCGTGAGGACGAGGAATCCAGGACAGACCCACAGAACTCCAACTGCCATCTTTGATGGTTCCTTCTCAGTCTGTAGGGTGGAGAGATCCTCCTGAGTCAACGAGCCCTTTTAGGATCCACCTCCATTTATGGATGGAATTTATACAGCATCCACTCACCAGTGGAGTCTGATATTCAACAATAAAGATTCCCAAGTCACCGTCCAACACTGGCTGGAGCAGCAGAGCTGGCAAAATGTCATCTTTTCTGTCATTGTTTCAAAATGTCCTCACTAAGATGGTTATTAATTCCTCATTCTCAGCTGCTGCAGCCTTTAAAGAAAACCTTTGACTGGTGGCTCTAACAAAGATCAGATGTTGTCTCCTCTAGAACATCAAAATGATAATAATAAAGATAAGAATAAAGATAATTTGGTGAATTTCAGTCTCCTACAAATGCGTGTGAATGTGGTTGTTGTGGCCGAGTGGTTAAGGCGATGGACTTGAAATCCATTGGGGTCTCCCTGCGTAGGTTCGAGTCCTGCCAACAACGTTCAACTGTTGATGTTCCATATCAGACCTCTTCCCCTACTTTGTGCTCCAGTTGTCTCCTCATCAGGCACCACAGGATCCAGGAGTCAAAGCAAATCATTAGTGACTTTAAAAATGGCCATCAAACACAAAATAAAGCTTGGAATAAGTTTCAAATTTAATTTTATGTTGACATGTTTCATCCATTTCACCACCACACTGTCCTTCATCACAGCATTTAACATCAGGACTGCTCCCAGATCAGCTCCAAGATCAGAGATCAAAGACTGAAGCAGGAGATCAATGCTCAGAACCCCGAGATCAAAGACTGAATTCAGAGATCAAACACAGAATTCAGAGATCAAACACATAACCTATGGAGGCTACACCCCCCCCCCCAACAGTTTCCATTTCAGTCAAATCAATTTTATTTTTTTAGTGCCAAATCACAACAAAAGTGATCTCATGACACTCTACAAGTAGAGCAGGTCCAGCACCTCAGTCCTTCCATCAGTTAACACCCAACAATTCTCCATCAGCAAGCACATCCTGCAACAGTAGTGACTAAAACCTTCTTTTAACAGGCAGGAATGTAGACCAGATCCAGGATCAGTGGGAACTGATGTCTGCTTTGACCCCCTGGTGAAAGAATATGTCCTGTCTTGTCTCCTGTCTTCCTCCAGAAAGGTGGCAACCTGACAGCAAACAAACCCATCCTCTGAACTAGGAGTCTCAGTTGAGGCTCCATCTGAAACCAAAGACTTTGGATGAATGACTATCAACCTCCATTCTTTGTTGGACTAAACATTCATTAGTTAGCAGTTAGCTAAGCTACCTGTGGTCAAACCTGCAGCTGATGGAACACAGTAAGAGCAGGCTAGCTAACATTCAGGTTTGATTTATGAATGGAAAGAACCAGAGACAAATAGAATGACATCATCAATACAAAACCTGGTGTTACAAAGGTGAGGTGAACAATTTTAACAGTCAATCCCAAATTTAGGCCTGAAGTTAGAAAATAATATTAGCTAGTTAGCAACGTTAGCGTATTCTGCCCAAGTAGAAAACATGATTTGTTTATCTGGATGAAATAAAAATGGATGAAAACGTCCAGAACTTCCCTCCCAAATCTGATTTCTTCAACTGAAAGAACTCTAACATTTCTAGATTCATTCCCTCCAGTAAGGTCTCATTTCCAGCTCTGCTCTCCCTCCACTACTGTTCAGTGTAGTATTTATTTTACTGACTACTTCATTGACAGGTGGTAAAAATGTCTGGTGTTTCCTGAACTTAACTGAGTGCTGCTCAGTAAAGTTGCCATGACTTGAGATTCTCTTCCTGCTGGGTCCATTTCAACATTCTTATCCTTCCTAGCATTGGAGATAAAGTAGCAGTCAGGGCTGTACTTGATTAGTACTGCATATAGTACACATCAGTCACTGCCATTACACAGTGGAATGGTAGTTGAAGTACTGTTTAGCAGCAAGCTGAAAACTGTTGTGGTCTTTGACAGTTCTCTTGTTTCTGAATGAAAATCCTGTGAAGGAGAATCATGGAGACATCCTAAAAATGGCTGAGGTCTCTGAGCTGCAGCAGGTCTGAGCTGCTTTTGATGCCCAGATGATGAGGAGGCAGTGAATGGTGGGTTTGGTGGAGCTGGAAAAAGGCTGCAGGTGGGGAGGGGTCTGCTGGTGTCAGGACCTGAGTCGTTGGGTCACAGTCCAAATCCATCTTTGTCGTCATGACAGCTGGACTGCCACAACATTCGGAGGATGATAGTGGCCTGGGTCTGTCCCTGACTCAAGATGTTTTGTGTCTGACCTGAGCAACAGACTGCAACGTGGTAAGTACAGCCTAAAGATTTGCACAACAGAAGTCAATTGTCTCCCTCCTTTAATCCACTCTCAGGTATCCATTATACATTACAGGAGAGTTTGATGGCCTTCTGCTGGGTGACAGGGGTTCCCCATGCCAACGTAGGCTGCTGACCCCTTACCTGCACCCTGAACCAGGCCCCCAACAGAACTTCAACTGGGCTCACTGCAGGACCAGAGCCCGGGTGGAGATGACCACAGGCCTGCTAAAAGCCCGTTTCCAGTGCCTACGTCACCTCAGGGTGACCCCTGAGAGGGCCTGTGATATTCTTGTGGCATGTGTTCTTCATAATATTGCCACTATTAGAGGAGAGCAACACCCTGCCCTACAAATAGAAGAGCCTGATGACGACCCCATCCACCTGCCAGCTATCCAGGACAGCAGAGCCGTCAGAGACACCATATGTCAGAATCACTTTGGCATTTAATTAGCAATCATCCTCCCCACCACAGTCCAATAAAGGAACAATACACATTTCATTTGGTCTTCTTTATTTCCTAGCAATAAAAAAGCTCGTTCAGTTCACATTCCACTAGTTAACATATTCACCTGGAGCCATGCACCCCCCTCTAACTTGGGCTCCAGTCGTTCTGTTTCCAGATCTGCTTTCCTAATCTGGCGGTCCAAGGACTGCATTTCTTTGTCACTTTTTTACATTTTTCTCAGCAGGTGGACTCTGTAAAGTTCCTTTACTGGTAACTGAGAACATGAGGATTAGACAGTTGGACATGAATCTGTTGACTGAACATCTCACTGTGTCAGTGTGTGCACTGGAGGTCGAGGGACCCTCCTGCCCAGCCATGCTCTGTTAAAGAGGACAAGACTGTCTTCATACTTCAGTGTAGGCTGATGTCTCTATATTCCACCAGAATGGTAAGAAATATGAATGGGAGAAGAATCAGGAATGTATCAAGATGTGACTTCTACAGGCCTTTCTGGATCCCCCACTGTAAAGGCAGCAGACAGCGTTTGTCCATCCTCTTCGTCCTGGAGGAGAGATGTTTCAGTGACTTAAAATAACATTGAGAAAATCTTTACTGACAGTTACTGTGTCTGTTGTGGCACAAGGCAAATGGCACCAGCAGAACCTGTTGGGAAATAAAGTCATGGGTGCATATCTATATCTATATCTCTATATATCTATATATATATATAGAGAGAGAGAGAGAGAGCCATATTACATTTTATGAAGGCACTGGTGTCTTGGGGGTTGGGTTCTAAGGATGAACTCCCTCAGCCACTGGCCTTCCTAAACTCTGGCTCCTGTGCCTGTTAGAGGTGGTGGTGCTGGACCACCACCCGTTTTACGGGCGTCTGCCTTCTTTCTGTTGTCACACATTGACCCGAGCAGCAAAGTTCCTCCACGCCATCTCTCTCTCTTTTGCAGCTGCAGCGGTGTTGCACTTCTTTTTAACGCGTGTTGGAACTCTTCACATGATCGCATCAAGATTTCCAACTCCACTGACGTGAAAAACAAAGCTCTCCTCTTCTCCGTCGCCATGGTGACTCGGTGCATCGGGGCTCCATTTATGCTGGCTTTTTAGATTTGTCGTGATCGCGCTTTACCCCAGGTGGACCTACTCAGAGTTGATCAAACTGATTCAAATCCGCTGTTCTGAAACCAAAAACTCAGAGTTTTCTATCTCAGGGAAGATCAACTCAGAGATCAGGATGAAACTCAGGGTTTGATGAACCTGCTTTGTGAAACGGGCCCCTCAAGTCCCAGTCTTCAAGAGTTTCTCCCCAAACTGTCAACCTGCTGTGACTCATACGACAACCGACACACAAACATCTGTTAAAATGACTCATCATTTCAAATGCTTTTATTGTGAAGCCCTGGATGGAACACATTCCCATGAAAATGCTGCTTTTATTGTGAGGCTTGGCCTCCAAATCAGTCCACACATTCAACTCTGATGTCATCAGATCAGAAGGTGGCAGTGTTGTGTCTGTTTGTGTGTCTCTGGTTCCTCTGCCTGCCTCTGCTGTCTTCTTTCAGGTCTTCTTGATGGTCTGGCTTCTTCTCCTCCATCGAGGGGTTGCTCTCACAGAGTGGAAGCCTTGTAAACCTGGTGATTCCAAGATGGCTGCTGCGTTCATTCCTCGTTACTGTTATGGTGTTGATTCACTACACGCCCACATTGTTGTGCTGATTAGAGAAAAAGGTTATGTTTCCATCCAAGTGTCCTGCATAACTCTCAGCAAGTAACTTAACATAAGAGGTAACTTGGTTTGTAGAGTAGAAAATACTTGAAGTGGGAAAATACTTGAAGTGGGAAGACTGAGAATACTTCAATATGTGGGCCTGTGTACTTGAGCTTTGGCCTTGTTTCAGTGTCAGGAACCAATCAGAGCAGCCTCCTCCTGACTAAACAGCTCTACTCATCAAGCCCCTGACCCCAGACTCTTCTTGGTGAACTGATCAGAGATCAGATTAGTAGAGAAGCAGTGACACAAAGGGAAACTTCCTCATTCCCTGAACGCAGCTCCATCAAACAGAGCAATGCTAACTGTTCACCTGCAGTAGTGATGTCATCAGGACAGGAAGTTGATCAGACATGGGAACTTTGACTCAGATCAACCAGGGAGGGAGGAGTTCTCAGAGTTTGATTGTGCTGATGAATCATCAGAACTCTCCATCACGCCGTGGTCTCAGCGTTTGACCTGAAGTCCCAGGCTTCAAGGGTTCTCCCCAAACTCTCAGGGTGGGTCTGACCACATCTGAAGGAAGTCATTCCACCTGTGTTACACTCAATGCCATGTCTCCCTACTACAGAGATCCCTGATTCTGAATTGAGTCATTGGAGGTGGACCTCATAGCAGATAAAACTGCAGGTTCACTACCAACAACTCCAGACTCCATTGCTCCTTAAAAAAAAGATCCTTAAACAACAGAGAACAGCTGTGTGGTAGAATTCCATCACCAGGCAACTAAACAAGAGGCAGACAAGTCTTCAAATGGATAAGAAGGTCCTCAGTAGAGCCAGAGCCTCCTATTATTCATCACTAACAGAGGAACAGAAAACAGTCCAGGTTTCTTTCCAGCACTGAGCTAAACTGACAGAGTCCTGACTCTGTAGACCCTGGATTCCTTCAGGTCTCAGTAGAGACGACTTTAGGAGCTTCTTTGAGGACAACATAGGAACTATTAGGATCAAATTAATCAGCTCCTGTCCTCAAGAGATTCTAATTGACCTGTAAACTCAGTCAACACAGAAACTGCTGTTGAACCAGATGTTTCTTTAGACCACTTTTATCAAATTAACAGTCCAGAACTTCATTCAATGATGACCTCATCAAAACCTTCAACCTGTCTCTTAGATTCAAGACCTTCTAGGCTGCTGGATGAAGTCTTTCCCTCTGTGAGTCGATTAGAGTTTGTACTCATTTATGATAAATCTTAGATCTAACCAAAATTTAAACATGGTGGTCCTCAAGGTTCAGTGCTGGGGCCGATACTCTTCATTTTATATATGCTTCCTTTAGGTCATGTTATTCAAAAACACTCCATCCATTTCCACTGTTACACAAATGATACCCAGTTTATTTCTCAATAAAGCTGGATGAAGGCCAACAGTTGTCTAAACTACAAGCATGCATTCCAGACATGAAGGCCTGGATGACTTATAACTTTTCACTGTTCAACTCTGATAAGACAGAAGTTCCTGTGCTTGGCCCCAAACCCTTCGAGACACATTATCTAGTGATGTCACTGCTCTATTGTGACTCTTTATTATCAGGCTGTACTAACAAGTGTTTGAAGACTCTGCAGCTGGTCCACAATGCAGCTGCATGCAAATTGACAGGAACTAAGAAGCAAGACCCCCAAGTCTTAACTTCGCTGCACTGGCCTCCAGTAAAATCCAGCGTGGAGTTTAAAATCCTTCTCCCCGCTTGTGAAGCTCTTCAAGGACAATTCCAGTGCAAAACAAACCTAATGTGTGTTCTTGTGTTATTAATTATTTTGAAGAATTGCAGGGATGTATTTTTGCAGCATCCAAATGTAACCAAGTTTGTGCGCATACCGCAAATTAGCTCCCAACACAGGTTGAACTGAAAAGTCAAGCGGAATCTCATGTCTTTCATGATGTTTCTGGTGTTGAAGCAGGTATGTGGAGGGTGGGGAGCTGATCAGTCCTCCGAGTTGGAAGCACCTGGGCCCATTTTTGATTTACTGTTGTGTTTTAATAGTTAGATACATTCATTATTTGACTTTCAACCTGCTTCTCCCACTCTTTTCTCACAGCTTCAGTGCCATGTTTAGACAAATGGTTTCTCCCCAGTGTGCGTTCTTATGTGTTTTTTCAGATTTCCCTTGTCTGACCATCTTTTGCCACAAACTGAGCAGGGGAATGGTTTCTCCCCAGTGTGTGTTCTCATGTGTCTTTTCAGATGTCCCTGTTCTGAGAATATTTTGCCACAAACTGAGCAGGGGAACGGCTTCTCTCCAGTGTGCGTTCTCATGTGTCTTATCAGTGGTCCGTTTTCTGAGAATCTTTTGCCACAAACAGAGCAGGGAAATGGTTTCTCCCCAGTGTGGGTGCTCATGTGTCTTTTCAGTTGTCCCTTTATTGAGAATCTTTTAGCGCAAACTGAGCAGGGGAATGGCTTCTCCCCTGTGTGAGTTCTCATGTGCTTTTTCAGACATCCATTTTCTGAAAATCTCGTGCCACACACTGAGCAGGGAAACGGTTTCTCCCCAGTGTGTGTTCTCATGTGTGATTTAAGATGTCCCTGTTCTGAGAATCTTTGGCCACAAACTGAGCAGGGGAACGGCTTCTCTCCAGTGTGCGTTCTCATGTGTCTTATCAGTGGTCCATTTTCTGAGAATCTTTTGCCACAAACAGAGCAGGGGAATGGTTTCTCCCCAGTGTGGGTGCTCATGTGTCTTTTCAGTTGTCCCTTTACCGAGAATCTTTTAGCGCAAACTGAGCAGGGGAATGGCTTCTCCCCTGTGTGAGTTCTCATGTGCTTTTTCAGACATCCATTTTCTGAAAATCTTTTGCCACAAACTGAGCAGGGGAACGGTTTCTCCCCAGTGTGAGTTCTAATGTGTCTGTTCAGACATCCCTTTTCTGAAAATCTTCTGCCACAAACTGAGCATGAGAATGGTTTCTCCCCAGTGTGTGTTCTCATGTGTCTTTTCAGATATCCCTTTTCTGAAAACCTTCCTCCACAAACTGAGCATGAGAATGGTTTCTCCCCAGTGTGTGTTCTCATGTGTACATCCAACTTCCTTCTGTTTCTAAAACCTTTACTGCATGCTGAGCACCTGAAGGGACGATCATCCTCACTGACTTCTGTCTGAGATTCAGAAGGACCAAAGGTCACGTTCCTGATGATCTCTGATTCTCTTTCAGTCTTTACTTTTTGCTCTTTTGAGCTGCAATGAGTCACTTCCTGTCCTGGGCTCAATTTCTGAAGCAAATTCTTCCTTGAGCCAAAGGGTTCCTTGTGCTCAGAGGAGGCTGTGTTATCAGGTCTGACCCAATCATCCTCACTGACTGCTGTCTCGGATTCAGAAGAGTCTGACATCTGGTCTTCAGTCTGGGGTTGTTCAAGTGGATCTGGATCTACCTTGCTGGCTGGTTCTGGTTCTGGTCCTCCACACTCTTCTCCATCAGCTTCTGTTTTCAGAGGATGAATTGGGCTGCTGCTCAGAGACTCTTCTTTCAAGTTCTCCTCAGTTAGACTCTGATGAAGCTGTGGGAACTGAGGTTTCTCTTTGTCCCCTTCACTCTTCACAGGGACCAGAGTGAAGGGGAACGTGGTGATATCAGCCTCCTGCTGCCCTTGAAGCTGCCCTCCCTCCTCACTGGTCCAGAGCTCCTCCCACTCCTCTTTAATGTGGGGGGGCTCTGGGTCCTGCAGCTCAGGGGGAACCTCTTCTTTAATCACCAGCAGCTGCTCCACATCTGCAGGACACAAACAGCAACATCAGAAATCTCTTCATTTTACTCTGAAACAGTGGAGCAACAGACAGAAACAGAAATCAACTCAATGAAAAGAGACGTCCTGCTACTGACGACCAGTCAGCAAACTGGGAACAGAAACACTGGCTTCAGATGCTTGGATCAACGTTGTGTCACCCAGGTCAAAGGTCATAGTTCCCATCATATCTGCCAGTTGATTCATCAGTAATTTCTAGAATGAGATCCTGCAGGAGAATGAGAGTTAAAGTGCTGTACAAAAGTATTTGCCCACTAACCAATTTCTGATATTTCTTGCACATTTGTAACGATCATCCATTTCAGATCCAGCAAACCTAAATATTATGCGAAGATAAAACACAAGAAAGTTATAAAGTTAGTTGTTATTTAATAAGGTAAAAAACATCTGAGCCTAGAAAGGCCCATGTGAATAAATGATTGCCCCCCTGCCTCTAACAGCTGGTTGCACCACCTTTTGCAGCAATAACTGCAGTCAAGTGTGAGCGATAAGAGGCGATGAGTCTTTCACATCGCTGTGGTGGGATTTTGGCCCACTGGGTTGCACTCAGAATGACGTTTCTCTTTCTCTCTCTCTCCCTTCAGAAAGTAACAGATGAGCCACAAACTGAATGTGGACCAGATTGACTGCAGAAGCTGAAGAATCCACTGGAAAAGGCAGCAATGAGAGGACAGGTTCACCTCCTCTCTTTCCCTCCGTGCCCTGTCATTGATGCGTCTCAGCATCTTCTACAATTCTACAATTTCATTTAGCAGACGCTTTTGTCCAAAGCGACGTACAACACAAGCAAGAATTTAGACCTAATTAAGGAAAAGTCCATAGGAAGCGCAAAAGTGCTTCAGTTGTGATTTGGTCACAGGTACTGCCATCTAGTGGCAGAAGAAGTGTCGCCCCCCCCCCTTTTTTTTAAAAATATAATATAACAGACATACAACATCACACAACACAGTTAGTGCTACATAATCACTAAGGGCTGGGTCTTGGACCCTCTGACTTATTCTACCCCACAGGACAAAGAGGAGAAGAGTCAGGTTAAGTGCATCGGTGCACTCTGAACAATTGAGTCTTCAATTGTCTCTTGGGAGAGTTCCTTCTCTACTTTGTCATGGATCTGAACCCCCTACCATCAAACCATGTTCCATCAAAGAAAGAGGACTTTGGTCAACTTGGGCCATGAGAAGTCCAGAACAAATGACTTGGATATGGAGGTTTGTTAGAGTTTGCGGAGGGAAACAGGAGGCTGTTGTTGAGGAGTGGATTGGTGAGAAAGGAGAGTGGAGCTGTTCAGGTGCAAACACAGAGTTCAGGTGCTCCAAACAAGAAGCTGAGAACAGGACAAGAAGACAAACAAGAGGTTTAACAACGCCAACCCTTCAGTTTGGTAAATATCGGCTACATTGAGAGCTCTTATAATTCTGACTTTATTTTGTAAGTTGATCTCAGAATTGGAACCAGAAATGTTTTTGTAGTTTTCTTTTTTAATTTGGCCCCGAGGGACTGCCACCTGCTCCTGGTCAGGGCTTTGGGGCCTCAGGGACCCTCAGAGTTCCACCAGCAGAAGCTCAAGCCCTGTTCAAACTACGCTACTTTTGTTAGCGACAGGCCCTGTTGTTCACACCGTCGACGCTCAATCAGGCTGCTGTTCACACGACAAGATTTGTCGGCGCACAGGAGCGTTCATTAATGCCTCAGCCTGATGGGGAGGGAAGTCACTGACGCCTAAAATCTTGCAGTGTGAACTGAGCTTTAGCCTTCATGTGGGACCAGGTTGGACCGGTCTGAGGGTGAAGGTCTGACAAAGTGCAATCCAATTACATGACAACAACAGTGATCCAGAGAACCACCTTACCCCCCCCCCTCAAAACCACCACATCCTTTCCGGCCTCAAGCTTGATTTATGCTTCTGCGTCGTGGCGACGCCGTACCTACGCCGTCAACGCAGACCCCTACGCCGTAGCCCGACGTGCACCTCCAAAAAATCCTGACTACGCGTCGCGTCGACGCATAGTGACGTGAACGTCAACGGACTGTGATTGGTCCGCTCACATGACGTTTCCGGTTCAGCACAACAACACCGCTATTTTTTAAGTTTCTGTGGTGAGAGCAACACGCAAAAATAAAAATGGACCAAGCCGAAGAAAGAGTTATCGAGGAGGTTCGCAGGTATGACCACCTTTACAACTTCCATTGTTGTCTCTGTCTCTGACCCATGTGCTTTGACCGGAAGAAAACTAAGGAATTCGACAAGAGTCCCCCAAAACCATACGAAGATAAAGCCACACCCCTCTAGTGGCTTGGCGGTGAATTACAGAGCAACGCGTTCCCTCGACGCAGAACTATAAATGCACAATGACGACGTAGGGGCTACGGCGTCGCCACGATGCAGAAGCATAAATCAGGCTTCAGTCACCACCATGTGCCCCCTTCACATTCCTGTCTGCCCCCTTACATATGCCTGTCTAGAACCGGCCCTGCTGCAGCTCCACTTCCTGGACTGAATGAGGGGCCCAGCAGGTCCCTGCGGGGACTCACCTGCTCTGTCCAGCCTGACTCGGGGCTTCAGCACGGCATCGAGCAGCAACCTCTGCCGGCGGTTCTCCCGCTCGTACTCCGCCACGGTTTCCTCCAGCAGAGCCACGATCTGCTCCGCGGCCGCCGCCAGCCGCTCGGTGAGCAGCGCTCTCAGCACCGGGACTCCAGCCGCTGAGTCTCCTTCTCCCAGCTGCAGCAGGAAGTCTTCAGCGGCGGCGAGGATCCGCTCCTGGACCGACACCCGCAGCAGCTGCGCGGCGCACATGTTGAGGCTCTACCGGCGCCACTCAGCCTTCAGGAGACAAAGACCGAGGCCGGGGCTTCACGGACTTCTCCTTCTTTCCTTGTTGTGTTCAAAGCTTCCCGCGTCTTCTTCTCGTTTTGTGAAGCGCGTATTGATGACGTATGTGGTGACGTCCAAAGCCTCGCCAGCCAGCAGTGACCACGTGACTGATTCAGGCCCTGCTTCTCCGGCTTGGCGTGAGATTCTAAATGTAAAGCAGTGAAACGCCGTGGTTTCCTCCCTCTGGTTCGCGCGTCTGTTGCAGCTTCGTTTCCATCACAGCTCTCTCAGCCCCATCAGCCATGTTGTTCATCATCGTGTTGGTTTTTGGAAATTGTACTAAAAGGACGGTTTGTTTGTTTGTTTGTTTTTTCTTTAAATGACCTGTGGCAGCACTTGGATGATGAAGTGGGGAGACTTGGAAGAAGTGGAACTCCAGCGAGTACATCAAGTACAGCGAGTACATCAAGTACATCAAGTACAGCGATACTAGCAGATACTGGACGGACTCAAGATCCTCTGGTGCACTGAAGAGCCAGCAGACTGCCTGTCCCAGCCTCTTCCTGCTGGCCACAGACTTCCTGTGCAGGCCGTCATCATCAGGACCATGTGAGCGTGTGTTCTCCATGGCAGGAGAAATCGCTTCAAGAAACCCAACAGACTTGATTTGAAAACGTTGGAAAAACTTCTTTTTTAATAAAAAATTGTAAAAACAAAGCGTCCTCAGTCCCATCACTTTCACTGAGACTTTCACATCATGGTCCCATTGTTCAAAGACATGGAACGATCCAGTATGAACGCAAAGACTTCAATGATCTCATTGTGTTCACGGGTCATCAAATCAGTGTCAGTTCAGTCGGTCAAGCCTGCAGGGAAGTTTACAGTCCAGCAGGTGTCAGTATTCAGTGACAGTAACACAGTGTCATGGCGTCCACAGGCTTCATGACGCCTCATCCACCCTTCACTCCTGTCTCGTCCTTGTGTGCTCACTCCAGCCCGTTGATCCACAGTTCCTGCCACAGCCTCTACCTTGTTAATGCAGCCGTGCCTGTCTTGTGTTCTTCAGCCTCTGAGAGTTTTTGAAAGTTTTATCCGATAGTCTAGATTTAGTGGATACGTTTGCAGCTGTTTGGTTTCTCTGCTCGGAGTACAAGAACATCAACGTCCCTTGCCGTGAACCCTGCTTCTGTCCTGAGTCTGAGCCTGGTCCTGTCAATCACAATGATCCAATTTTTGGAACTGACCATATTTTTCTTTCAAAAACAAAAGAAATCAAGAGAGCGATTCCTCAGTGATGGAATGAAAAGATCTTCCTCACAAACGTGGACGATACAAAGCTCTCTTCCTCTTCATCTCCAATTATTTGACCAAATTTGGCCGTCAAACTGGAGAGAAAACTCAGCCCTGTTGAACTCTGGCACCTTTCCATTTACAAATAACACGTGTCCACGTGACAAAGTGTGTGAGCAGGAAGGAAGGGAGGAGGGGGGCTGAGAAAATAACAGCAGATCCCTGGATGGAGACCCCGTGCTCTTCTCTCCACCTCTCTTCCTCCCTGCTCTCTCCACCCCTCTTGAACAACACTGCAGGTGAACAGTTAGCATTGCTCTGTTTGATGAAGCTGCGTTCAGGGAATGAGGAAGTTTCCCTTTGTGTCACTGCTTCTCTATTAATCTGATCTCTGATCAGTTCACCAAGAAGAGTCTGGGGTCAGGGGCTTGATGAGTAGAGCTGTTTAGTCAGGAGGAGGCTGCTCTGATTGGTTCCTGACACTGAAACAAGGCCAAAGCTCAAGTACACAGGCTCACATATTGAAGTATTCTCAGTCTTCCCACTTCAAGTATTTTCTCACTTCAAGTATTTTCTACTCTGCACACCAAGTTACCTCTTATGTTAAGTTACTAGCTGAGAGTTATGCAGGACACTTGGATGGAAACATAACCTTTTTCTCTAATCAGCACAACAATGTGGGCGTGGAGTGAATCAACACCATAACAGTAACGAGGAATGAACGCAGCAGCCATCTTGGAATCACCAGGTTTACAAGGCTTCCACTCGGTGAGAGCAACCCCTCGATGGAGGAGAAGAAGCCGGACCATCAAGAAGACCTGAAAGAAGACAGCAGAGGCAGGAAGAGGAACCAGAGACACACAAACAGACACAACACTGCCACCTTCTGATCTGATGACATCAGAGTTGAATGTGTGGACTATTTGGAGGCCAAGCCTCACAATAAAAGCAGCATTTTCATGGGAATGTGTTCCATCCAGGGCTGCACGGTGGTGCAGTGGTCAGCACTGTCTCCTCACAGCAAGAAGGTTCCTGGTTCCAGTCCCGGCTCCAGCACAGGATCTCTCTGTGTGAGTCTCCATGTTCTCCTGTTCCTGTGTGGGTTCTCTCTGGTACTCCAGCTTCCTCCCACAGTCCAAAGACATCAAGAGGGGACCAGGTTAATCCAGACTCTAAATTGACTGTAGGTGTGACTGTGAGAGCGAATGGTTGTCTGTCTCTATGTGTTGGACCTGTGATGGACTGGTGACCTGTCCAGGGTGAACCCTGCCTCTCGCCTGAAGATACTGGCATAGGCTATGGACATCAGGCAGCTGGTGTGTTGGTGGATCTGTGGATCCTGCTGGAAGAAGCAGGGTGGAGCTCTGAATGGTTCCTGTCTCAAAGAGCTTCTCTGTGCAGCTCCCATCAGCTCCTAAAAACAGGAAACCAGCAGATTCACTGTTGAACGGTGGCATTAAAATGATGCCAGTGCTGGTTGTCTCTGTCTAAGGGTTGTGAGGGCATCCAGCTGCAGCCAGGAGACAAACAGGGATGCTGCTTGAGGACATCATCCAGGAGGCTGTCCATGGGGTGGAGCTGGGGTCTCAGACTGGGGACATTGGACAAGAACTTCTCAGAGGAAACTCATCATGGTGGCTCAGTGAAGAAAACTAGACCTGAGCTGCCTGCTGGAACCTAGCAGGTGAAGGACAGAGCTCCACCTCTTTAGAGACACCACCACTGTGGGCTCATGTTGGCAAAAGAAGTGGGTCAGTATTTGACACACACACACACACACACACACACACACACACACACACACACACACACACACACACACACACATGCATGTTCTTACACACAGAGACTTTTCCTCTGTTTTTGTTTTTTACTGGTTTTGAACCAGTAACTGGTTTCTGTTGGTTTGATTTGCTTGACTGGTTGTTGTTTGTTGACCTTCCAAATCCACATTTTGGGTTCTGGCTTGTTCTGCTTTTCATTTTGTGTTTGTATTAAAGTTCTGTTACTGAAAAAGAGACTTCTTTCTCTTTTTCTTGAAGTAAATATATGAGGGTCTAAACTGACCCATAACACCATGGATGTTCCAATAGTTAATGATATTAAAATGAATACTAAATCAAACCAGTCCATGTCAGAGATGTGTTCTAACACCCTCAGTAACGGTCAGGAAACACAACAACCTTTGGTTCATTTCTAGGATTTTCTTGAGGTTCATTTTACCATTTTTTAAACTGAAATCGAGGGTTTAGTGACTATAAAAAGGTCCAGAGGCCCACAACTAAATCTTCAAACCAATATTTCCATGGATAAGGAAGCCTAACAAGGTCACCAAGAGATGGAAACAACTTGGAGGATAGAAAATTGTTTTTAGTTTATTTGACAGCTGATTGAAGACGTGGGTCAAAACTGACCGTGACCATAGAGATGGGAACAGAAAGCTGACACAGAGGAAGGTTCCAGCTCTGAAAAAGGAGTTTGATCAAAATCTTGAACTGCCAGTAGAAATATCCTTTTGTATGTTGACCTTTGTTGACAGAAGTCACTTTAGCTTGGCAGTGAAAAGAATGGCTGCTAGCTTGACAAAGAGCTGCACAAACCAGGTTCAAGCTGGACTTTGGACCCTGGTATCTGCAACGACTCCATCAGCTCCTAATCTAGCAGCTCTGCTGGGTCCAACTATTTTACAGAACATTTGACAGACCTGTGGAGCAGTGAGGACACACATGAGTTGATCACATGATCCACTGAAGCGCCATTTTACCCTGGTACTGAGGTCACCAACATGAGCTGGAGTTGGGAATCTTGAACTGAACCTGGTATCACAGCGACACCTACTGCTGCAAAATGGAACAGCAACACTGAACCCAAGTACAGGATTGGAGGGAGACTGATGGTCGCTGTTTGGGTTTTTGAAGAACAAGGAGGGCGTGGCTTCAAGCTGGATTCTCAGAGACTATTTCCCCAACCTCTACATTGGTATCTACACTGTCCTCCAGTCATGTGACTGAAGTCATCCAGTCACGTGACTGAAGTCATCCAGTCATATCAGTGATGTCACTCTGCAGGACTGTCATTGCCGTCTCATTCTAGAAAAGAATCCAGACTCCACTTTTATGGGGCAGTTTTGGTCTTTAAAGACTTGACAGTTCCAGGAGATTTAGTCTGGCTCAAGATCTTCAGATCAACCCAGGACAGAAGGCTGTGACTCCATTGGATTGTGTAGTTGGAGCATTCAGAGATCTGGTGGATCTCAGTAGGAGCTGGATTTATCCACTGAATGATCCTGGTCAATGTGATCCTGCTCCTCCATCTCTCAGGCTGACAGAGCAGGAGGACCTGACTGAGAAGAAAGCTGCCCTTGAGCAGCTTCAGTCTCTGTGTGACAACACACAGGCAGAAAACCTGAATTTGAGGGAACAAGTTTCTACTCTTGAACATGAGAATAAAAGAGCAATCCAGGAGCTCCAGAACCTCACTGCTGTGGTGGCCAACCTCCAAACGGTCCAGGACAAGAACCAGACTCAGATAGAAGATCTGAACGCAACAGTCCACAGTCTTCAGTGTGAGGGGAGGAAGGTTGATGGAGAGAACAATGAGCTCAGAAAAGAGCTGACCCAGGTTCAGTGTCTGAGGGAGAGTGAACAGGTGGAGATGAAATGTCTTGAGGAAGACCTGACTGAGAAGAAAAGTGCACTTGATCAGCTTCAGTCTCTGTGTGACAAGAGATGGACAGAAAACCAGAATTTGTGGGGACAGGTTTCTAGTCTTGGACAAGAGAAGATTATTGCATATCAGCTGGTAGAGAACATGTCTGCCATGGTGGGCAACCTTGAATCTGTGAGGGAGGAGAACAAGACTCAGATCAGAGACCTGAACACACAAGTCCACAATCTTCAGCTTGAGGTGAAGATGGTTTACAAGGAGAAGTGTGACCTCAAGTGTGAGCTCAACTCCATCCAAGCAGAGAAGAAAAAAATGAGACAAGAACTCACTGAGAAGAAGGCGACTCTTGAACAGCTGAGGTCCCAGAGTGAGGAGAGAGAGGCAGAAAATGGATGTTTGAGGAGACGAGTTTCTACTGCATCTCAGGAGACAGAGACCTTCACTGCAGAGTTGGCCCACCTTGAATCAAGGAAGGACCAGGACCCCACAAAGAGTGACAGTCTGAACGGTGAAGTTCAGAGTCTTCTATGTGCAGTGAGAACACAAAAGAAGAAAAGGAGCAGTGCTCAGAGGGAAATCCTGGGAAATCTTCATGATTTAAAAAGCTGTTTGAAAGAGGAAAATCATAACCTTCAAGTGAAGGTCCAGCAAACTTCTGAAGAGCAAGCAGACTCTCCCCTACGTCCAGCCAGAGAAGAGCAAACAGACTCTCCCCTACGTCCAGCCAGAGAAGAGCAAGCAGACTCTCCCCTACGTCCAGCCAGAGAAGAGCAAACAGACTCTCCCCTACGTCCAGCCAGAGAAGAGCAAGCAGACTCTCCCCTACGTCCAGCCAGAGAAGAGCAAGCAGACTCTCCCCTACGTCCAGCCAGAGAAGAGCAAGCAGACTCTCCCCTACGTCCTGCCAGAGAAGAGCAAGCAGACTCTCCCCTACGTCCAGCCAGAGAAGAGCAAACAGACTCTCCCCTACGTCCAGCCAGAGAAGAGCAAGCAGACTCTCCCCTACGTCCAGCCAGAGAAGAGCAAGCAGACTCTCCCCTACGTCCAGCCAGAGAAGAGCAAGCAGACTCTCCCCTACGTCCAGCCAGAGAAGAGCAAGCAGACTCTCCCCTACGTCCAGCCAGAGAAGAGCAAGCAGACTCTCCCCTACGTCCAGCCAGAGAAGAGCAAGCAGACTCTCTCCTACGTCCAGCCAGAGAAGAGCAAGCAGACTCTCCCCTACGTCCAGCCAGAGAAGAGCAAGCAGACTCTCCCCTACGTCCAGCCTGAGAAGAGCAAGCAGACTCTCCCCTACGTCCAGCCAGAGAAGAGCAAACAGACTCTCCCCTACGTCCAGCCAGAGAAGAGCAAGCAGACTCTCCCCTACGTCCAGCCAGAGAAGAGCAAGCAGACTCTCCCCTACGTCCAGCCAGAGAAGAGCAAAAAGACTCTCCCCTACGTCCTGCCAGAGAAGAGCAAGCAGACTCTCCCCTACGTCCAGCCAGAGAAGAGCAAACAGACTCTCCCCTACGTCCAGCCAGAGAAGAGCAAGCAGACTCTCCCCTACGTCCAGCCAGAGAAGAGCAAGCAGACTCTCCCCTACGTCCAGCCAGAGAAGAGCAAACAGACTCTCCCCTACGTCCTGCCAGAGAAGAGCAAGCAGACTCTCCCCTACGTCCAGCCAGAGAAGAGCAAGCAGACTCTCCCCTACGTCCAGCCAGAGAAGAGCAAGCAGACTCTCCCCTACGTCCAGCCAGAGAAGAGCAAGCAGACTCTCCCCTACGTCCAGCCAGAGAAGAGCAAGCAGACGCTCTCATATGTTCTTCTGCAGAGGAGCGACGGGATTCTGCTGCATATCCTGCAACTGAAAAGCAGAATGATGGGGGCACCCTGGAGACTGGACCTGCTAAGTGTCAAACCAGAGGTCTACTGAGCCGTGTGACATCTGGTGTAGAAGATGTTCTGTTTATGTTCATAGTTTTTTCTTTGTGTGCTTTTCCTCAACTTTGTTTTCTTTGTTTGTTCTATATGATGATACCTTGATCACCACAGCAGTTGATCCCAGCTTGATTAGCTGAGTGCTTTGCAGTCTAAAGCACTTTAGTGATACCTGTGGGGTCCCTTATCCTCCCTGACCACAGGGATTCAGCCTCACTGAAGGAGAGTGAACCTTCCAGTTTGCAGCTCCTAGACTCTGGAACGCTCTCCCACTGGACATGAGGACGCTGAGGACGCCTTCAGAAAGAAGCTAAAGACCCATTTGTTTAGTAATGTTATTGTTCATGATGGAATCGTCCCTCTGTACTTGCCCACACAGGTCAAGAGGTCAACTGATTCCCTGTTTAAAACAGCTCTTCCATCACATGGATGTGCATCCCAACAGTCAGAGCTCACCGATGCTCCTATTCCCTCCGGTGGGAGGCGCTATGAGTGACTGAGGGTCAGGGGGGTCAGGCTAGTCCAGATAGTGGGTCTGTATGAGGTTGTTAGGGAGGGATAAGGTAGTGGCAGAGTTCAGGCTGTAGTTGTGCTCCAACAGTTGAGACAGGGCAGGACAAAAAATGACCTCCTGATGGCGTTAGGAGTGATTCTTACAAGAACCAATCAATAAAAGTGGGTGGTGACCTGCTCATGTGACGCTTGTGTTGATGATTACTGGGTCTCCTCCATGCTCATTTATCATGAATGAATCCCTCGAAGTAAAACACCTAATGTCTCCTGAGTTGTTTCACAAAATGTGTGTGTGTGTGTGTGTGTGTGTGTGTGTGTGTGTGTGTGTGTGTGTGTGTGTGAGTGTGTGGGAAATAACTACAAGTTATCTATGTATAGATCAAAAAATTATGAATCAGTTGGATACATTGACAGTGGAAGTTCAGGTTTCCTGTAATTCAGTTTGCAGACAACACAGAAAACTGCCCCTGACCCCTCCCCTCATTCTGGAGGCTTTAACATGAAAATGAAAATGCTGAGAGACACAAATGCAAATCAGAGTATTTGACCAGAGGTGACATTTTTTAATGCTTTTCTTGTTATATTTGTTATATATGTTCTGTATGGTTATATTTGTTATGGTTGTTATGGAGTTTATGGTTATTATCTCTGTTTCTTGTGTCTTTGTCTTTGTTGTCCTCCCCTTCGTCCGTCCTGGATTTTTGACCCTGGTTGCAGGAAGCGTGTGACCTCAAGTCCTTTTTCTGTGTTGCTGAACGTAGAGCCTTGCTTCATTGTGTTAGCTAAAGTGTGATCCTCCCTGCTAATTCCTTATTTCGTTGACAAATTACCCACCAAAAATTAATACCTACTTGCTTTATTTGGCTGAAGTTTAAAAGACCATCATTCTTGCAGCAACAGTCTTTCTGCCTTGTAAACACGCTAAGCTAACGATGGCTTCTCCCTCTTGTCCTCCTCTCTCCTGCTCAGAGTGCCACATGTTTTGTTCCTCCTCTGCCTCCTTTAGTGATACTGATAAGTGTGTTAAATGTAGTTTTCTTGTTGTGTTGGAGGTGAGGCTTAGCGATGTTGAATTGGACCTGCAGCGGCTCTGCACCAAAAGCTGCAAGAGCTAGCCAACCCTCACTCGCTGGTGCAGACCAACTTAGCTTAGCTCCTGGCTTAGGCCCAACTAGCGCTCCCCCAGAAGCTCCCAAGCATCTGGGAGAGCGCCAAGAAAAGTTGGGCCTAAGCTAGGATGTGCTTGCTCATGAAGAATTGTTGGGTGTAAATTCATTTAAAGAGTGTGGAACTGGACCTGTTCTACTTGTAAAGTGTAACTTTTGTTATTTGGTGCTTTACAGGGTGATGACTTGACTTCATTGCAGCTTTGACCTGAGCAGGTGTTCATCCTCATCTCAGTAACAGGGGACACTTTATCACAGCAGTGGACAAACATCAGCATTCATCACCCAGCAGCTCTTCTGATCAACAGAACAAGTTAAAGTATACTGGAGAATGAGGGCATCGATCCCTCTACCTCTCACATGCTAAGCGAGCGCTCTACCATTTGAGCTAATTCCCCTGTTAAGGAGCACAGCAGATGATGCATGTTGACCTTCATGCATGGTTGAATGAGCATCACCAGTTGAAGCTTCTCTGGTTGACCAATGTAATGGAGACCAAGGGTTCCATGACATAAATGATGAATTGAAGGTAGCATTTGTCTTGGTATTAACAGTTTATGTAAATTAGAGGCACACACACATGTTAATGGTGAGGTTTATTGAATCAGCAAACATGTGAAACATTTTCTATGCCATGTGTTCCAGGGAGGGACCTGGGAAGCACAGGGGGACCGGCCATCCTGCCTGTGGAAAATGAAGACCCCAGTGTCAGTCAGTGGGAATCACTGTGCAAGGCCTGGTATTTAGTGTTGATCTAGTTTGTCTTATGTAAATGTGGCAGTTTCAGTCGTCACGTCAGTCCTCACCTCTTCCTGGTGGTTTCCTTAAAGGGGGTGGAGCCAAAAGGGGAGAGTGGCCCAAGGAATCTCCTTAAGAGCTGTAGGTGCAAACCTTTGCTCCCAGATGGGAGAGGGGGTACAATCACAGGCGAGGTTCATTGAATGATTATGTGGATGTATGATTGAGTTGGTGAAGTAGTCTGGAATCATGTATATATTTGGTCAGGTTAAGTTGTTGCTGGTTTGATGTAAATATTGATTGTAGAGCATGGTTGTGGTCTCACGTCCACTCTATGGGCCATCCATCGTCATCTTCTGCTTATTCCTTACTAGTAAGGGTCACGGGGGGGGGGGGGGCTGGAGCCTATCCCAGCATCTACGGGCGAGAGGCGGGGTTCACCCTGGACAGGTCACCAGTCCATCGCAGGTCCAACACACAGACGAACAACCATTCACGCTCACGCCTACGGTCAATTTAGAGTATCAATCAGCCTCGTCCCCTAATGTCCATGTCTTTGGACAGTGGGAGGAAGCCGGAGTACCTGGAGAGAACCCACGCAGGCCTGGGGAGAACATGCAAACTCCACACAGAAAGATCCCACGCCCGAGCCAGGACCCGAACCCGGAACCTTCTTGCTGTGAAGGCACAGTGCTGACCACTGCACCACCGTGCAGCCCCGCTATGGGCTGGTCTGTCTAATTTCCTGCAGCCAGGAGGGAATTAAAGGCAGTCAGGGGTTTTTAATGTAAGTTGATGGTGTCTCATGCAATCTCTTTCAATACTCCAGTGGTGGTTTAAGTGAAGAAAAACATGGGTTAGTCAGTAGGACTCTGTGTGTGTGTGTGTGTGTGTGTGTGTGTGTGTGTGTGTGTGTGTGTGTGTGTGTGTGTGTGTGTTTCCATGCAGACTTTCCTTGTGACAACCGATTTGATTTGGAAACCATCTCATCTAAATCTCCTCTCCAAAAACCCTCTTCTTCAACTTTGTACCCAAGTTGTCTCCTCATCAGGCACCACAGTATCCAGTAGGTTCAGTTAAAACAGTCATCAGTGATTAATGTTCATGTTCAATGATGAGGTTTTGATTTATTCTTCCAGAATCATCTGAACAAACCCTCCTCAACACAGTGAAGCCTTCATCTGACAGGAGGAGTTTCTTTCCCCAGTGATTCCACTGATAATGAAAAGCTTCGTTCATCAGACTGGTCTGATAGGATCAACTACTGGTTGCTCTGGAGTGGAAACAGCAACCTGTCAGGAAACATTAGTCAGATCAAAGCCAAGATTAAAGCAAGAGCCTCCAGATCAAAGACAGAATTGATGATGATGTCATCAGGGGGGCTTTGATAGTGTCTTTATTTGTACCTGGAATTCTATATTTGATCTCAGGAGGACATGAAAGAAACACAACTGAGGAAAGTAGAGGAGAACATTCAGTTTCATTTGAAACACTCGAACTGTTGAACAGTAGAATTTGTTTGAAACAGTTTACAACACTGAGTGACAGGACTGAAGAGGGGAGATTTTGGTATTTTCAGTTTAATTCTAACTTAAAACTGGGCATGAACATTTTTAGTCGTTCACATTCTAACATACAGAGGAAGTCATGACATTCCCTTTTTTTTAACCTGTCCTGTTCAGGAAATGGAAATGGAAATTTAGCTGCTATGTTGAATCAGAAAAACCTTTTGAAGTCTACTTTTGCTTCAGTCAGAAAGTGGACTGTTGTTAACTCTTACAATGGTTGGTGATTGTGGAGGAAGACAAAATCCTCACGAACCTCTTTTTAACAGACACGCATTTCTAAAGACACTGGTTCATTTTATTTTTCTTCTTCTAGCAGAGGATGGTTTCGATCCATCGACCTCTGGGTTATGGGCCCAGCACGCTTCCTCTGCGCCACTCTGCTCTACCATTGATGGAACAGTCCTTGTTTTATGAGAGCATTCTCTGTCTTTGTCTCTGCCCTGCTCTCCTGCTCTCTTTCCCCTCATTTAGTCCTTGACATGATCCATGCTCTACAGCTCTGCGGGTGGAATGAAGACCTGCGTCTGCTCTGCCCGTGCCATCCTTCGTCTCAACCTAAATTGTTTGACCCACCTTTATAATGATCGGACTCGCTCCCGCTGAGCGTGCCAGGCGTGCTCTCGCTGCAGACAACACAACCAAACTGGCCCGATCAGGATTTGACAGGCCGAACTCGCGCCGAAATCTTTACAAAAAATCCATTTTTGTCACCCACGTGAAGATGGGTGGGAACATGCCCTAAAAACACCAAGAATAATATTCACCACCTTCTGAACGGGTCCTGGCCCGTCTCCTGCATCAGGGGCCGCCGCAGTCGCCCATCAGCTGTTCAACAGCTGTTCGCCGCAACACTCAATGAGACAAAGACATAGAAGCTCAAACTGCTGTTGCGGAAGCCATGATCGTATAGTGGTCAGTACTCTGTGTTGTGGCCGCAGCAACCCTGGTTTGAATCCGCGTCACGGCAGCATGAGATAAATTTCTTTGTGTGTGTTGATGGACACAAGCCAAGCAGAAATTTCCCACGATGCAATAGGGCAGTGTTTGGTCAGTGTTGAGCAGGCGTCAGTCTGACAACAATGTCATATTATTGTGTCATCACTTGACCAGACCCAAAAGTAGACTCAGGTATCAGTTTCTTCTCAATGCTAACGTCTGCTAGCTTAGTCTGCTACTTTGATGGCTCTGCCTGCTCTAAGGTCCAGACCCCTGGATGTGGTGGTTCCTACCTGAACATAGATTCTGTCAGCTCATGTTGTTAAATCAACTCACCAGGAACACCAGTAGATTTCAATGGACTGACAATGAGTCTCATTGAATGGTAAACATGTCAAATATGAAGTCATCACCTGAGGAGGTCTGCTGCTGGAATGAAGCTCCAGATATTCACAAGATATTCTAGATCTTAAAATAAAGCATTTTTATATTTGATTTATTGTTCATTAGCCTGCTTCACATTGTTTGATTTTATGTGTTGGATATAAATAGAACTTTGATCCACAACCTCCACAAACACTCTTGTCCAACTTTTGTGCCCAAATTTTCTCCTCATGAGGCACCAAATCAAGTCAAATCATTTTTATTTGTTTGAACCAAATCACAACAAAGTTCTCTCATGACTCTTCACTAGTAGAGCAGGTCCAGCACCAAACTGCTTCAATGAATCTACACCCAACAATTCTCCATCAGCAGCACATCCTGCAACAGTGGTGATGAACACCTTCCTTTTAAAAGGCAGGAACGTCGAGCAGATCCAGGATCAGTGGGGACGGCCTTCTGCTTTGACCGGTTGTATTTAAAGCTCCATCAGATTGGAACAACCTTTCCTCCTCACTTGGGTCTCTCACTTCCTTTCTCATCTTCAAATCATCAAGCATTTTCAAACATCTGCTCTCGTTTCTGATGCACCTCCCCTTTTCTCTCCAGGATTCACTCTCTACTTGTTCTTGTTTGTTCTCTGTACTGTAAATATGTGGATATTTGTGTATGAATATGCATTGTGTACTTTAATGGTGCATGGAAGCAGTATTTATTTAGATGGGTGTTTAAATGTATGAGTATGTGAACACAGGCCCACTCCTTTTCTGTAGTGGGATCTCTGATCATACTTTGTATAATACTGGATGGTGGTGGTGGTGGTGGGGGGGGGGGGGCTTTGGGGAACATTGTTGGCCTGTACCTGGGTGTATGATGTGTGTGTCCTTGTGTTGAAAATAGAATCTACTTTTATTATTGTTGTATTGTTGGTCATTATTTGTCAGGACCCCTCCAAAATGAGATGGTGCATCTCAAGGGGCTGCCCTTGAAATCAAGTATCAAGAATGAAGGTGTCTGCTGGTCTTGGTGGACCCTCTGCTTCTCCAGTTGAGTCAACAGATTCCTGTGTTGCTTGAGTCATTGTGTATCCTGGCTGCATTCAGTGCTTTCACCGCTGCAGCCTAGCTTGATTGCCAGTCAGGACAGGTGTTATTAAGAATGGAAGAGGGGACAGTTTTGGCAGGACAAGTTGCTCCACATTCAGGAGATGGTGGGAAGTTTCAAACCTGCCATAAATCTTGATGACAAACTCCTTCACTGTGTGGTTCAGAGTCCCTGGTTTGATTGCAGCTTTGACCTGAGCAGGTGTTCATCCACATCTCAGTAACAGGGGACACTTTATCACACCAGTGGACAAACATCAGCATTCATCACCCAGCAGCTCCTCTGATCAACAGAACAAGTTAAAGTATTCTCAGAAGGACGGCATGGATCCCTCTACCTCTCACATGCTAAGCTAGCACTCTACCATTGGAGCTAAGTCCCTGCTAATGAGCACAGCAGATAATGCAGGTTGACCTTCATGCAGGGTTTAATGAGCGTCACCACTTGAAGCTTCTCTGGTTCAACAAACCCTTGGGACCAAGACACGAATTGTAACCTGTGCAGGTCCAGACCCATACTGAAGTTGGTGGAGACAATTGTTTCAACCAGGGACTGAATGAAAAGACTTGCCCAGACTCCAGCTCACTCTTCTGAACAGACCCCTCATCTCTGTGTGGAGTAAACATCAGAGGTGGGGGGTGCAGGTTCTGCTTTGACCTCCTGACCTCCTGGGTAAAGCAGTGGAGATGTTGAGCTTGAAGGAGTTGACGGCCTCCTTCATCTTCTCATTGGTTTGCGAAACCCAGCATCATGAAGTGTTGCTGAAATTCAACATGTCAGCTGAGGCCAGAGATTCCTGCGTTCCCTGAGTCCTTGAGTGTCGTCTCTGTTGTTTGAAAGCACAAAGCTGTTCCTGATGGTCCAGTGTGTCAGATTCTGGGCTCTCACAGCTGTAACTGGGGTTTGAGCTCCGTTAAGGGACTGGTTTTGTGGAGAGAACCAAGCAGAAGAATTGACAGTTTCAGCAGGAAAGGTGACCATTGCTCCACAACCTCAGTCCCAGGATTCATTCCTGCTTCACCCAGCATGGCCCTATGATCAACAGAAATGAACTGCCAGTGGATGTCCTCAGTAATCCAGGTCATGGTTTCTCTAGATTGCTGTGTTGTAGTCAGGACACTTGCAAATATCAGCCTCTTTCCTCCATGATCTCTCATTCTTTCTGTTCTCTCCATTTCTCCTCTTCGTTTCTACTCCTTGCTGACTGTTGTTCCTCACTTGTGGCAGAGTTCAGTCAGTGGACCAGACATTTTGCCACTGCACTGTCCATCATCAGGGCATTTAACATCCAGGACTGGCTCCCAGATCATGGCCATGACCTCATCCCCTGCACCAGTGGACAGTTCATCAAGGATGGCAAACATGTGGGTCTCAATTCCCCTCCATCTTTGTAGGTTGGTTACATTTCCTCCTGGTCTTTAATCCATCTTTAGTTGACATTTTTCTGTTGAGCCCAGTTTGTTGACTGCCAGGCTGTCTTACTTTTCAATGGCACAACAGCAGACAGCAAGAGGGTTGCTATGGTGCAGTTGGTAAAATCCCTATCAATGGTCTGCAGAAATATGCTGGGAGTTCTTTTTTATTATGAACCAGAATTCAAAGACTGACCAAGGAAACCAAAGCACAGAATTTAGAGATCAAAGAAAGAAATCAAAGACAGAACCTGAAGATCAGGAAATGGCACAGATCAATGAGATCCATGGACTCATCAGTGAAGGTTTTCTTTTGGTTCATGGTCACTTGTTGTCGTACTGGTGTGATGATGTCAGACCCTTCACATTCAGTTCAAACAGACTCCAAAGTGTAGCTGTGATGCAGAGGGCAGCAGCCTTGTGCTTGGTACCGTCATGGTTCTCTGCATTGTTAGCAAACTCACCAAAGACCTCCCTGAAAGCAGGATCATTTTCCCACAGTGCTTTTTTAACCAAGTACCAATTTGTCCCCCTTTAAAAAAACAACAAAGATGAGATCAGACTGAGATGGACGAGATGATATGGATGTGATTTATGGCTTTCAAACTCCAAATATTCAATTTTTCTTCAGGGCTTTTGAGAGGTTCTGGGTAATGAATGAAAATTTAAGTTGGGCAAAAACGACATGCGGGGTCACTGTGTGTGTTTACACGTGTGTGTATTTCTTGTTTTATGGTGTTGGAGACCATTTCCATCATCAACACTGATCAGGAGTCCTCGTCCTCATGGGGACCAAAGACCGGCCCTGATGCAGCGCAATGCAGTTTGTGAGTTCTTTCAGAGTGAAGGTCTGGATTGAGTTTAGTTTCAAATAAAGATTAAGATTCAGTTGGTTAAGATTAAGATTAAGATTAAGGTTAGGCTGCACATAGAATGAAGTTGATCGAATGTTCTCATAAGAATAGCTGGGCACACCTGAGTGTGTTTACATGCAGACTTCCTCTTGTGACAACTGATGTCATTGGAAACCATCTTGAGGACATTTGGAGAAAGTTCAATCATTCAGCTGCAGGTACAGTGACTTACAACACTGCAACAACAACAAAAAATCACCCTCCACAAACACTCTTGTCCAACATTTGTGCCCAAATTTTCTCCTCATGAGGCATCAAATCACTACAAAAACAGCCATTAAGTTGATCTGGTTGGCACTGGTATTTGTTCTTGCTGCAGCTCAGGAGTGATTCAGGAGAAGAGTTTCAGAACAGCCCAGGTTGGGGACTGGAATTTTGAAGTTTCCCCTGGAACCAAACAACCTTGGGAGGTAAAACCTCCAATCCTAGCCACTCAGATGCAGCAGCAGAAGAAGCTGTCATCCACCCTGACAGTCAGAGCATCAAGTCAAGAAAACATCAACCATCTTGTATGTGGAGTCTGGATTCTTTTCTAGAATGAGACGGCAATGACAGTCCTGCCAAGTGACATCACTGACATGACTGGATGACTTCAGTCACGTGACTGGATGACTTCAGTCACATGACTGGATGACCTGAATGAATAAGAAATCAAATATAAAAATGCTTTGTTTTAAGATCTAGAATATCTTGTGAATATCTGGAGCTTCATTCCAGCAGCAGACCTCCTCAGGTGATGACTTCATATTTGACATGTTTACCATTCAATAAGACTCATTGTCAGTCCATTGAAATCTACTGGTGTTCCTGGTGAGTTGATTTAACAACATGAGCTGACAGAATCTACGTTCAGGTAGGAACCACCACATCCAGGGGTCTGGACCTTAGAGCAGGCAGAGCCATCGAAGTAGCAGACTAAGCTAGCAGACGTTAGCATTGAGAAGAAACTGATACCTGAGTCTACTTTTGGGTCTGGTCAAGTGATGACACAATAATATGACATCGTTTTCAGACTGACGCCTGCTCAGCACTGACCAAACACTGCCCTATTGCATTGTGGGAAATTTCTGCTTGGCTTGTGTCCATCAATACACACAAAGAAATTTATCTCATGCTGCCGTGACCCAGATTCGAACCGGGGTTGCTGCGGCCACAACGCAGAGTACTAACCACTATACGATCACGGTTTCCGCAACAGCAGCTTGAGCTTCGATGTCTTTGTCTCATTGAGTGTTGCGGCGAACAGCTGTTGAACAGCTGATGCGCGACTGCGGCGGCCCCTGATGCAGGAGACGGGCCAGGCCCCGTTCAGAAGGTGGTGGATATTATTCTTGGTGTTTTTAGGGCATGTTTCGGCCTGTCAAATCCTGATCGGGGCCAGTTTGGTTGTGTTGTCTGCAGCATTATAAAGGTGGGTCAAACAATTTAGGTTGAGACGAAGGACGGCACGGGCAGAGCAGACGCAGGTCTTCATTCCACCCGCAGAGCTGTAGAGCATGGATCATGTCAAGGACTAAATGAGGGGAAAGAGAGCAGGAGAGCAGGGCAGAGACAAACACAGAGAATGCTCTCCTAAAACAAGGACTGTTCTGTCAATGGTAGAGCAGAGTGGCGCAGAGGAAGCGTGCTGGGCCCATAACCCAGAGGTCGATGGATCGAAACCATTCTCTGCTAAAAGAAGAAAAATAAAATAGACCTGCATCTTCAGAAATATGTGTCTGTTAAAAAGAGGTTCATAAGGATATTTTCTTCCACCAGAGTCACCAACCATTGTGAGAGTTAACAACAGTCCACTTTCTGACTGAAACAAAAGTAGACTTCAAAAGGTTTTTCTGATTCAACATAGCAGCTAAATTTCCATTTCCATTTCCTGAACAGGACAGGTTATAAAAAAGGGAATGTCATGACTTCCTCTGTATGTTAGAATATGAACGACTAAAAATGTTCATGCCCAGTTTAAAGTTAGAATTAAACTGAAAATACCAAAATCTCCCCTCTTCAGTCCTGTCACTCAATGTTGTAAACTGTTTCAAACAAATTCTACTGTTCAAAGGGTTCAAGTGTTTCTAATGAAGCTGAATGTTCTCCTCTGCTTTCCTCAATTGGGTTTCTTTCATGTCCTCCTGAGATCAAAGACAGAATTCGAGGTACAAATAAATATACTATCAAAGCCCCCTGATGACATCATCATCAATTCTGTCTTTGATCTGGAGGCTCTTGCTTTAATCTTGGCTTTGATCTGACTAATGTTTCCTGACAGGTTGCTGTTTCCACTCCAGAGCAACCAGTAGTTGATCCTATCAGACCAGTCTGATGAACGTAGCTTTTCACTGTCAGTGGAATCACTGGGAAAAGAAACTCCTCCTGTCAGATGAAGGCTTCACTGTGTTGAGGAGGGTTTCTTCAGATGATTCTAGAAGAATAAATCAAAACCTCATCATTGAACATGAACATTAATCACTGATGACTGTTTTAACTGAACCTACTGGATACTGTGGTGCCTGATGAGGAGACAACTTGGGTACAAAGTTGCAGAATGGTTTCCAAATCAAATTGGTTGTTACAAGGGAAAGTCTGCATGGAAACACACACACACACACACACACACACACACACACACACACACACACACACACACACACACACAGAGTCCTACTGACTAACCCATGTTTTTCTTCACTTAAACCACCACTGGAGTATTGAAAGAGATTGCATGAGACACCATCAACTTAAATTAAAAACCCCTGACTGCCTTTAATTCCCTCCTGGCTGCAGGAAATTAGACAGACCAGCCCCTAGATCGGGCCTGCATGGTGGTGCAGTGGTTAGCACTGTGCCCTCATAGCAAGAAGGTTCCAGGTTCGAGTTTTGGCTCGGGCGCGGGATCTTTCTGTGTGGAGTCTCCATGTTCTCCCCGTGCCGGCGTGCGTCCTCTCTGATACTCCAGCTTCCTCCCATAGTCCAAAAACATGCAATTTGGGGACGAGGCTGATTGGATTCTTTAAATTGACCGTAGGTATGAGTGTGAATGGTTGTTTGTCTCTGTGTGTTGGCCCTGCGATGGACTGGCGACCTGTCCAGGGTGAACCCCGCCTCTCGCCCATAGATGCTGGGATAGGCTCCAGCCCCCCCGCGACCCTTACTAGTAAGGAATAAGCAGAAGATGACGATGGATGGCCCATAGAGTGGAGGTGAGACCACAACCATGCTCTACAATCAATATTTACATCAAACCAGCACCATCTCAACAACTTAACCTGACTAAATATATACATGATTCCAGACTACTACACCAACTCAGTCATACATCCACATAATCATTCAATGAACCTTGTCTGTGATTGTACCCCCTCCCCCATCTGGGAGCAAAGGTTTGCACCTACAGCTCTTAAGGAGCTTCCTTGGGCCGCTCTCCCCTTTTGGCTCCACCCCCTTTAAGGAAACCACCAGGAAGAGGTGAGGACTGACCGTGACGACTGAAACTGCCACATTTACATGAGACAAACTAGATCAACACTAAATACCAGGCCTTGCACAGTGATTCCCACTGACTGACACTGGGGTCTTCATTTTCCACAGGCAGGATGGCCGGTCCCCCTGTGCTTCCCAGGTCCCTCCCTGGAACACATGGCATAGAAAATGTTTCACTTGTTTGCTGATTCAATAAACCTCACCATTAACATGTGTGTGTGCCTCTAATTTACATAAACTGTTAATACCAAGACAAATGTTACCTTCAATTAATCATTGATGTCATGGAACCCTTGGTCTCCATTACATTGGTCAACCAGAGAAGCTTCAACTGGTGACGCTCATTAAACCATGCATGAAGGTCAAGGTGCATTATCTGCTGCGCTCTTTAACAGGGGAATTAGCTCCAATAGTAGAGCGCTAGCTTAGCATGTGAGCAGTAGAGGGATCGATGCCCTCCTTCTCAGAATACTTTAACTTGTTCTGTTGATCAGAGGAGCTGCTGGGTGTTGAATGCTGATGTTTGTCCACTGCTGTGATAAAGTGTCCCCAGCAAGTCATCACCCTGTAAAGCACCAAATAACAAAAGTTACACTTTACAAGTAGAACAGGTCCAGTTCAACACTCCTTAAATGAATTTACACCCAACAATTCTTCATGAGCAAGCACATCCTAGCTTAGGCCCAACTTTTCTTGGCGCTCTCCCAGATGCTTGGGAGCTTCTGGGGGAGCGCTAGTTGGGCCTAAGCCAGGAGCTAAGCTAAGTTGGTCTGCACCAGCTAGTGGGGGTTGGCTAGCTCTCGCAGCTTTTGGTGCAGAGCCGCTGCTGGTCCAATTCAACATCGCTAAGCCTCACCTCCAACACAACAAGAAAACTACATTTAACACACTTATCAGTATCACTAAAGGAGGCAGAGGAGGAACAAAACATGTGGCACCCTGAGCAGGAGAGAGGAGAACAAGAGGGAGAAGCCATCGTTAGCTTAGCGTGTTTACAAGGCAGAAAGACTGTTGCTACCAGAATGATGGTCTTTTAAACTTCAGCCAAATAAAGCAGGAAGGTATTAATTTTTGGTGGGTAATTAGTCAATGAAATAAGGAATTAGCAGGGAGGATCACACTTTAGCAAGCACAATGAAGCAAGGCTCTACGTTCAGCAACACAGAAAAAGGACTTGAGGTCACACGCTTCCTGCAACCAAGGTCAAAAATCCAGGACGGACGAAGGGGAGGACAACAAAGACAAAGACACAAGAAACAGAGATAATAACCATAAACTCCATAACAACCATAACAAATATAACCATACAGAACATATATAACAAATATAACAAGAAAAGTATTAAAAGATGTGTCACCTCTGGTCAGATACCCTGATTTGCATTTATGTCTCTCAGCATTTGCATTTTCATGTTAAAGCCTCTAGAATGAGGGGATGAATGCTGCAAAATGGAACAGCAACATTGAACCCAAGTACAGGATTGGTGGGAGACTGATGGTCGCTGTTTGGGTTTTTGAAGAACAAGGAGGGCATGGCTTCAAGTTGGATTCTCAGAGACAATTTCCCCAACCTCTACATTGGAATCTGCACTGCCATCCAGTCACATGACTGAAGTCATCCAGTCACATGACTGAAGTCATCCTGTCATGTCAGTGATGTCACTTGGCAGGACTGTCATTGCCGTCTCATTCCAGAAAAGAATCCAGACTCCACCTGTGGCTCCATGATAACTGATGGACCTCTGGTTGGAGGCTGGACGATGATGTTTGGACTGGAAGGAAAACTCCTTGTCCAAATTCCATTGTGTTCAAATTTAAAGTCCCACAATCAGAAGTAGCTGAATCTGACAGGTGGAGGTTTGGAACTACAAGATGGTGATGTTTTCTTGACTTGATGCTCTGACTGTCAGGGTGGATGACAGCTTCTTCTGCTGCTGCATCTGAGTGGCTATGATTGGAGGTTTTACCTCCCAAGGTTGTCTGGTTCCAGGGGAAATTTTAGAATTCCAGTCCCCAACCTGGGCTGTTCTGAAACTCTTCTCCTGAATCACTCCTGAGCTGCAGCAAGAACAAATACCAGTGCCAACCAGATCAACTTCATGGCTGCTAACAGCCTCAGACACTTGATTTCCATCAATCTGGAGCCAAGAAGGCCCTCACCTGTGGTTCTCCTCCAGGAGGGTCCAGGTTCTGCCATTGTGGCTCCTGGTGCCACTGCCAGAGAGCCTCAGCTGCACACTGCAACATTTCAACAGGAGATTGACATTCCTTCAAATGTCCTGACATCTGATTCCAATGGTTCTGTTCCATCTTTATATTTTAAAATCAATCACACAATGAAAGCTGCCTCAGCTGCTTTAAGAGAGAGAACAAGCTAAGAGATCTGAAACCAGTAAAATATGCTTTTCTGTGTGCAAACTAGTGAGGGGCACGGAAGGATATTTTACCACCACTACAGAACCCAGACTTTAGTCATGTGATGAGATGGTGACTCTGATTATGAAGTTAATGGACAAAATGTGAATTGAAAGAAAACACATTTCTTCAGTAGACTTTGATCCAACATTGAAGTTAGAGTTTGGTGGCTGCTCCATGTTGGAGGAAACCAGGCAATGTTGGACCATCACAGGGAAGCTCCTTTGCATCCTCTGCTGCCAGTTCAACCACTCACTCCCATCAGTGGAGAGCAGCTTCAACTGGTTTTGGAATTTACCACTGTGGATGCATAGGAATGTGGAGAAAATGTCCTTTGTCAGAAGTGGGATTTGAACCCACGCCTCCAGGAGAGACTGCGACCTGAACGCAGCGCCTTAGACCGCTCGGCCATCCTGACAGACACTGAAAGTTGCAGACTTCAATATCAAATGAATTCATTCACTGACAAAGTAGAATTTTTTCCACAGGAGCTACTGGCTCCTTAGTTGTTACATTTATTGTTAACATTAAACACACAGTCTGAGTTCATGGCAGTAAGAAATGAACCAGAACATTTGAACCACGTAACATCTCTTGATCAGTTTGTTTCATGGGACACATTCCAGACAGGAAGGTCCTTCTGAGACTTGAACTGGGATCACTGGACGCAGAGTCCAGAGGGCTCACCATTCCACCATGGAACCAAACACAAAGAGGAGGTTCCTCTGAATACCACTTGACATCACCTGCAATCAACCTGTTGATATTTGGAGGTTCATCTTGCTCTTGTTCCAGACTACATTGGCAAAAGGATCATGAACCACAAGGAAATCATGGAACTCCAGATTGATTCAGGACTTTCTAACTCCATCGTATGACGTGGGAGCAAAGACTGGCAAGGCCTTCCTTAATTTATCAGTTAATTACTGCTTCAACAAACATGCCACTTAATTAAGTTACCAGAATTTCTCTCATTGAAAAACCCACCAGCCTGATTTCTTGACACGACATGAAAAATTCTCCAAGAACCCACAGTTGGGTGGAAAGATACCAGGTTAACCAGGAGGAGTCCTGTTCCTGAACCATGGATGGAACAAAGTCCACTGTAAAACTCAGCAGTTCCTGAGTGCCAGATCCATCCGGGAGCTTGGGTCTCCCCTTGACTGTGGTGATCCATGAGATCAAGGAGGACAGAGGAAAGAAGGATCCTGTTGGAGATCTCCTCCCTTCTTCCTCCACTTCACTACTACTTGGATGTCAGGAATATGAGGTACTTTACTCAAATGAGGTATTAGGAGTTTCCTGTTTGACAAGAAGGAAGTCAGAGGTTCATACCTCACTTGTTGGTGGTGCCCTCAACCTGCTGAGAGCATCACTTAGTTCTCTACAGAGAAACATGGCAGCTCTGCTGAAGGCTGCAGGAAACCTGCTGGAACTGAGACTTGGACTCAGATCACTGGATTCAAAGTCCTGGGTGCCAACAGGTCCACCAGGGCATCTGTGCTTTACTTACCGTGTAAAAAGGACCACAGTGGTCGTCTGGTTTTAATTTAACAAACAAATACGGTTGAAAACTTTGAGACAGAGACACAGGGCTCTTATTTGAAGGGCCATGGGATGGGAAATATCCCAGACCTCAGAGATCAGAGCTCTCACTTTGATCTCAGGGTCCTGACTTTGGGGGTTCTTCCTTTGGTCTTCAAATACTCGTGGTTTTTATTGGCAGAACTTTCAACTTGCATGCAAAGAGAATCACAGTCAATGTAAACCCAGCAGACAGTGTTTATTTCTAATAAATCAGACAATCGCACAAATGAGAATGAAAGGAAAAAACAATAAAAGGTTTTAAAATCCTTCTCCACTCTAAAGCTTTTTAAAGTTCATTTGAAGGTTCAAAGGTGGAGGTGAGGAGGTCACCCTGATCCTCCCTGTCGTCACTGCCAGGATTCTTTCTTCTGGTGCTGTGGTTCTTCTGATGAAGGGGGCGTGATGTTTGCTGTCTCAGGCTCCACCAAATGTCCTCTTTAGGACGCCACAATGTGGCCTCTTCACTGCTCCATCTTCCCTGCATCGGAGACACCAGGGTTCCTCCTGGTGCCGACCCCATCGTCCTTCTACCCAATGGTGCGGCCATGGATCCTCAGAGGAGGCTAGGATCCTTCTTCTCATCAGAGCCACAGTTTTTCCTGGAGGGAACAACAGGAGCTTTGTTGTAATGTTTTGCTCTGTGTTTCCTGCACAGACCGTCAGGATCTGTGACGCCATCTTGTGGTAGGGGGTCATCATCTTGTTGTGTGGTAGTGGATTCATTGATCTGCTGTTTCAACACATTCAAGTTCATTATCCTACAAGTCAAAGTACATTTGGTGTGGAGTTTTAGTTTCTGGCCTCAATCATAACGTGTGCCTTTCTTCTTCATGAACATTTCTCAGCTTTGTAAGTTTATTCTAGTTTTTCTTCCTCACTTTTCTATTCCATTGTTGTTGAAGATTCGACTGCAGGTTGGAGTTCCCTGTTGACTGAAGCAGAAACAGGAACAAAAAGCTGGAGGCTGTCAGAGCTCCAAGTTGGGGGCTGATATTAAAGTAGGAGATGAACACATCCAGGTTAGCATCCCTCTCAGAAGCTGCTACTTTAGCTCTTCAGAGTACAGCAGCCTAGCATAGCTTCATCTGGCCAGTTAGTGGCCCACTTTGATGTCTGGGATATCAGGTTCAAGGTTCTTCCCAGCTCTGAATGAAGGCTTTCTAAAGTGTTAACCAGTACTCCAGTTGTAAAAAACAATCAGGGGGATGGTAGATTTTGATGTTTAGGAACAGATCATTTGTGCTGATGACAGCACATCAGGTGAGAGACCAACAGTGTACCCTTACTCCTCTCAAACAACAAGCATGCTATGGATATTACCTGTCTGCTACTCCTGTCATTGATCTTGACCAAGCCCCCAGGCTGACACTGCTACCACTGCTCCTCCATAGTGAGAGTCAAATGCAGAGGACATTTTCCCACCGGGTGCAAGTGCAACTTCATACTCATGATACCTATAAATCTGGGAATTCTTCTATATTTTGAAACAAAACATTCTCAAGTCAAGTCCATTTTAATTAAAGTGCAAGAGCAAAAGAATGAAACAAATGTACCGTGGCAGGATAGCGCTACACTCCCCACCATGAGGGGCAGTATGGCAGACGATAGTGAGTGGTCACCTAGCAGTAGACCTGGTCCGACCCTTCTCCGTCCTTTCCACTTCCTCTCCCTCCTTCACGGAGCCGACAGCCGTGCGTGGTGGCGTCTCGCTGGTAAGCAGATCGGTTACAAACAAAGGTACCTCAAAACCTCAAAATAATGCTACAGTGATGTCGGAAGAATTGCTCATGATCTCAAAATGATGCTAACAGTAATGTAGTGATAGTTGCTAATAAACTCAAAGTGATGCTGACACGAATGTAGTAAGAGTTGCTACCAACCTCAAAATAATACGACAGTGATGTTTGAAGAATTGCTAATGATCTCAAAGTGATGTGACAGTAATGGATTAAGAATTGCTAATGAACTAAAAAAGATGCTAAATGTAATGTAGAAAGTGTTTCGAACAACCTCAAAGTAATGCTGACAGTCGTGTAGTAAGAGTTGTTACTTACCACAAAATAATACTACAGTGATGTCAGAAGAATTGCTAATGAACTCAAAATGATGCTAACAGTAATGTAGTGAAAGTTTCGAATAACCTCAAAGTAATGCTGACAGTCATGTAGTAAGAGTTGCTTCGAACCTCAAAATAATGCGACAGTGATGTTGGAAACATTGCCAATGATCTCAAAATGATGCGACAGTGATGGAGTAAGAATTGCTAATAAACTCAAAATGATGCCAACAGTAATGGAGTGAACGTTTCGAATAACCTCAAAGTGATGCTGACAGTCATGTAGTAAGAGTTGCTACTAACCTCAAAACAATGCAATTGTAATGTAGTAAGAGTTGCTACGAACCTCCAAAAAATGCGACAGTGATGTCGGAAGAATTGCTAATGATCTCAAAATGATGTGACAGTGATGGAGTCAGAATTGCTAATGAACTCAAAATGATGCTAACAGTAATGTAGTGATAGTTGCGAATAAACTCAGTGAGGCTTACAGTAATGTCGGAAGTGTTTCGAACAATTTCAAATGATGCTGAAAGTCATGTAGTAAAAGTTGCTACGAACCTCAAAATATTGCAACAGTGATGTCGTAGGAATTGCTAATGAACTCAAGATGATGCTAACAGCAATGTAGTGATAGTTGCTAAGAAACTCAGTGATGCTTACAGTAATGTAGTAAGAGTTTCGAACAACCTCAAAGTGATGCTGACAGTAATTTAGTAAGAGTTGCTAATGAACTCAATTTAATGCTACAGTGATGTCGTGAGAATTGCTCAACAACTCAAAATGATGCTAACAGTAATGTAGTGATAGTTGCTAATAAACTCAAAGTGATGCTGACAGTAATATAGTAAGAGTTGCTACGAACCTTAAAATAATTCAACAATAATGTCGTAAGAGTTGCTACGAACCTCAAAATATTGCGAAAGTGATGTCGGAAGAATTGCTAATGAACTCAAGATGATGCTAACAGTAATGTAGTGATAGTTGCTAAGAAACTCAGTAATGCTGACAGAAATGTAGTAAGAGTTTCGAACAACCTCAAAGTGATGCTGACAGTCATGTAGTAAGAGTTGCTACGAACCTTAAAATAATGCGACAGTGATGTCAGAAGAATTGCTAAAGATCTCAAAATGATGCGACAGTGATTTAGTAAGAATTGCTAATGAACTCAAAATGGTGCGAACAGAAATGGAGTGAAACTTTCGAACAACCTCAAAGTGATGCTGACAGGAATGTAGTAAGTGTTTCGAACAACCTCAAAGTGATGCTGACAATCATGTAGTAAGAGTTGCTACGAACCTAAAAATAATGCGACAGTAATGTAGTAAAAGTTGCTCCGAAGCTCAAAATAATGCGACAGTGATGTCAGAAGAATTGCTAATGATCTCAAACTGATGGGACAGTGATGTCCTAAGAATTGCTAATTAACTCAAAATGATGCTAACGGTAATGTAGTGATAGTTGCTAATAAACTCAGTGATGCTTACAGTAATGTCGTAAGAGTTGCTACGAACATTTAAATAATGCAACAGTAATGTAGTTAGAGTTGCTACGAACCTTTAAATAATGAGACAGTAATGTCGTAAGAGTTGCTACGAACATCAAAATAATGCGACAGTGATGTCGGAAGAATTGCGAATGATCTAAAAATGATGCGACAGTGATGTAGTAAGAATTGCTAATGAAGTCAAAATGACGCTAACAGTGATGGACTTAAAGTTGCTAATCAACTCAGTGATGCTTACAGTAATGCAGTACGTGTTTCGAACAACCTCAAAGTGATCCTGACAGTCATGTAGTAAGAGTTGCTACGAACCTCAATTAATGCGACAGTGATGTCAGAAGAATTGCTAAAGATCTCAAAATGATGCTAAAGTGATGTCATAAGAATTGCTGATGAACTCAAAATGATGCTAACAGCAATGGAGTGAACGTTTCGAATAACCTCAACGTGATGCTGACAGTCATGTACTAAGAGTTGCTACGAACCTCAAAATTATGCGACAGTGATGTAGTAAAAATTGCTACGAACCTCAAAATATTGCGACAGTGATGTCGGAAGAATTGCTCATGAACTCAAGATGATGCTAACAGTAATGTAGTGATAGTTGCTCAGAAACTCAGTGATGCTTACAGTAATGTAGTAAGAGTTTTGAACAACCTCAAAGTGATGCTGACAGTCATTCAGTAAGAGTTGCTAATGAACTCAATTCAATGCTACAGTGATGTCGTGAAAATTGCTGATAAACTAAAAATGATGCGAACAGTAATGTAGTGATAGTTGCTAATAAACTCAAAGTGATGCTGACAGTAATGTAGTAAGAGTTGCTCCGAACCTCAAAATAATGCGACAGTGATGTCAGAAGAATTGCTAATGATCTCAAAATGATGCGACAGTGATGTAGTAAGAATTGCTAATGAACTCAAAATGATGCTAACAGTAATGGAGTGAAACTTTCGAATAACCTCAAAGTGATGCTGACAGTCATTTCGTAAGAGTTGCTAATGAACTCAATTTAATGCTACAGTGATGTCGTGAGAATTGCTCATGAACTCAAAATGATGCACAGTAATGTAGTGATAGTTGCTAATCAACTCAGTGATGTTTACAGTAATGTAGGAAGAGTTTCGAACAACCTCAAAGTGATGCTGACAGTCATTTAGTAAGAGTTGCTAATGAACTCAATTCAATGCTACAGTGATGTCATGAGAATTGCTCATAAACTCAAAATGATGCGACAGTAATGTAGTGATAGTTGCTAATAAACTCAAAGTGATGATGACAGTAATGTAGTAAGAGTTGCTACGAACCTTAAAATAATGCAACAATAATGTAGTAAGAATAACTATGAACCTCAAAATAATGTGACAGTGATGTCAGAAGAATTGGTAATGATCTCAAAATGATGCGACAGTGATGTCGGAAGAATTGCTAATGAACTCAAAATGATGCTAACAGTAATGGAGTGAACATTTCGAATAACCTCAAAGTGATGCTTACAGTCATGTAGTAAGTGTTGCTACGAACCTCAAAATAATGCGACAGTAATGTAGTAAAAGTTGCTACGAACCTCAAAATATTGCGACAGTGTTGTCGGAAGGATTGCTAATGAACTCAAGATGATGCTAACAGTAATATAGTGATAGTTGCTAAGAAACTCAGTGATGCTTAAAGTAATGTAGTAAGAGTTTTGAACAACCTCAAAGTGATGCTGACAGTCATGTAGTAAGAGTTGCTACGAACCTCAAAATAATGCTACAGTGATGTCGTGAGAATTGCTCAACAACTCAAAATGATGCTAACAGTAATGTAGTGATAGTTGCTAATAAACTCAAAGTGATGATGACAGTAATGTAGTAAGAGTTGCTACGAACCTTAAAATAATGAAACAATAATGTAGTAAGAGTTGGTATGAACCTCAAAATAATGCGACAGTAATGTAGTAAAAGTTGCTACGAACCTCAAAATATTGCGACAGTGTTGTCAGAAGGATTGCTAATGAACTCAAGATGATGCTAACAGTAATGTAGTGATAGTTGCTAAGAAACTAGTAAAAGTAAAAGTTGCGACGAACCTCAAAATATTGCGACAGTGATGTCGGAAGAATTGCTAATGAACTCAAAATGATGCTTACAGTAATGTAGTGATCGTTGCTAATCAACTCAGTGATGCTCACAGTAATGTAGTAAGTGTTTCGAAGAACCTCAAAGTGATGCTGACATTCATTTAGAAAGTGCAGCTAATGAACTCAATTCAATGCTACAGTGATGTCGTGAGAATTGCTCATAAACTCAAAATGATGCTAACAGTCATGTAGTAAGAGTTGCTACGAACCTTAAGATAATGCAACAATAATGTAGTAAGAGTTGCTACGAACCTCAAAATAATGTGACAGTGATGTCAGAAGAATTGCTAATGATCTCAAAATGATGCTAACAGTAGTGGAGTGAACGTTTCGAATAACCTCATAGTGATGCTGACAGTCATGTACTAAGAGTTGCTACGAACGTCAAAATAATGCGACAGTCATGTAGTAAAAGTTGCTACGAACCTCAAAATATTGCAACAGTGATGTAGTAAGTATTGCGAATGAACTCAAGATGATGCTAAAAATAATGTAGTGATAGTTGCTAAGAAACTCAGTGATGCTTAAAGTAATGTAGAAAGAGTTTCGAACAACCTCAAAGTGATGCTGAAGGTCATTTAGGAAGAGTTGCTTATGAACTCAATTTAATGCCACAGTGATGTCGTGAGAATTGCTCAACAACTCAAAATGATGCTAACAGTAATGGAGTGAACGTTTCGAATAACCTCAAAGAGATGCTGACAGTCATGTCGTAAGAGTTGCTACGAACCTCAAAATAATGCGACAGTAATGTAGTAAAAGTTGCAACGAACCTCAACATATTGCGACAGTGATGTCGGAAGAATTGCGAATGAACTCAAAATGATGCTAACAGTAATGTAGTGATAGTTGCTAATCAACTCAGTGATGCTGACAGTGATGTAGTAAGTGTTTCGAACAACCTCAAAGTGATGCTGACAGTCATGTAGTAAGAGTTGCTACGAACCTCAAAATAAAGCGACAGTGATGTCAGAAGAATTGCTAATGAACTCAAGATGATGCTAACAGTAATGTTGTGATAGTTGCTAAGAAACTCAGTGATACTTAAAGTAATGTAGAAAGAGTTTCGAACAACCTCAAAGTGATGCTGACAGTCATTTAGTAAGAGTTGCTAATGAACTCAATTTAATGCGACAGTGATGTCGTGAGAAGTGCTCAAAAACTCAAAATGATGCGAACAGTAATGTAGTGATAGTTGCTAATAAACTCAAAGTGATGCTGACAGTAATGTGGTAAGAGTTGCTACAAACCTTAAAATAATGCAACAATAATGTAGTAAGAGTTGCTACGAACCTCAAAATATTGCGACAGTGATGTCGGAAGAATTGCTAATGATCTCAAAATGATGCGACAGTGATGTCGTAAGAATTGCTAATGAACTCAAAATGATGCTAACAGTAATGGAGTGAAACTTTCGAATAACCTCAAAGTGATGCTGACAGTCATGTAGTAAGTGTTGCTATGAACCTCAAAATATTGCGATAGTAATGTCGGAAGAATTGCTAATGAACTCAAAATGATGCTAACAGTAATGTAGTGATAGTTGCTAATCAACTCAGTGATGCTGACAGTGATGTAGTAAGTGTTTCGAAAAACCTCAAAGTGATGCTTACAGTCATGTAGTAAATGTTGCGACGAACCTCAAAATAATGCGACAGTAATGTAGTAAAAGTTGCTATGAACCTCAAAATATTGCGACAGTGATGTCGGAAGAATTGCTAATGAACTCAAAATGATGCTAACAGTAATGTAGTGATAGTTGCTAATCAACTCAGTGATGCTTACAGTAATGTAGTAAGTGTTTCGAATAACCTCAAAGTGATGCTGAAAGTCATGTACGAAGAGTTGCTACGAACCTCAAAATAATGCGACAGTAATGTAGTAAAAGTTGTTACGAACCTCAAAATAAAGCGACAGTGATGTCAGAAGAATTGCTAATGAACTCAAGATGATGCTAACAGTAATGTTGTGATAGTTGCTAAGAAACTCAGTGATACTTAAAGTAATGTAGAAAGAGTTTCGAACAACCTCAAAGTGATGCTGACAGTCATTTAGTAAGAGTTGCTAATGAACTCAATTTAATGCGACAGTGATGTCGTGAGAATTGCTCAAAAACTCAAAATGATGCGAACAGTAATGTAGTGATAGTTGCTAATAAACTCAAAGTGATGCTGACAGTAATGTGGTAAGAGTTGCTACAAAACTTAAAATAATGCAACAATAATGTAGTAAGAGTTGCTACGAACCTCAAAATATTGCGACAGTGATGTCGAAAGAATTGCTAATGATCTCAAAATGATGCGACAGTGATGTCGTAAGAATTGCTAATGAACTCAAAATGATGCTAACAGTAATGGAGTGAAACTTTCGAATAACCTCAAAGTGATGCTTACAGTCATGTAGTAAGTGTTGTGACGAACCTCAAAATAATGCGACAGTAATGTAGTAAAAGTTGCTATGAACCTCAAAATATTGCGACAGTGATGTCGGAAGAATTGCTCATGAACTCAAAATGATGCTAACAGTAATGTAGTGATAGTTGCTAATCAACTCAGTGATGCTTACAGTAATGTAGTAAGTGTTTCGAATAACCTCAAAGTGATGCTGAAAGTCATGTACGAAGAGTTGCTACGAACCTCAAAATAATGCGACAGTGATGTCGGAAGAATTGCTAAAGATCTCAAAATGATGCGACAGTGATGTCAGAAGAATTGGTAATGATCTCAAAATGATGCTAACAGTAATGGAGTGAATGTTTCGAATAACCTCAAAGAGATGCTGACAGTCATGTAGAAGGAGTTGCTACGAATCTCAAAGTAATGCGACAGTAATGTAGTAACAGTTGCAACGAACCTCAAAATATTGCGACAGTGATGTCGGAAGAATTGCTAATGAATTCAAAATGATGCTAACAGTAATGTAGTGATAGTTGCTAATCAACTCAGTGATGCTGACAGTGATGTAGTAAGTGTTTCGAACAACCTCAAAGTGATGCTGACAGTCATGTAGTAAAAGTTGCTACGAACCTCAAAATAAAGCGACAGTGATGTCAGAAGAATTGCTAATGAACTCAAGATGATGCTAACAGTAATGTATTGATAGTTGCTAAGAAACTCAGTGATACTTAAAGTAATGTAGAAAGAGTTTCGAACAACCTCAAAGTGATGCTGACAGTCATTTAGTAAGAGTTGCTAATGAACTCAATTTAATGCGACAGTGATGTCGTGAGAATTGCTCAAAAACTCAAAATGATGCTAACAGTAATATAGTGATAGTTGCTAATAAACTCAAGGTGATGCTGACAGTAATGTGGTAAGAGTTGCTACGAACCTCAAAATAATGCGACAGTGATGTCGGAAGAATTGCTCATGATCTCAAAATGATGCGACAGTGATGTAGTAAGAATTGCTAATGAACTCAAAATGATGCTAACAGTAATGGAGTGAAACTTTCGAATAACCTCAAAGTGATGCTTTCAGTCACGTAGTAAGTGTTGCTATGAACCTCAAAATAATGCGACAGTAATGTAGTAAAAGTTGCTACAAACCTCAAAATATTGCGACAGTGATGTCGGAAGAATTGCTAATGAACTTAAAATGATGCTAACAGCAATGTAGTGATAGTTGCTAATCAAGTCAGTGATGCTTACAGTAATGTAGTAAGTGTTTCGAACAACGTCAAAGTGATGCTGACAGTCATGTAGTAAGAGTTGCTACGAACCTCAAAATAATGCGACAGTGATGTCGGAAGAATTGCTAAAGATCTCAAAATGATGCGACAGTGATGTCAGAAGAATTGGTAATGATCTCAAAATGATGCTAACAGTAATGGAGTGAACGTTTCGAATAACCTCAAAGAGATGCTGACAGTCATGTCGTAAGAGTTGCTACGCACCTCAAAATAATGCGACAGTAATGTAGTAAAAGTTGCAACGAACCTCAACATATTGCGACAGTGATGTCGGAAGAATTGCTAATGAACTCAAAATGATGCTAACAGTAATGTAGTGATCGTTGCTAATCAACTCAGTGATGCTGACAGTGATGTAGTAAGTGTTTCGAACAACCTCAAAGTGATGCTGACAGTCATGTAGTAAGAGTTGCTACGAACCTCAAAATAAAGCGACAGTGATGTCAGAAGAATTGCTAATGAACTCAAGATGATGCTAACAGTAATGTTGTGATAGTTGCTAAGAAACTCAGTGATACTTAAAGTAATGTAGAAAGAGTTTCGAACAACCTCAAAGTGATGCTGACAGTCATTTAGTAAGAGTTGCTAATGAACTCAATTTAATGCTACAGTGAAGTCGTGAGAATTGCTCAACAACTCAAAATGATGCTTACAGTAATGTAGTGATAGTTGCTAATAAACTCAAAGTGATGCTGACAGTAATGTGGTAAGAGTTGCTACAAACCTTAAAATAATGCAACAATAATGTAGTAAGAGTTGCTACGAACCTCAAAATATTGCGACAGTGATGTCGGAAGAATTGCTAATGATCTCAAAATGATGCGACAGTGATGTCGTAAGAATTGCTAATGAACTCAAAATGATGCTAACAGTAATGGAGTGAAACTTTCGAATAACCTCAAAGTGATGCTGACAGTCATGTAGTAAGTGTTGCTATGAACCTCAAAATATTGCGATAGTAATGTCGGAAGAATTGCTAATGAACTCAAAATGATGCTAACAGTAATGTAGTGATAGTTGCTAATCAACTCAGTGATGCTGACAGTGATGTAGTAAGTGTTTCGAACAACCTCAAAGTGATGCTTACAGTCATGTAGTAAATGTTGCGACGAACCTCAAAATAATGCGACAGTAATGTAGTAAAAGTTGCTACGAACCTCAAAATATTGCGACAGTGATGTCGGAAGAATTGCTAATGAACTCAAAATGATGCTAACAGTAATGTAGTGATAGTTGCTAATCAACTCAGTGAGGCTTACAGTAATGTAGTAAGTGTTTCGAATAACCTCAAAGTGATGCTGAAAGTCATGTACGAAGAGTTGCTACGAACCTCAAAATAATGCGACAGTAATGTAGTAAAAGTTGTTACGAACCTCAAAATATTGCGACAGTGATGTAGTAAGAATTGCTAATTAACTTAAAATGATGCTAACAGTAATGTAGTGATAGTTGCTAATCAAGTCAGTGATGCTTACAGTAATGTAGTAAGTGTTTCGAACAACGTCAAAGTGAGGCTGACAGTCATGTAGTAAGAGTTGCTACGAACCTCAAAATAATGCGACAGTGATGTCGGAAGAATTGCTAAAGATCTCAAAATGATGCGACAGTGATGTCAGAAGAATTGGTAATGATCTCAAAATGATGCTAACAGTAATGGAGTGAACGTTTCGAATAACCTCAAAGAGATGCTGACAGTCATGTAGAAGGAGTTGCTACGAATCTCAAAGTAATGCGACAGTAATGTAGTAACAGTTGCAACGAACCTCAAAATATTGCGACAGTGATGTCGGAAGAATTGCTAATGAATTCAAAATGATGGTAACAGTAATGTAGTGATAGTTGCTAATCAACTCAGTGATGCTGACAGTGATGTAGTAAGTGTTTCGAACAACCTCAAAGTGATGCTGACAGTCATGTAGTAAAAGTTGCTACGAACCTCAAAATAAAGCGACAGTGATGTCAGAAGAATTGCTAATGAACTCAAGATGATGCTAACAGTAATGTATTGATAGTTGCTAAGAAACTCAGTGATACTTAAAGTAATGTAGAAAGAGTTTCGAACAACCTCAAAGTGATGCTGACAGTCATTTAGTAAGAGTTGCTAATGAACTCAATTTAATGCGACAGTGATGTCGTGAGAATTGCTCAAAAACTCAAAATGATGCTAACAGTAATATAGTGATAGTTGCTAATAAACTCAAGGTGATGCTGACAGTAATGTGGTAAGAGTTGCTACGAACCTCAAAATAATGCGACAGTGATGTCGGAAGAATTGCTCATGATCTCAAAATGATGCGACAGTGATGTAGTAAGAATTGCTAATGAACTCAAAATGATGCTAACAGTAATGGAGTGAAACTTTCGAATAACCTCAAAGTGATGCTTTCAGTCACGTAGTAAGTGTTGCTATGAACCTCAAAATAATGCGACAGTAATGTAGTAAAAGTTGCTACAAACCTCAAAATATTGCGACAGTGATGTCGGAAGAATTGCTAATGAACTTAAAATGATGCTAACAGCAATGTAGTGATAGTTGCTAATCAAGTCAGTGATGCTTACAGTAATGTAGTAAGTGTTTCGAACAACGTCAAAGTGATGCTGACAGTCATGTAGTAAGAGTTGCTACGAACCTCAAAATAATGCGACAGTGATGTCGGAAGAATTGCTAAAGATCTCAAAATGATGCGACAGTGATGTCAGAAGAATTGGTAATGATCTCAAAATGATGCTAACAGTAATGGAGTGAACGTTTCGAATAACCTCAAAGAGATGCTGACAGTCATGTCGTAAGAGTTGCTACGCACCTCAAAATAATGCGACAGTAATGTAGTAAAAGTTGCAACGAACCTCAACATATTGCGACAGTGATGTCGGAAGAATTGCTAATGAACTCAAAATGATGCTAACAGTAATGTAGTGATCGTTGCTAATCAACTCAGTGATGCTGACAGTGATGTAGTAAGTGTTTCGAACAACCTCAAAGTGATGCTGACAGTCATGTAGTAAGAGTTGCTACGAACCTCAAAATAAAGCGACAGTGATGTCAGAAGAATTGCTAATGAACTCAAGATGATGCTAACAGTAATGTTGTGATAGTTGCTAAGAAACTCAGTGATACTTAAAGTAATGTAGAAAGAGTTTCGAACAACCTCAAAGTGATGCTGACAGTCATTTAGTAAGAGTTGCTAATGAACTCAATTTAATGCTACAGTGAAGTCGTGAGAATTGCTCAACAACTCAAAATGATGCTTACAGTAATGTAGTGATAGTTGCTAATAAACTCAAAGTGATGCTGACAGTAATGTGGTAAGAGTTGCTACAAACCTTAAAATAATGCAACAATAATGTAGTAAGAGTTGCTACGAACCTCAAAATATTGCGACAGTGATGTCGGAAGAATTGCTAATGATCTCAAAATGATGCGACAGTGATGTCGTAAGAATTGCTAATGAACTCAAAATGATGCTAACAGTAATGGAGTGAAACTTTCGAATAACCTCAAAGTGATGCTGACAGTCATGTAGTAAGTGTTGCTATGAACCTCAAAATATTGCGATAGTAATGTCGGAAGAATTGCTAATGAACTCAAAATGATGCTAACAGTAATGTAGTGATAGTTGCTAATCAACTCAGTGATGCTGACAGTGATGTAGTAAGTGTTTCGAACAACCTCAAAGTGATGCTTACAGTCATGTAGTAAATGTTGCGACGAACCTCAAAATAATGCGACAGTAATGTAGTAAAAGTTGCTACGAACCTCAAAATATTGCGACAGTGATGTCGGAAGAATTGCTAATGAACTCAAAATGATGCTAACAGTAATGTAGTGATAGTTGCTAATCAACTCAGTGAGGCTTACAGTAATGTAGTAAGTGTTTCGAATAACCTCAAAGTGATGCTGAAAGTCATGTACGAAGAGTTGCTACGAACCTCAAAATAATGCGACAGTAATGTAGTAAAAGTTGTTACGAACCTCAAAATATTGCGACAGTGATGTAGTAAGAATTGCTAATTAACTTAAAATGATGCTAACAGTAATGTAGTGATAGTTGCTAATCAAGTCAGTGATGCTTACAGTAATGTAGTAAGTGTTTCGAACAACGTCAAAGTGAGGCTGACAGTCATGTAGTAAGAGTTGCTACGAACCTCAAAATAATGCGACAGTGATGTCGGAAGAATTGCTAAAGATCTCAAAATGATGCGACAGTGATGTCAGAAGAATTGGTAATGATCTCAAAATGATGCTAACAGTAATGGAGTGAACGTTTCGAATAACCTCAAAGAGATGCTGACAGTCATGTAGAAGGAGTTGCTACGAATCTCAAAGTAATGCGACAGTAATGTAGTAACAGTTGCAACGAACCTCAAAATATTGCGACAGTGATGTCGGAAGAATTGCTAATGAATTCAAAATGATGGTAACAGTAATGTAGTGATAGTTGCTAATCAACTCAGTGATGCTGACAGTGATGTAGTAAGTGTTTCGAACAACCTCAAAGTGATGCTAACAGTCATGTAGTAAAAGTTGCTACGAACCTCAAAATAAAGCGACATTGATGTCAGAAGAATTGCTAATGAACTCAAGATGATGCTAACAGTAATGTATTGATAGTTGCTAAGAAACTCAGTGATACTTAAAGTAATGTAGAAAGAGTTTCGAACAACCTCAAAGTGATGCTGACAGTCATTTAGTAAGAGTTGCTAATGAACTCAATTTAATGCGACAGTGATGTCGTGAGAATTGCTCAAAAACTCAAAATGATGCTAACAGTAATATAGTGATAGTTGCTAATAAACTCAAGGTGATGCTGACAGTAATGTGGTAAGAGTTGCTACGAACCTCAAAATAATGCGACAGTGATGTCGGAAGAATTGCTCATGATCTCAAAATGATGCGACAGTGATGTAGTAAGAATTGCTAATGAACTCAAAATGATGCTAACAGTAATGGAGTGAAACTTTCGAATAACCTCAAAGTGATGCTTTCAGTTACGTAGTAAGTGTTGCTATGAACCTCAAAATAATGCGACAGTAATGTAGTAAAAGTTGCTACAAACCTCAAAATATTGCGACAGTGATGTCGGAAGAATTGCTAATGAACTCAAAATGATGCTAACAGTAATGTAGTGATAGTTGCTAATCAACTCAGTGATGCTTGAAGTAATGTAGTAAGTGTTTCGAATAACCTCAAAGTGATGCTGAAAGTCATGTTCGAAGAGTTGCTACGAAGCTCAAAATAATGCGACAGTCATGTAGTAAGAATTGCTAATGAACTTAAAATGATGCTAACAGTAATGTAGTGATAGTTGCTAATCAAGTCAGTGATGCTTACAGTAATGTAGTAAGTGTTTCGAACAACGTCAAAGTGATGCTGACAGTTTTGTAGTAAGAGTTGCTACGAACCTCAAAATAATGCGACAGTGATGTCGGAAGAATTGCTAAAGATCTCAAAATGATGCGACAGTGATGTCAGAAGAATTGGTAATGATCTCAAAATGATGCCAACAGTAATGGAGTGAAACTTTTGAATATCCTCAAAGAGATGCTGACAGTCATGTAGAAGGAGTTGCTACGAACCTCAAAATAATGCGACAGTAATGTAGTAAAAGTTGCAACGAACCTCAAAATATTGCGACAGTGATGTCTGAAGAATTGCTAATGAATTCAAAATGATGCTAACAGTAATGTAGTGATAGTTGCTAATCAACTCAGTGATGCTGACAGTGATGTAGTAAGTGTTTCGAACAACCTCAAAATGATGCTAACAGTAATGGAGTGAAACTTTCGAATAACCTCAAAGTGATACTGACAGTCATGTAGTAAGTGATGCTACGAACCTGAAAATAATGCGACAGTGATGTCGGAAGAATTGCTAATGAACTCAAAATGATGCAAACAGTAATGGAGTGATAGGTGCTAATCAACTCAATGATGCTTACAGTAATGTAGTAAGTGTTTCGAACAACCTCGAAGTGATGCTTACAGTCATGTCGTAAGAGTTGCTACGAACCTCAAAATAATGCGACAGTGATGTCAGAAGAATTGCTAAAGATCTCAAAATGATGTGACAGTGATGTCAGAAGAATTGGTAATGATCTCAAAATGATGCTAACAGTAATGGAGTGAACGTTTCGAATAACCTCAAAGTGATGCTGAAAGTCATGTACTAAGAGTTGCAACGAAACTCAAAATAATGCAACAGTCATGAAGTAAAAGTTGCAACGAACCTCAAAATATTGCGACAGTGATGTCAGAAAAATTGCTAATGAACTTAAAATGATGCTAACAGTAATGTAGTGATAGTTGCTAATCAACTCAGTGATACTTGAAGTAATGTAGTAAGTGTTTCGAATAACCTCAAAGTGATGCTGACAGTCATGTAGCAAGAGTTGCTACGAACCTCAAAATAATGTGACAGTGATGTCAGAAGAATTGCTAAAGATCTCAAAATGATGCGACAGTGATGTCGTAAGAATTGCTCGTTAACTCAAAATCATGATAACAGTTATGGAGTGACAGTTTCGAATAACCTCAAAGAGATGCTGACAGTCATGTAGTAAGAGTTGCTACGAACCTCAAAATAATGTGACAGTAATGTGGTGAGAGTTGCTACGAATCTCAAAATGATGCGACAGTGATGTAGTGAGAGTTGCAACGATCCTCAAAATGATGCGACAGTAATGTATTAGGTTGCTAAAAACCTCAAAATGATGCTACAGTGATGTAGTGAGAGTTGCTACGATCCTAAAAATGATGCTACAGTGATGTATTAGGTTGCTAAAAACCTCAAAATGATGCTCCAGTGATGCAGTAAGACTTGCTTAAAACCTTTAAAAATGATGCTAACAGTCATGTAGTGAGAGTTGCTACTATCCTCCAAATGATGCTACAGTGATGTAGTGAGAGTTGCTTAACATCTCAAAATGATGCTCCAGTGATGTAGTAAGAGTTGCTACGAACCTCAAAATGATGCTGACAGTCATGAAGTGAGATTTGCTACTAACCTCAAAATGATGCTCTTGTGATGTATTTAGAGTTGCTAGAAACCTCAAAATGATGCTACAGTAATATTGTAAGAGTTGCGACGAACCTCAAAATGATGCTACAGTAATGTATTAAGTTGCTAGAAACCTCAAAATGATGCTAAAGTGATGTCGTTAGAGTAGCTTAAAATCTCAAAATGATGGCAAAGTGATGTGGTGAGAGTTTCTTAAAATCTTAAAATGATGCGACAGTCATGTGTTGAGAATTGATACTATCCTCCAAATGATGCTACAGTAATGTAGTGAGAGTTGCTAAAAACCTCAAAATGCTGCTCCAGTGACGTCGGAAGAGTTGCTTAAAACCTCAAAATGATGCTACAGTGATGTGGTGAGAGTTGCTAAAATCCTCAACATGATGCTACAGTAATGTAGTGAGAGTTGCTACGAACCTCAAAATGATGCTACAGTAATGTAGCGAGAGTTGCAACAATCCTCAAAATGATGCTACAGTAATGTATTAAGTTGCTAAAAACCTAAAAATGATGCTAGAGTGATGTAGTGAGAGTTGTTACGAAACTCAAAATGATGCTCCAGTGATGTAGTAAGGAGTTGCTTCAAACCTTAAAATGATGCTGACTGTCATGTAGTGAGAGTAGCTACTATCCTCCAAATGATGCTACAGTGATGTAGTGAGAGTTGCTTAAAAACTCAAAATGATGCTGACAGTCATGAAGTGAGAGTTGCTACTATCCTCATAATGATGCTGCAGTGATGTAGGAAGAGTTGCGACGATCCTCAAAATGATGCTACAGTTATGTATTAGGTTGCTAAAAACCTCAAAATGATGCTCCAGTGATGCAGTCAGAGTTGCTTAAAACCTTTAAAAATGATGCTGACAGTCATGTAGTGAGAGTTGCTACTATCCGCCAAATGATGCTACAATGATGTAGTGAGAGTTGCTTAAAATCTCAAAATGATGCTCCAGTGATGTAGTAAGAGTTACTACGAACCTCAAAATGATGCTGACAGTCATGAAGTAAGATTTGCTACTATCCTCAAAATGATGCTACAGTGATGTAGGAAGAGTTGCTAAAAACCTAAAAATGATGCTCCAGTAATGAAGTGAGAGTTGCTACGAACCTATAAATGATGCTAGAGTGATGTGGTAAGAGTTGCTTAAAACCTCAAAATGATTCCACAGTCATGTAGTGAGAGTTGCTTAAAACGTTAAAATGATGCTGAAGTGATGAGGTGAGAGTTGCTAAAATCCTAAAAATTATGCTACAGTAATGTAGTGAGAGTTGCTACGAACCTCAAAATGATGCTACAGAAATGTAGTGAGAGTTGCTCCGAACCTATAAATGATGCTAGAGTGATGTGGGAAGAGTTGCTTAAAACCTCAAAATGATTCCACAGTCATGGAGTGAGAGTTGCTTAAAATGTTAAAATGATCCTGAAATGATGAGGTGAGAGTTGTTAAAATCCTAAAAATTATGCTGCAGTAATGTAGTGAGAGTTGCTACGAACCTAAAAATGATGCTACAGAAATGTTGTGAGAGTAGCTACGAACCTCAAAATGATGCTACAGTAATGTATTAGGTTGCTAAAAACCTCAAAATGATGCTCCAGTGATGCAGTAAGAGTTGCTTAAAACCTTTAAAAGTGATGCTAACAGTCATGTAGTGAGAGTTGCTACGAACCTAAAAATGATGCTACAGAAATGTAGTGAGAGTTGCTACGAACCTATAAATGATGCTAGAGTGATGTGGTAAGAGTTGCTTAAAATCTCAAAATGATGTGACAGTGATGTGGTAATAGTTTCAAAAACTCAAAATGATGCTCCAGTGATGTAGTAAGAGTTGCTACAAACCTAAAAATGATGCTGACAGTTATGAAGTGAGATTTGCTACTATCCTCAAAATGATGCTACAGTGATGTAGGAAGAGTTGCTAAAAATCTCAAAATGATGCTGTCAGTGATGTGGTGAGAGTTGCTAAAAACCTCAAAATGATGCAAAAGTGATGAATTGAGAGTTGCTACGAACCTCAAAATGATGCTCCAGTAATGAAGTGAGAGTTGCTACGAACCTATAATGATGCTAGAGTGATGTGGTAAGAGTTGCTTAAAACCTCAAAATGATTCCACAGTCATGTAGTGAGAGTTGCTTAAAACGTTAAAATGATGCTGACAGTTATGAAGTGAGAGTTGCGACTAACCTCAAAATGATGCTCTTGTGATGTATTTAGAGTTGCTAGAAACCTCAAAATGATGCTACAGTAATATTGTAAGAGTTGCGACGAACCTCAAAATGATGCTACAGTAATGTATTAAGTTGCTAAAAACCTCAAAATGATGCTAAAGTGATGTCGTTAGAATTGCTTAAAATCTCAAAATGATGCTACAGTGATGTGGTGAGAGTTTCTTAAAATCTTAAAATAATGCGACAGTGATGTGTTGAGAATTGCTACTATCCTCCAAATGATGCTACAGTGAAGTAGTGAGAGTTGCTAAAAACCTCAAAATGCTGCAACAGTGATGTCGGAAGAGTTGCTAAAAATCTCAAAATGATGCTAAAGTGATGTGGTGAGAGTTGCTAAAAACCTCACAATGATGCTCCAGTGATGAAGTGAGAGTTGCTAAAAATCTCAAAATGATGCTTCAGTGATGTGGTTAGAGTTGCTAAAAATTTCATAATGATGCTAAAGTGATGTGATGAGAGTTGCTCAAAACCTCAAAATGATGCTAAAGTGGTGAATTCAGAGTTGCTACGAACCTCAAAATGATTGTACAGTAATGTAGTAAGAGTTGCTAAAAATCTCAAAATGATGCTACAGTGATGTGGTGAGAGTTGCTAAAATCCTCAACATGATGCTACAGTAATGTAGTGAGAGTTGCTACAAACCTCAAAATGATGCTACAGTAATGTAGTGAGAGTTGCAACGATCCTCAAAATGATGCTACAGTAATGTATTAAGTTGCTAAAAACCTCACAATGATGCTAGAGTGATGTGGTAAGAGTTGCTTAAAACGTTAAAATGATGCTGAATGTTATGAAGTGAGAGTTGCTTAAAACCTCAAAATGATGCTCTTGTGATGTATTTAGAGTTGCTACTAATCTAAGAAATGATGCTACAGTGATGTGGTGACTTTCTTAAAATCTTAAAAAGATGCGACAGTGATGTGGTGAGAGTTGCTAAAAACCTCAAAATGATGCAAAAGTGATGAATTGAGAGTTTCTACGAACCTCAAAATGATGCTACAGTAATATGGTGAGAGTTGCTACGAACCTCAAAATGATGCTACAGTGATGTAGTGAGAGTTGCTACGATCCTCAAAATGATGCTACAGTAATGTATTAGGTTGCGAAAAACCTCAAAATGATGCTACAGTGATGTAGTGAGAGTTTCTACGATCCTAAAAATGATGCTACAGTAATGGATTAGGTTGCTCAAAACCTCAAAATGATGCTCCAGTGATGCAGTGAGAGTTGCTACTAACTACAAATGATGCTACAGTGATGTGGTGAGAGTTGCTAAAAACCTCACAATGATGCTCCAGTGATGTAGTGAGAGTTGCAAAAAATCTCAAAATGATGCTACAGTGATGTCGTGAGAGGTTCTACGAACCTCAAAATGATGCTCCAGTGATGTAGTGAGAGTTGCTATGAACCTCAAAATGATGCTACAGTGATGTAGTGAGAGTTGCTACGAACCTCAAAATGATGCTACAGTTATGTAGTGAGAGTTGCTACGAACCTCAAAATGATGCTACAGTGATGGAGGGAGAGTTGCTAAAAATCTCAAAATGATGCTAAAGTGATGTGGTGAGAGTTGCAAAAAAATTAAAAATGATGCTGTCAGTAATGTAGTGAGAGATGCTACGAACCTCAAAATGATGCTAGAGTAATGTAGTGAGAGTTGCTACGAACCTCAAAATGATGCTGCAGTGATGTATTTAGTGTTGGTAAAAACCTCAAAATGATGCTCCAGTGATGTAGTGAGAGTTGCTACTAATCTAAGAAATGATGCTAAAGTGATGTAGTGAGAGTTGCTTAAAATCTCAAAATGATGCGACTGATGTGGTGAGAGTTGCTAAAAACCTCAAAATGATGCTGACAGTAAGTAATGTGGTGAGAGTTGCTAAAAACCTCAAAATGATACTACATTACTGACACTAAGAGTTGCTAAAAATCTCAAAATGATGCTAAAGTGATATCGTGAGAGTTGCTACGAACCTCAAAATGAAGCTCCATTGATGCAGTAAAAGTTGCTTAAAACCTTTAAATGATGCTGACATTTATGCAGTGAGAGTTGCTGAAAATCTCCAAATGATGCGACAGTGATGTGGTGAGAGTTGCTACTATCCTCCAAATGATTCTACAGTGATGTAGTGAGAGTTGCTTTAAATCTCCAAATGATGCTACAGTAATATAGTGAGAGTTGCTACGGACCTCAAAATGATGCTCCAGTGATGCAATAAGAGTTGCTTCAAACCTTAAAATGATGCTGACTGTCATGTAGTGAGAGTAGCTACTATCCTCCAAATGATGCTCCAGTGATGTAGTGAGAGTTGCTTAAAAACTCAAAATGATGCTGACAGTCATGAAGTGAGAGTTGCTACTTTCCTCAAAATGATGCTGCAGTGATGTAGGAAGAGTTATTAAAAATCTCAAAATGATGCTTCGGTGATGTGGTGAGAGTTGCTAAAAACCCCAAAATGATGCTGTCAGTGATGTAGTGAGAGTTGCTACGAATCTCAAAATGATACTAGAGTAATGTAGTAAGAGTTGCGAAAAATCTCAAAATGATGCTACAGTGATGTGGTGAGACTTGCTAACAATCTCAAAATGATTCCACAGTAATGTAGTGAGAGTTAATACTCATCTCAAAATGATGATAAAGTGATGAAATGACAGTTGCTCCTAACCTAAGAAATGATGCTACAGTGATGTAGTGAGAGTTGCTACTAAACAAAGAAATGATGACACAGTGATGTAGTGAGAGTTGCTCCTCATCTCAAAATGATGCTGCAGTGATCTAATGAGAGTTGCTACTAACCTAAGAAATGATACTACAGTGATGTGGTGAGAGTTGCTACTAATCTAAAAATGATGCTAAAGTGATGGAATGAGAGTTGCTACTAACCAAAGAAATTATGCTACAGTGATGTAGTGAGAGTTGCTACTAATCTAAAAATGATGCTAAAGTGATGTAGTGAGAATTTCTGCTTACCTCAAAATGAGGCTGCAGTGATGTAGTGAGAGTTGCGACTCATCTCAAAATGATTCTGCAGTGATGTAATGAGAGTTGCTCCTAACCTAAGAAATGATGCTACAGTGGTGTGATGAGAGTTGCTACTAATCTCAAAATGATGCTAAAGTGATGTAATGAGAGTTCCTACTAATTTCAAAATGATGCTGAATAGATGGAATGACAGTTGCTACTTACCTAAGAAATGATGCTACAGTGATGCAGTGAGACTTGCTACTAATCTCAAAATGATGCTACAGTGGTGTGATGAGAGTTGCTACTAATCTCAAAATGATGCTACAGTGATGCAGTGAGACTTGCTCCTAATCTCAAAATGATGCTAATGTGATGTCATGAGAGTTGATTAAAACCTCAAAATGATTCTACAGTCATGTCATGAGACTTGCTACTAACCTTAAAATGATGCTGACAGTGATGTAGTGAGAGTTGCTACTAACCTAAGAAATGTGTCACGTCCCCATGGGCATGGGGGCGTGGCATCATTTGTGACTTCCTTCCCTTCCCAGGTTGGAGCTTTATGGGGCGGAGCTGCTGACTAATTGGGAGCACCTGGGCCCGGGCGTCTCCCAGCTATAAAGCAGGCGGCCAACCTGGCCGACGGGCTCTCGCTCACTCCTCCTGGCCCACGTCGGAGTGATGGTTGTTTCTTGAGTTATGTCTTGTTTAGTTCTCTGCATCCATCATACCGTGCACATACACCACCTGTACACTCATGCATACACTCGCACTCACCACTGACACTACTGATAACCACACTCCATTGTATGTTATGGTTTGCCTTGTTTTGATTTTGCATTGTTAATAATAAATTATTAGTTGTGTGTGACGTTGACTCCGCGTTTCCCTCCTTCGATGTCACGATCTGTGAGCCGGGTCGTGACATATGGGGGCTCGTCCGGGATCCTTGTAGTTTTGTTGGTTGTGGCTCGTCTGTCTGTCCTGCCTGGTGGTCGGGCAGTGTTCGGTGCTCTTCCGGGTGCGTTTCACTTGTGACGTCGCTGGAGCTACGGTGGCCGCAGTGCCAGCTGTGGCCGCGTCGTGTTGGAGGGCGCGGAGTCCTGTTCGCGGGCATGACGGCTCGGCTATAGGTAAGTGAATGTTCCTGGTGTTGGCTGTGTGCGCTTTTGAGGAGAGCGAGTGTTCCCCTGCCAGGTGAAGAGGCGTTGCTCCTTTGGGTTTCGCCTGGTTGTTGTTTTCTTTTAGTGTTGCGGAGAAAGTGGTTAGAGCTATATGCTCGGGAGCACGTCCGTGGGTCCGAGTGGGTCGCCAGTTTCTGGTTGCTCTACTCGTCCGCTGGTTTACTGTGCGTAATTACCCGCCACCTGTACCTGCACGAAGACCAGGGTTGAGTTAGGTAGGTAGACACGGCTAGGCAGTGAGCTAGTGGGGTTCGCTTGCTCACTTGCGCTGCGGCAGTCAGTGCACCGGTTGGGGCTTCACTTGTGCGCTTCGTTCTTAGGTTCGCAGTAAGATGGCGTCAGTGGACGACTTTTTTGCTTGCCCCTCGGGGGACTTGCTTGATTTGTTCACCAAGGAGCAGCTGTGTAGGATTGCTGAGCATTATAATGTAGAAGTTGATGATCGGGGCCAGAAACAGCGAGTGAAGGCCGTGTTAAGAGCGAGTTTGCAGGACAAGGGTGTTCTGCCGGAAGTTGAGTCGCCGTTGAACCCGTCGGCGTCGAGTTTATCGTACGAGCAGCAGAAGGAACTTCTCCTACTGCAGTTAGAACAGGAGAAGTTCAAGCTCGAAAAGGAGAGGTTGCGCCAGCAGGGCGAGCAGGCCCGGCTGGAGGTTGAGCGGGTGAGACTGGCGCTGGTTGGCGAGGGTAAGCTCCGTGCCGCCGAGGCTAGCCCTAGGACGTCCGGTTACCTTTTCGAGTCTCCGGATGATTTTGACGTGCTGAGCAACCTGCGGCTTTTGCCAAAATTTTCGGAGCATGATCCGGAGCTTTTCTTTTCGCTTTTTGAGCGGGTGGCTGAGGCGCGCAACTGGCCCGATTCCGCGCGCACGCTGATGCTGCAGTGTGTGTTAACGGGAAGAGCCCAGGAGGCGTATTCATCGCTGAGTGACGCAGACTCCCGTAGTTACGCATCGGTGAAGTCGGCAGTCCTCAAAGCCTACGAACTGGTTCCCGAGGCTTACCGGCTGCGGTTCAGATCTTGGAAGCGCGGGGTTAAGCAAAGTCACTTGGAGTTTGCACGTGAGTTGACGTGTCATTTTAACCGCTGGTGCTCCGCTTCCAACGTGAGTGACTTTGACGGGTTGTGTAACCTTGTGGTCTTGGAGCAATTAAAAAACTCTGTTCCTACGCGGGTTGCGACATATATCAGTGAACAGAAGGCAGAGACTGCGGCAGAGGCTGCCGCTCTGGCGGATGATTATGTGCTAACCCACAGGTGCGGGTTTGGTGAGTTCCCGCTGGGGGGTCAAGGTAGTTGGGGTGGTGCCGGTGGTGCAAATTATTTTTGTCAACGAGATAAAACTCTGCCGGTTGCTGGCCCTGGTAAGCGTGTGAGCAGTGGCGGTGAAAGAGAAACAACCTGCCATTACTGCCGAAAACAGGGACATTGGAAGCAGGACTGTCCGGTGCTTCATGGCAGACCTAAGACTGCTGTGTTGGGTAAGCCGAAGGGGGCTGGCCTTGCTGTGCCAGTTTCACCAGCACCTAAAGCGATGCCCAATGTTTCCCTGCGGGAGGCGTGTTCTTACCCCCCTGAGTTGGCAGCTTACAAACCATTCATTGGTGACGGTTTTGTTTCACTGTCGGAGAGTGACCACAAAACTTCAGTGCGGGTGTTGAGAGACACGGGGGCGGTTGACTCATTCATTCAGGCTGGGGTTCTGCCACTCTCAGAGGAGACGGATACAGGTTGTTCTGTACCTGTTAGGGGGATGGACCTCAATGTGTTGTGGGTTCCACTGCACAAAGTGTGGTTGGAGTGTGACCTGTTCCAGGGCTTTGCTGAATTGGCCGTGCGACCGGCATTGCCGATCCCAGGGGTGTCTGTTGTCCTGGGGAACAATTTGGTTGGCGCCCAGGTGTGGCCTGACATTCCTCCACTGGTCGTGGCGTCCGTGCCGCTGCTGAGGTCAACACCTGATAATGTGGAGCGTGACTTCCCAGATGTCTTTTCCGCCTGTGCGGTGACACGAGCCATGGCCAAGGCTAGCACTGGTGGCCAGGTGGATGGGGCAGAAATTTCTGAAAAGTTCGCTATTCCTTTGGCTGATTTTCCAGGGTCAGTAACGCGCAGTGATTTGGTGGCACAGCAGCAGGGGGACCTGTCCTTGACGGGTTTATTTGAGAAGGTCCGGCCCACGAGTGAGCGCGATGACTGTGTGTGTGGGTATTTCTTGGAGGATTCACTGCTGGTCAGGAAGTGGATGCGGCATGATGGGAGTTCACCAGGCGACCCTGTGTGGCAGATTGTGGTGCCGGTGACTCTCAGGCAGTCGGTGCTGAAGGTAGCCTATGATGAGTCAGGTCACGCCGGGGTAAGGAAAACATACGACAGGTTAGTAAGACATTTCTTCTGGCCTCTGTTGAAGAAGGATGTGGCTGCTTTTGTAAAGACCTGTCATACCTGTCAGTTGACTGATAAGCCAAATCAGGTTTTAAAACCAGTGCCATTATGTCCCATCCCAGCCATCAGTCAGCCCTTTGAACATCTACTAGTGGATTGTGTGGGCCCCCTGCCACGCTCAAAGTCGGGGGCAGCATACCTTTTGACGGTCATGTGTCAGAGTACCCGTTACCCAGCCGCTTATCCTCTGCGTACAATTACGACCCGGGCTGTTGTTCGGGCCCTTTCCCAGTTCATCTCCGTGTTTGGTATCCCAAGGGTTGTGCAGTCGGATCAGGGTTCTAATTTCTCGTCTCGCCTGTTTTCTCAGGTTTTAAAGCAGCTCCGAATACAACATAATCAGAGCTCCGCCTACCATGCTCAAAGTCAGGGGGCTTTGGAGCGCTTCCATCAGACGCTGAAGTCAGCCCTACGTGCCTATTGCACAGAGCTGGGTAGGGACTGGGAGGACGGTCTGCCATGGTTGATGCTGGCGGCGAGAGAGGCCACGCAGGAAAGTACTGGGTTCAGTCCAAACGAACTGGTTTTCTCGCACACGGTGAGGGGCCCGTTGGCTGCGGTGTCTAGTGGCTGGAGGGACTCTGAGCCGCCGGAGAACTTGCTTGATTATGTGAATGGGTTCAGACACAGGCTGTATGCTGCTGGTGAGCTGGCAAGAAGTAAGTTGGCCTCGGCCCAGGGTAAGATGAAGGGTCTGTATGATCGTCTGACAGAGCGTCGCGTCTTAACCCCGGGTGATCAGGTTTTGGCCCTTCTTCCTTTGGTTTCTTCTCCATTTCAGGCAAAATTCTCCGGCCCACATACGGTGCTTCAGAAGATCTCTGACCAGAACTATATAATTTCAACAACGCAGCGCCGCAGGCCAACCCAACTGTGCCATGTCAACCTGTTGAAGCCCTACCATGCGCGTGACTCTGGGGGACTCAGCTATCCACCCAGTGGTGGCAGGATTGGGTCCAGTGGTGCGGTCAGTTTGCGTGGTTGGTCCCGTGTCGGGGGTGCCTCCTCCCGGGCCGTTAGTTGAGGGGAACGCGGAGACTGATGTCATAGATGAAGCTCTAATGCACAGCCGATTGAGAAATTCTGAGACCCTCTGCAACCTAGGGGGGCTGCTGGCACACTTGCCTAAGTCACGCCAGATAGAGCTAACCCAGCTCCGGTTTCCCTTCTTTGTTTGGCGACACTCCTAGCCGCACTCACCTGGCCGAGCATGATATTGATGTGGGGGATGCCAAACCGATTCGGCAGAGGTTTTATCGGGTTAACCTTGAAAAACGCAATCGACTTGAACACGAGGTTAAGTATATGCTGGAGAATAGTATTGCAGAGCCTTGCTCATCTAGCTGGTCCTCTCCATGCCTGCTCGTACCAAAGTCAGATAACACCCTGCGTTTTTGCTCTGATTTTAGAAAGGTGAACTCCGTGACTAAGCCGGACTCCTTTCCCCTTCCTTGGATGGATGACTGTGTTGACCAGGTTGGCGCGGCAAAGTTTGTCAGCAAGTTTGACCTCCTGAAGGGTTATTGGCAAATTCCCCTTTCCCCGCGAGCACGGGAGATTGCAGCGTTTATCACTCCAACAGGTTTATACTCATACACGGTAATGCCGTTTGGGCTGCGGAACGCTCCAGCTACATTTCAACATTTGATGAACCGTGTGGTGGGTGATATGCAGGGATGCGCCGTATATTTAGATGATGTTGTGGTGTTCTCTGACACCTGGGAAGCTCACATGGGCCGCGTCCGTGAGTTGTTCAGCCGGTTAGCAGAGGCTAGGCTCACAGTTAATCTTGCAAAGTGTGAGTTTGCAAGGGCAACTGTGACCTACCTTGGCAGAGTGGTTGGGCAGGGTGAGGTGCGTCCGGTGGGTGCGAAGGTTGAGGCTGTGTCGAAATATTCAGTTCCAACGTCAAAGAAGGAGCTGATGCGGTTCCTTGGCCTTGTGGGTTATTATAGAAGTTTCTGCAGGAATTTCTCCACAGTGGTGGCACCTCTCACTGACCTACTTGCCAAGTATGTCTGGACGCCAGCCTGCCACAACGCATTTGAACAGGTTAAAACACTCCTTTGCAGGGCTCCAGTCCTGGCGGCACCACGGCTGGACCGACCGTTCCAGATGTCTGTTGACGCCAGTCACGTCGGAGCAGGAGCTGTGCTTATGCAGGTTGATGACCTGGGAGTAGAGAGGCCTGTCAGTTTTTTTTCCAAAAAGTTTACTCCATGCCAAATGAACTACTCGGTTATTGAGAAGGAGGCGCTAGCTCTGATTTTAGCCTTGAAACACTTTGATGTTTATGTAGGCGGCAGCACTCCGCTGGTTGTTTTTACAGATCATAACCCCCTGACTTTCCTTCATTCACTGCAGTGTCCAAACCAGCGCCTGATTAGGTGGTCCCTCTTCCTGCAGTTGTACTGCTTGGACATTCGGCATGTGAAAGGGTCGGATAACGTGGTGGCAGACGTGTTGTCCAGGGTTCCCTGATTCTTTCCAGAGTCTTCATGTGTTCTGTTTGCTGTTCTCTCCTGGCCTCCTCCTGCCTCTTCATTTGCTTCCCAGGTGCACCGGTTGCTGGGGAAGGTTGTTGGTTCGGGATTTGTCAAGCTTCCAGAAAAATCGGTGGTGGTTCTCTTCTGGCTGGTTGGTTATGTGGGTCTCTCTTGGTCCTTCTGTCGGTGGATTTGTTCTCTTTCCTTGGTGTTCAGTGGTAGTGGCACACGTGCTGGCTTGTGGGCGCGCACTTTAGTTGTTTTTGTTTTTTGCTCTGTTGTCGGGGTTCCTTTTGGGACCCCGTTTTTGTGGGGGGGGGTGTCACGTCCCCATGGTCATGGGCATGGGGGCGTGGCATCATTTGTGACTTCCTTCCCTTCCCAGGTTGGAGCTTTACGGGGCGGAGCTGCTGACTAATTGGGAGCACCTGGGCCCGGGCGTCTCCCAGCTATAAAGCAGGCGGCCAACCTGGCCGACGGGCTCTCGCTTACTCCTCCTGGCCCACGTCAGAGCGATGGTTGTGTTTCTTCAGTTATGTCTTGTTTAGTTCTCTGCATCCATCACACCGCGCACATACACCCCCTGTACACTCATGCACACACTCGCACTCACCACTGACACTACTGATAACCACACTCCATTGTATGTTATGGTTTGCCTTGTTTTGATTTTGCATTGTTAATAATAAATTATTAGCTGTGTGTGACGTTGACTCCGCGTTTCCCTCCTTCGATGTCACGATCTGTGAGCCGGGTCGTGACAATTGAAAATGATGCTAACAGTAATGTAGTGATAGTTGCTAATCAACTCAGTGATGCTTACAGTAATGTAGTAAGAGTTTCGAATAACCTCAAAGTGATGCCGATAGTCATGTACTAAGAGTTGCTACGAACCTCAAAATAATGCGACAGTAATGTAGTAAAAGTTGCTACAAACCTCAAAATATTGCGACAGTGATGTAGTAAGAATTGCTAATGAACTTAAAATGATGCTAACAGTAATGTAGTGATAGTTGCTAATCAAGTCAGTGATGCTTACAGTAATGTAGTAAGTGTTTCGAACAACCTCAAAGTGATGCGAGCAGTCATGTAGTAAGAGTTGCTACGAACCTCAAAATAATGCGAGAGTGATGTCGGAAGACTTGCTAAAGATCTCAAAATGATGCGACAGTGATGTCTGAAGAATTGCTAATGAACTCAAAATGATGCTAACAGTAATGTAGTGATAGTTGCTAATCAACTCAGTGATGCTTACAGTAATGTAGTAAGTGTTTCGAATAACCTCAAAGTGATGCTGAAGGTCATGTAGTAACAGTTGCTACGAACCTCAAAATAATGCGACAGTGATGTCGGAAGAATTGCTAATGATCTCAAAATGATGCGACAGTAATGTAGTAAGAATTGCTAAAGAACACAAAATGATGCTAACAGTAATGGAGTGAAAGTTTCGAAATAACCTCAAAGTGATGCTGACAGTCATGTAGTAAGTGTTGCTATGAACCTCAAAATATTGCGATAGTAATGTCGGAAGAATTGCTAATGAACTCAAAATGATGCTAACAGTAATGTAGTGATAGTTGCTAATCAACTCAGTGATGCTGACAGTGATGTAGTAAGTGTTTCGAACAACCTCAAAGTGATGCTGACAGTCATGTACTAATAGTTGCTACGAACCTCAAAATAATGCGACAGTAATGTAGCAAAAGTTGCTACGAACCTCAAAATATTGCGACAGTGATGTCGGAAGAATTGCCAATGAACTTAAAATGATGCTAAAAGTAATGTAGTGATAGTTGCTAATCAACTCAGTGATGCTTGCAGTAATGTAGTAAGTGTTTCGAATAACCTCAAAGTGATGCTGACAGCCATGTAGCAAGAGTTGCTACGAACCTCAAAATAATGCGACAGTGATGTCGGAAGAATTGCTAAAGGTCTTAAAATGATGCGACACTGATGTAGTAAGAATCGCTAATGAACTCAAAATGATGCTAACAGTAATGGAGTGAAACTTTCGAATCACCTCAAAGTGATGCTGACAGTCATGTCGTAAGTGTTGCTACGAACCTCAAAATAATGCGACAGTGATGTCGGAAGAATTGATAATGAACTCAAGATGATGCTAACAGTAATGTAGCGATAGTTGCTAAGAAACTCAGTGATGCTTAAAGTAATGTAGTAAGAGTTTCGAACAACCTCAAAGTGATGCTGACAGTCATTTAGTAAGAGTTGCTAATGAACTCAATTCAATGCTACAGTGATGTCGTGAGAATTGCTCATTAACTCAAAATGATGCTAACAGTAATGTAGTGATAGTTGCTAATAAACTCAAAGTGATGCTGACAATCATGTAGTAAGAGTTGCTACGAACCTCATAATAATGCGACAGTAATGTCGTAAAAGTTGCTACGAACCTCAAAATATTGCGACAGTGATGTCGGAAGAATTGCTAATGAACTCAAAATGATGCTAACAGTAATGGAGTGATAGTTGCTAATCAACTCAGTGATGCTTACAGTAATGTAGTAAGTGTTTCGAATAACCTCAAAGTGATGCTGACAGTCATATAGCAAGAGTTGCTACGAACCTCAAAATAATGCGACAGTGATGTCAGAAGAATTGCTAATGATCTCAAAATGATGCTAACAGTAATGGAGTGAACGTTTCGAATAACCTCAAAGTGATGCTGACAGTCATGTACTAATAGTTGCTATGAACCTCAAAATAATGCGACAGTGATGTCAGAAGAATTGCTAATGATCTCAAAACGATTCTAACAGTTATGTAGTGATAGTTGCTAATGAACTCAAAGTGATGCTGACAGTAATGTACGAAGAGTTGCTACGAACCTCAAAATATTGCGATAGTAATGTCGGAAGAATTGCTAATGAACTCAAAATGATGCTAACAGTAATGTAGTGATAGTTGCTAATCAACTCAGTGATGCTGACAGTGATGTAGTAAGTGTTTCGAACAACCTCAAAGTGATGCTGACAGTCATGTACTAATAGTTGCTACGAACCTCAAAATAATGCGACAGTAATGTAGCAAAAGTTGCTACGAACCTCAAAATATTGCGACAGTGATGTCGGAAGAATTGCTAATGAACTTAAAATGATGCTAAAAGTAATGTAGTGATAGTTGCTAATCAACTCAGTGATGCTTGCAGTAATGTAGTAAGTGTTTCGAATAACCTCAAAGTGATGCTGACAGCCATGTAGCAAGAGTTGCTACGAACCTCAAAATAATGCGACAGTGATGTCGGAAGAATTGCTAAAGGTCTTAAAATGATGCGACATTGATGTAGTAAGAATCGCTAATGAACTCAAAATGATGCTAACAGTAATGGAGTGAAAGTTTCGAATCACCTCAAAGTGATGCTGACAGTCATGTCGTAAGTGTTGCTACGAACCTCAAAATAATGCGACAGTGATGTCGGAAGAATTGATAATGAACTCAAGATGATGCTAACAGTAATGTAGCGATAGTTGCTAAGAAACTCAGTGATGCTTAAAGTAATGTAGTAAGAGTTTCGAACAACCTCAAAGTGATGCTGACAGTCATTTAGTAAGAGTTGCTAATGAACTCAATTCAATGCTACAGTGATGTCGTGAGAATTGCTCATTAACTCAAAATGATGCTAACAGTAATGTAGTGATAGTTGCTAATAAACTCAAAGTGATGCTGACAATCATGTAGTAAGAGTTGCTACGAACCTCATAATAATGCGACAGTAATGTCGTAAAAGTTGCTACGAACCTCAAAATATTGCGACAGTGATGTCGGAAGAATTGCTAATGAACTCAAAATGATGCTAACAGTAATGGAGTGATAGTTGCTAATCAACTCAGTGATGCTTACAGTAATGTAGTAAGTGTTTCGAATAACCTCAAAGTGATGCTGACAGTCATATAGCAAGAGTTGCTACGAACCTCAAAATAATGCGACAGTGATGTCAGAAGAATTGCTAATGATCTCAAAATGATGCTAACAGTAATGGAGTGAACGTTTCGAATAACCTCAAAGTGATGCTGACAGTCATGTACTAATAGTTGCTACGAACCTCAAAATAATGCGACAGTGATGTCAGAAGAATTGCTAATGATCTCAAAACGATTCTAACAGTTATGTAGTGATAGTTGCTAATGAACTCAAAGTGATGCTGACAGTAATGTACGAAGAGTTGCTACGAACCTCAAAATAATGCGACAGTGATGTCAGAAGAATTGCTAATGATCTAAAAATGATGCTACAGTGATTTAGTAAGAATTGCTGATGAACTCAAAAGGGTGCTAACAGTAATGGAGTGAAAGTTTCGAATAACCTCAAAGTGATGCTGACGGTCATGTAGAAAGAGTTGCTACGAACCTCAAAATAATGCGACAGGAATGTAGAAAAACTTGCTACGAACCTCAAAATATTGCGACTGTGATGTCAGATGAATTGCTAAAGATCTCAAAATGATGCGACAGTGATTTAGTAAGAATTGCTAATAAACTCAAAATGATGCTAACAGTAATGGAGTGAACGTTTCGAACAACCTCAAAGTGATGCTGACAGTAATGTAGTAAGAGTTGCTCCGAACCTCAAAATAATGCGACAGTGATGTCAGAAGAATTGCTAAAGATCTCAAAATGATGCGACAGTGATTTAGTAAGAATTGCTAATCAACTCAAAATGACGCTAACATTAATGGAGTGAAAGTTGCTAATAAACTCAAAGTGATGCTGACAGGAATGTAGTCAGAGTTGCTACGAACGTTTAAATAATGCAACAGTAATGTAGCAAGAGTTGCTACAAACATCAAAATAATGCAACAGTGATGCCAGAAGAATTGCTAATAAACTCAAAATGATGCTAACAGTAATGGAGTGAACGTTTCAAACAACCTCAAAGTGATGCTGACAGTAATGTAGTAAGAGTTGCTCCGAACCTCAAAATAATGCGACAGTGATGTCAGAAGAATTGCTAAAGATCTCAAAATGATGCGACAGTGATTTAGTAAGAATTGCTAATCAACTCAAAATGATGCTAACATTAATGGAGTGAAAGTTGCTAATAAACTCAAAGTGATGCTGACAGGAATGTAGTCAGAGTTGCTACGAACGTTTAAATAATGCAACAGTAATGTAGTAAGAGTTGCTACAAACATCAAAATAATGCGACAGTGATGCCAGAAGAATTGCTAATGAACTCAATTTAATGCGACAGTGATGTAGTAAGAATTGCTTATGAACTCAAAATGATGCTAACAGTAATGGAGTGAAAGTTTCAAACAACCTCAAAGTGATGCTGACACTAATGTAGGAAGAGTTGCTACGAACCTCAAAAAAATGCGACAGTGATGTCAGAAGAATTGCTAATGATCTCAAAATGATGCTACAGTGATGTCGTAAGAATTGCAAATGAACTCAAGATGATGCTAACAGTAATGTAGTGATAGTTGCTAATAAACTCAGTGATTCTTACAGTAATGTAGTAAGAGTTTCGAACAACCTCAAAGTGATGCTGACAGTCATGTAGTAAGAGTTGCTACTGAACTCAATTTAATGCGACTGTGATGTCGTAAGTATTGCTAATGAACTCAATTTAATGCTACTGTGATGTCGTAAGAATTGCTAATGAACTCAAAATGATGCTGACAGTAATGGAGTGAAAGTTTCGAATAACCTCAAAGTGATGCTGACAGTCATGTAGTAAGAGTTGCGACGAACCTCAATATAATGCGACAGTAATGTAGTAAAAGTTCCTACGAACCTCAAAATAATGCGACAGTGATGTCGGAAGAATTGCTAATGATCTCAAAATGATGCGACAGTGATGTAGTAAGAATTGCTAATGAACTCAAAATGATGCTAACAGTAATGGAGTGAAAGTTTTGAATAACCTCAAAGTGATGCTGACAGTAATGTAGTAAGAGTTGCTACTAACCTCAAAATAATGCAACAATAATGTAGTAAGAGTTGCTACGAACCTCCGAAGAATGCGACAGTGATGTCGGAAGAATTGCTAAGAAACTCTAAATGATGCTGACGGTATTGGAGGAAGAGTTGAAACTAACCTCAAAATGATGCTAAAGTTATGTCGTAAGAATTGCTATTAAACTCAAAATGATGCTCACAGCAATGTAGAGATAGTTGCTAATAAACTCAGTGATGCTTACAGTAATGTAGTAAGTGTTTCGAACAACCTCAAAGTGATGCTGACAGTCATGTAGTAACAGTTGCTATGAACCTCCAAATAATGCAACAGTGATGTTGGAAGAATTGCTAATGATCTTAAAATGATGCAACAGTGACGTAGTAAGCATTGTAATGAACTCAAAATGATGCTGACGTAATGGAGGAAGAGTTGAATATAACCTAAAAATGCTGCTACAGTGATGTCGTAAGAATTGGTATGAAACTCAAAATGATGCTAACAGTAATGTAGTGATAGTTGTTAATAAACTCAGTGATGCTTACCGTAATGGAGTGAAAGTTTTGAACAACCTCAAAGTGATGCTGACAATCATGTGGTCAGAGTTTCGAGTAACCTAAAAATGATGCTGAAAGTAATGGAGTAAGAGTTGCTACGAACCTCAAAATAATGCTATAGTGATGTCGTAAGAATTGCTAATCATCTAAAAATGATGCGACAGTGATGTCGTAAGAATTGTTAATGAACTCAAAATGATGGTAACAGTAATGGAGTGATAGTTGCTCATAAACTAAAAGTGATGCTGACAGTAATGTAGTAAGAGTTGCTACGAACCGTAAAATAATGCAACAATAATGTAGTAAGAGTTGCTACGAACCTCAAAATAATGTGACAGTGATGTCAGAAGAATTGCTAATGATCTCAAAATGATTCGACAGTGATTTAGTAAGAATCGCTAATGATCTCAAAATGATGCTAACAGTAATGGAGTGAAAGTTTCGAATAACCTCAAAGTGATGCTGACAGTCATGTAGTAAGAGTTGCTACGAACCTCAAAATAATGCGACAGTAATGTAGTAAAAGTTGCTACGAACCTTTAAATATTGCGACAGTGATGTCGGAAGAATTGCTAATGAAATAAAGATGATGCTAACAGAAATGGAGTGAAACTTTCGAATAACCTCAAAGTGATGCTGACAGTCATGTAGTAAGTGTTGCTACGAACCTCAAAATAATGCGACAGTAATGTAGTAAAAGTTGCTACGAACCTCAAAATATTGCGACAGTGATGTCGGAAGAACTGCTTATGATCTCAAAATGATGCGACAGTGATGTAGTAAGAATTGCTAATGAACTCAAATGATGCTAACAGTAATGGGGTGAAACTTTCAAATAACCTCAAAGTGATGCTGACAGTCATGTAGTAAGTGTTGCTACGAACCTCAAAATAATGCGACAGTAATGTAGTAAAAGTTGCTACAAACCTCAAAATACTGCGACAGTGATGTCGGAAGAATTGCGAATGAACTCAAGATGATGCTCACAGTAATGTAGTGACAGTTGCTAATCAACTCAGTGATGCTTACAGTAATGTAGTAAGAGTTTCGAACAACCTCAAAGTGATGCTGACAGTCATTTAGTAAGAGTTGCTAATGAACTCAATTTAATGCTACAGTGAAGTCGTGAGAATTGCTCAACAACTCAAAATGATGCTTACAGTAATGTAGTGATAGTTGCTAATAAACTCAAAGTGATGCTGACAGTAATGTAGTAAGAGTTGCTACGAACCTTAAAATAATGCAACAATAATGTAGTAAGAGTTCCTGCGAACCTTTAAATATTGCGACAGTGATGTCGGAATAATTGCTAATGAACACAAAATGATGCTAACAGTAATGTAGTGATAGTTGCTAATCAACTCAGTGATGCTTGCAGTAATGTAGTAAGTGTTTCGAACAACCTTAAAGTGATGCTGACAGTCACGTAGGAAGAGTTGCTACGAACCTCAAAATAATGCGACAGTGATGTCGGAAGAATTGCTAATGATCTCAAAATGATGCGACAGTGATGTAATCAGAATTGCTAATGAATTCAAAATGATGCTAACAGTAATGGAGTGAATGTTTTGAATAACCTCAAAGTGATGCTGACAGTCATGTACTATGAGTTGCTACGAACATCAATATAATGCGACAGTAATGTAGTAAAAGTTGCTACAAACCTCAAAATATTGTGACAGTGATGTCGGAAGAATTGCTAATGGACTAAAGATGATGCTAACAGTAATGGAGTGAAACTTTCGAATAACCTCAAAGTGATGCTGACAGTCATGTAGTAAGTGTTGCTACGAACCTGAAAATAATGCGACAGTAATGTAGTAAATTTTGCTACGAACCTCAAAATATTGCGACAGTGATGTCGTAAGAATTGCTCATGAACTCAAGATGATGCTAACAGTAATGTAGTGATAGTTGCTAAGAAACTCAGTGATGCTTACAGTAATGTAGTAAGAGTTTCCAACAACCTCAAAGTGATGCTGACAGTCATTTAGTAAGAGTTGCTAATGAACTCAATTTAATGCTACAGTGATGTCGTGAGAATTGCTCAACAACTCAAAATGATGCTAACAGTAATGTAGTGATAGTTGCTAATAAACTCAAAGTGATGCTGACAGTAATGTAGTCAGAGTTGCTACGAACCTTAAAATAATGCAACAATAATGTAGTAAGAGTTGCTACGAACCTCAATATAATGCGACAGCAATGCAGTAAAAGTTGCTACGAACCTCAAAATAATGCGACAGTGATGTCGGAAGAATTGCTAATGAACTCAAAATGATGCTAACAGTAATGTAGTGATAGTTGCTAATCAACTCAGTGATGCTTACAGTAATGTACTAAGTGTTTCGAACAACCTCAAAGTGATGTTGACAGTCATGCAGTAAGAGTTGCTACGAACCTCAATATAATGCGACAGTGATGTCAGAAGAATTGCTCAAGATCTGAAAATGATGCGACAGTGATGTAGTAAGAATTGCTAATGAACTCAAAATGATGCTAACAGTAATGGAGTGAATGTTTCGAATAACCTCAAAGTGATGCTGACAGTCATGTAGTAAGAGTTTCTACGAACCTCAAAATAATGCAACAGTGATGTTGGAAGAATTGCTAATGATCTTAAAATGATGCAACAGTGACGTAGTAAGCATTGTAATGAACTCAAAATGATGCTAACAGTAATGGAGTGATAGTTGCTAAGAAACTCAGTGATGCTTACAGTAATGTAGTAAGAGTTTCCAACAACCTCAAAGTGATGCTGACAGTCATTTAGTAAGAGTTGCTAATGAACTCAATTTAATGCTACAGTGATGTCTTGAGAATTGCTCAAAAACTCAAAATGATGCCAACAGTAATGTAGTGATAGTTGCTAATAAACTCAAAGTGATGCTGACAGTAATGTAGTAAGAGTTGCTACGAACCTTAAAATAATGCAACAATAATGTAGTAAGAGTTGCTACGAACCTCAAAATATTGCGACAGTGATGTAGTAAGAATTGCTAATGAACTCAAAATGATGCTAACAGTAATGGAGTGAAACTTTCGAATAACCTCAAAGTGATGCTGACAGTCATGTCGTAAGTGTTGCTACGAACCTCAAAATAATGCGACAGTAATGTAGTAATGTTGCTACAAACCTCAAAATACTGCGACAGTGATGTCGGAAGAATTGCTAATGAACTCAAGATGATGATCACAGTAATGTAGTGATAGTTGCAAAAAAACTCAAAGTGATGCTGACAGTAATGTAGTAAGAGATGCTACGAACCTTAAAATAATGCAACAATAATGTAGTAAGAGTTGCTACGAACCTCAAAATAATGTGACAGTGATGTCAGAAGAATTGCTCATGATCTGTAAATGATGCGACAGTGATGTAGTAAGAATTGCTCATGAACTCAAAATGATGCTAACAGTAATGGAGTGAAACTTTCGAATAACCTCAAAGTGATGGTGACAGTCATGCAGTAAGAGTTGCTACGAACCTCAAAATAATGCGACAGTAATGTAGTAAAAGTTGCTACGAACCTCAAAATATTGCGACAGTGATGTCGGAAGAATTGCTCATGAACTCAAAATGATGCTAACAGTAATGAAGTGATAGTTGCTAATAAACTCAGTGATGCTTACAGTAATGTAGTAAGTGTTTCGAACAACCTCAAAGTGATGCTGACAGTCATGTAGTAAGAGTTGCTACGAACCTCAAAATAATGCGACAGTGATGTCAGAAGAATTGCTAAAGATCTCAAAATGATGCGACAGTGATGTCACAAGAATTGGTAATGATCTCAAAAAGATGCTAACAGTAATGGAGTGAACGTTTCGAACAACCTCAAAGTGATGCTGACAGTCATGTACTAAGAGTTGCTACGAACCTCAAAAAAATGCAACAGTAATGTAGTAAAAGTTGCTACGAACCTCAAAATATTGCGACAGTGATGTCGGAAGAATTGCTAATGAACTCAAGATGATGCTTACAGTAATGTAGTGATAGTTGCTAATCAAGTCAGTGATGCTGACAGTAATGTAGTAAGAGTTTCGAACAACCTCAAAGTGATGCTGACAGTCATTTAGTAAGAGTTGCTAATGAACTCAATTTAATGCTACAGTGATGTCGTGAGAATTGCTCATGAACTAAAAATGATGCCAACAGTAATGTAGTGATAGTTGCTAATAAACTCAAAGTGATGCTGACAGAAATGTAGTAAGAGTTGCTACGAACCTCAAAATAATGCGACAGTGATGTCAGAAGAATTGCTAAAGATCTCAAAATGATGCGACAGTGATGTCACAAGAATTGGTAATGATCTCAAAAAGATGCTAACAGTGATGTAGGAAGAATTGCTAATGAACTCAAAATGATGCGAACAGTAATGGAGTGAAAGTTTCGAAGAACCTCAAAGTGATGCTGACAGTCATGTAGTAAGAGTTTCTACGAACCTCAATATAATGCGACAATGATGTCAGAAGAATTGCTAAAGATCTGAAAATGATGCGACAGTGATGTAGTAAGAATTGCTAATGAACTCAAAATGATGCAAACAGTAATGGAGTGAAAGTTTTGAATAACCTCAAAGTGATGCTGAAAGTAATGTAGTAAGAGTTGCTACTAACCTCAAAATAATGCAACAGTAATGTAGTAAGAGTTGCTACGAACCTCCGAATAATGCTAAAGTTATGTCGTAAGAATTGCTATTAAACTCAAAATGATGCTCATAGCAATGTAGAGATAGTTGCTAATAAACTCAGTGATGCTTACAGTAATGTAGTAAGTGTTTCGAACAACCTCAAAGTGATGCTGACAGTCATGTAGTAACAGTTGCTATGAACCTCCAAATAATGCAACAGTGATGTTGGAAGAATTGCTAATGATCTTAAAATGATGCAACAGTGACGTAGTAAGCATTGTAATGAACTCAAAATGATGCTGACGTAATGGAGGAAGAGTTGAAAATAACCTAAAAATGCTGCTACAGTGATGTCGTAAGAATTGGTATGAAACTCAAAATGATGGTAACAGTAATGTAGTGATAGTTGCTAATAAACTCAGTGATGCTTACAGTAATGTAGTAAGTGTTTCAAACAACCTCAAAGTGATGCTGACAGTCATGTAGTAAGAGTTGCTACTAACCTCAATTTAATGCTACAGTGATGTCTATGAATTGCTAATAAACTCAAAATGACGCTAACAGTAAAGTAGTGATAGTTGCTAATAAACTCAAAATGATGCAAAAAGTAATGTAGTGATAGTTGCTAATCAACTCAGTGATTCCAGCAGTAATGTAGTAAGAGTTTCAATCAACCTCAAATTGACGCTGACAGTCATGTAGTGAGAGTTGCTTCTAATCTAAAATGATGCTAAAAGTAATGCAGTGATAGTTGCTAATGAACTCAAAGTGATGCTGACAGTAATGTAGTAAGAGTTGCTTCGAACCTCAAAGTAATGCGACAGTGATGTCAAAAGAATTGTTAATGATCTCAAACTGATGCGACAGTGATGTAGTAAGAATTGCTAATGAACTCAAAATGATGCTAACAGTAATGGAGTGAAAGTTTCGAATAACCTCAAAGTGATGCTGACAGTCACGTAGTAAGTGTTGCTACGAACCTCAAAATATTGCGACAGTGATGTCGGAAGAATTGCTAATGAACTTAAAATGATGCTAAATGTAATGCAGTGATAGTTGCTAAGAAACTCAGTGATGCTTACAGTAATGTAGTCAGAGTTTCGAACAACCTCAAAGTGATGCTGACAGTCATTTAGCAAGATTTGCTAATGAACTCAATTTAATGCTACAGTGATGTCGTGAGAATTGCTCAACAACGCAAAATGATGCTTACAGTAATGTAGTGATAGTTGCTAATAAACTCAAAGTGATGCTGACAGTAATGTAGTAAGAGTTGCTACGAACCTTAAAATATTGCGACAGTGATGTCGGAAGAATTGCTAATGATCTCAAACTGATGCGACAGTGATTTACTGATAGTTGCTAATCAACTCAGTGATGCTTACAGTAATGTAGTAAGTGTTTCGAATAACCTCAAAGTGATGCTGACAGTCAAGTACTAAGAGTTGCTACGAACCTCAAAATAATGCGACAGTGATGTCGGAAGAATTGCTAATGATCTCAAAATGATGCGACAGTGATGTAGTAAGAATTGCTAATGAACTCAAAATGATGCTAACAGTAATGGAGTGAAACTTTCAAAATAACCTCAAAGTGATGCTGACAGTCATGTAGTAAGTGTTGCTACGAACCTCAAAATAATGCGACTAATGTTGTAAGTTGCTACGAACCTCAAAATATTGCGACAGTGATGTCGGAAGAATTGCTAATGAACTCAAGATGATGCTAACAGTAATGTAGTGATAGTTGCTAATCAAGTCAGTGATGCTGACAGTAATGTAGTAAGAGTTTCGAACAACCTCAAAGTGATGCTGACAGTCATTTCGTAAGAGTGGCTAATGAACTCAATTTAATGCTGCAGTGATGTCGTGAGAATTGCTCATGAACTAAAAATGATGCTAACCGTAATGAAGTGATAGTTGCTAATAAACTCAAAGTGATGCTGACAGTAAAGTAGTAAGAGTTGCTACGAACCTTAAAATAATGCAACAATAATGTAGTAAAAGTTGCTACGAACCTCAAAATAATGTGACAGTGATGTCAGAAGAATTGCTAATGATCTAAAAATGATGCGACAGTGATGTAGTAAGAATTGCGAATGAACTAAAAATGATGCTAACAGTAATGTAGTGATAGTTGCTAATCAACTCAGTGATGCTTACAGTAATGTAGTAAGTGTTTCGAATAACCTCAAAGTGATGCTGACAGTCATGTACTAAGAGTTGCTACGAACCTCAAAATAATGCGACAGTAATGTAGTAAAAGTTGCTACGAACCTCAAAATATTGCGACAGTGATGTCGGAAGAATTGCTAATGAACTCAAAATGATGCTAACAGTAATGTAGTAATAGTTGCGAATCAACTCAGTGATGCTTACAGTAATGTAGTAAGTGTTTCGAATAACCTCAAAGGGATGCTGACAGTCATTTAGAAAGAGTTGCTACGAACCTCAAAATAATGCGACAGTGATGTCGGAAGAATTGCGAATGAACTCAAGATGATGCTCACAGTAATGTAGTGATAGTTGCTAATCATCTCAGTGATGCTTACAGTAATGTAGGAAGACTTTCGAACAACCTCAAAGTGATGCTTACAGTCATTTAGTAAGAGTTGCTAATGAACTCAATTTAATGCTACAGTGAAGTCGTGAGAATTGCTCAACAACTCAAAATGATGCTTACAGTAATGTAGTGATAGTTGCTCATAAACTCAAAGTGATGCTGACAGTAATGTAGTAAGAGTTGCTACGAACCTTAAAATAATGCAACAATAATGTAGTAAGAGTTCCTGCGAACCTTTAAATATTGCGACAGTGATGTCGGAAGAATTGCTGATGAACTCAAGATGATGCTAACAGTAATGGAGTGAAACTTTCGAATAACCTCAAAGTGATGCTGACAGTCATGTAGTAAGTGTTGCTACGAACCTCAAAATAATGCGTCAGTAATGTAGTAAAAGTTGCTACGAACCTCAAAATATTGCGAAAGGGATGTCGGAAGAATTGCTAATGAACTCAAAATGATGCTAACAGTAATGGAGTGAAACTTTCGAATAACCTCAAAGTGATGCTGACAGTCATGTAGTAAGTGTTGCTACGAACCTCAAAATAATGCGACAGTAATGTAGTAAATTTTGCTACGAACCTCAAAATATTGCGACAGTGATGTCGGAAGAATTGCTCATGAACTCAAGATGATGCTAACAGTAATGTAGTGATAGTTGCTAAGAAACTCAGTGATGCTTACAGTAATGTAGTAAGAGTTTCCAACAACCTCAAAGTGATGCTGACAGTCATTTAGTAAGAGTTGCTAATGAACTCAATTTAATGCTACAGTGATGTCGTGAGAATTGCTCAACAACTCAAAATGATGCTAACAGTAATGTAGTGATAGTTGCTAATAAACTCAAAGTGATGCTGACAGTAATGTAGTCAGAATTGCTACGAACCTTAAAATAATGCAACAATAATGTAGTAAGAGTTGCTACGAACCTCAAAATATTGCGACAGTGATGTCGGAAGAATTGCAAATGAACTCAAGATGATTCTAACAGTAATGTAGTGATAGTTGCTAATCAAGTCAGTGATGCTTACAGTAATGTAGTAAGAGTTTCGAACAACCTCAAAGTGATGCTGACAGTCATTTAGTAAGAGTTGCTAATGAACTCAATTTAATGCTGCAGTGATGTCGTGAGATTTGCTCATGAACTAAAAATGATGCTAACCGTAATGTAGTGATAGTTGCTAATATACTCAAAGTGATGCTGACAGTCATGTAGTAAGAGTTGCTACGAACCTCAAAATAATGCGACAGTAATGTAGTAAAAGTTGCTACGAACCTCAAAATATTGCGACAGTGATGTCGGAACAAATGCTAATGAAATAAAAATGATGCTAACAGTAATGTAGTGATAGTTGCTAAGAAACTCAGTGATGCTTACAGTAATGTAGTAAGTGTTTCAAATAACCTCAAAGTGATGGTGACAGTCATGTTGTAAGAGTTGCTACGAACCTCAAAATAATGCGACAGTGATGTCAGAAGAATTGCTAATGATCTCAAAATGATGCGACAGTGATGTAGTAAGAATTGCTAATGAACTAAAAATGATGCTAACAGTAATGGAGTGAAACTTTGAATCACCTCAAAGTGATGCTGACAGTCATGTACTAAGAGTTGCTACGAACCTCAAAATAATGCGACAGTAATGTAGTAAAAGTTGCTACGAACCTCAAAATATTGCAACAGTGATGTCGGAAGAATTCCTAATGAACTCAAAATGATGCTAACAGTAATGTAGTGATAGTTGCTAATCAACTCAGTGATGCTTACAGTAATGTAGTAAGTGTTTCGAATAACCTCAAAGTGATGCTGACAGTCATGTACTAAGAGTTGCTACGAACCTCAAAATAATGCGACAGTAATGTAGTAAAAGTTGCTACGAACCTCAAAATATTGCGACAGTGATGTCGGAACAAATGCTAATGAAATAAAAATGATGCTAATAGTAATGTAGTGATAGTTGCTAATCAACTCAGTGAGGCTGAAAGTAATGTAGTAAGTGTTTCAAATAACCTCAAAGTGATGGTGACAGTCATGTTGTAAGAGTTGCTACGAACCTCAAAATAATGCGACAGTGATGTCAGAAGAATTGCTAAAGATCTCAAAATGATGCGAAAGTGATTTAGTAAGAATTGCTAATGAACTCAAAATGATGCTAACAGTAATGGAGTGAACGTTTCGAATAACCTCAAAGTGATGCTGACAGTCATGTACTAAGAGTTGCTACGAACCTCAAAATAATGCGACAGTAATGTTGTAAGTTGCTACGAACCTCAAAATATTGCGACAGTGATGTCGGAAGAATTGCTAATGAACTCAAGATGTTGCTAACAGTAATGTAGTGATAGTTGCTAATCAAGTCAGTGATGCTGACAGTAATGTAGTAAGAGTTTCGAACAACCTCAAAGTGATGCTGACAGTCATTTAGTAAGAGTTGCTAATGAACTCAATTTAATGCTGCAGTGATGTCGTGAGAATTGCTCATGAACTAAAAATGATGCTAACCGTAATGTAGTGATAGTTGCTAATAAACTCAAAGTGATGCTGACAGTAAAGTAGTAAGAGTTGCTACGAACCTTAAAATAATGCAACAATAATGTAGTAAGAGTTGCTACGAACCTCAAAATATTGCAACAGTGATGTCGGAACAAATGCTAATGAAATAAAAATGATGCTAACAGTAATGTAGTGATAGTTGCTAATCAACTCAGTGAGGCTGAAAGTAATGTAGTAAGTGTTTCAAATAACCTCAAAGTGATGGTGACAGTCATGTTGTAAGAGTTGCTACGAACCTCAAAATAATGCGACAGTGATGTCAGAAGAATTGCTAAAGATCTCAAAATGATGCGACAGTGATTTAGTAAGAATTGTTAATGAACTCAAAATGATGCTAACAGTAATGGAGTGAACGTTTAGAATAACCTCAAAGTGATGCTGACAGTCATGTACTAAGAGTTGCTACGAACCTCAAAATAATGCGACAGTGATGTCGGAAGAATTGCTAATGATCTCAAAATGATGCGACAGTGATGTAGTAAGAATTGCTAATGAACTCAAAATGATGCTAGGAGTAATGGAGTGAAACTTTCAAAATAACCTCAAAGTGATGCTGACAGTCATGTAGTAAGTGTTGCTACGAACCTCAAAATAATGCGACAGTAATGTTGTAAGTTGCTACGAACCTCAAAATATTGCGACAGTGATGTCGGAAGAATCGCTAATGAACTCAAGATGATGCTAACAGCAATGTAGTCATAGTTGCTAATCAACTCAAAGTGATGCTGACAGTAATGTAGTAAGAGTTGCTACGAACCTTAAAAATAATGTAACAATAATGTAGTAAGAGTTGCTACGAACCTCAAAATGATGTGACAGTGATGTCAGAAGAATTGCTAATGATCTCAAAACGATGCGACAGTGATGTGGGAAGAATTGCGAATGAACTCAAAATGATGCTAACTGTAATGCAGTGATAGTTGCTAATAAAGTCAGTGATGCTTACAGTAATGTAGTAAGTGTTTTGAATAACCTCAAAGTGATGGTGACAGTCATGCAGTAAGAGTTGCTACGAACCTCAAAATAATGCGACAGTTATGTTGGAAGAATTGCTAAAGATCTCAAAATGATGCGACAGTGATTAGGAAAGAATTGCTCATGAACTCAAAAGGATGCTAACAGTAATGGAGTGAAAGTTGCTAATAACCTCAAAGTGATGCTGACAGTAATGTAGTAAGAGTTGCTACGAACCTCAATATAATGCGACAGTAATGTAGGAAAAGTTGCTACGAACCTCAAAATATTGCGACAGTGATGTCGGAAGAATTGCTAATGAACTTTAAATGATGCTAACAGTAATGTAGTGATAGTTGCTATTCAACTCAGTGATGCTTACAGTAATGTAGTAAGTGTTTCGAATAACCTCAAAGTGATGGTGACAGTCATGTAATAAGAGTTGCTACGAACCTCAAAATAATGCGACAGTGATGTCGGAAGAATTGCTCATACACTCAAAATGATGCCAACAGTAATGGAGTGAACGTTTCGAACAACCTCAAAGTGATGCTGACAGTCATTTAGTAAGAGTTGCTAATGAAGTCAATTCAATGCTACAGTGATGTCGTGAGAATTGCTCATAAACTCAAAATGATGCTAACAGTAATGGAGTGAAAGTTGCTAATAAACTCAAAGTGATGCTGACAGTAATGTAGTAAGAGTTGCTACAAACCTTAAAATAATGCAACAGTAAAGTAGGAAGAGTTGCTTCGAACCTCAAAATAATGCGACAGTGATGTCACAAGAATTGCTAATCAACTCAAAATGATGCGAACAGTAATGTAGTGATAGTTGCTAATAAACTCAGTGATGCTTCCAGTAATGTAGTAAGAGTTTCGAACAATCTCAAAGTGATGCTTACCGTAATGTAGTAAGAGTTTCGAAGAACCTCAAAGTGATGCTGACAGTCATGTAGTAAGTGTTTTGAACAACTTCAAAGTGATCCTGACAGTCATGTAGTCAGAGTTGCTACGAACCTCAAAATAATGCGACAGTGATGTCGGAATTATTGCTAATGAACTCCAAATGATGCTTACAGTAATGTAGTGATAGTTGCAAATCAAGTCAGTGGTGCTTACAGTAATGTAGTAAGTGTTTCGAACTACCTCAAAGTGATGCTGACTGTCATGTGGTTTGAGTTGCGAGTAAATCAAAAATGATGCTGACAGTGATGTTGTAAGAATTGTTATTGAACTCAAAACGATGCTAACAGTAACGTAGTGATAGTTGCTAATCAACTCAGTGATGCTTACAGTAATGTAGTAAGTGTTTCGAACTACCTCAAAGTGATGCTGACTGTCATGTAGTAAGAGTTGCTACTAACCTCAAAATGATGCTAACAGTAATGTAGTGAAAGTTGCTAATAAACTCAAAGTGATGCTGACAGTAATGTAGTAAGAGTTTCGAACAACCTCAAAGTGATTATGACAGTCATGTAGTAAGGGTTGCTACGAACCTCAAAATAATGCGACAGTGATGTCGGAATTATTGCTAATGATCTCAAAATGATGCGACAGTGATGTCGTAAGAATTGCTAATGAACTCAAAATGATGCTAACAGTAATGTAGTGATAGTTGCTATGAATTCAATGATGCTTACTGTAATGTAGTAAGTGTTTCGAACAACCTCAAAGTGATGCTGACAGTCATGTAGTAAGAGTTGCTACGAACCTCAAAATAATGTGACAGTAATGTAGTGATAGTTGCTACGAACCTCAATTTAATGCTACAGTGATGTCTATGAATTGCTAATAAACTCAAAATGATGCCAACAGTAATGTAGTGATAGTTGCTTATGAACTGAAAGTGATGCTGAGAGTAAGGTAGTAAGAGTTGCTACGAACCTTTAAATAATGCAACAGTAATGTAGTAAGAGTTGCTAAGAACCTCAAAATTATGCGACAGTGATTTCAGAAGAATTGCTAAAGATCTCAAAATGATGCGATAGTGATGGAGTGAACGTTTCGAATAACCTCAAAGTGATGCTGAGTTGATGTAGTAAGAGTTGCTACGAACCTCAAAATAATGCGACAGTGATGTCGTAAGAATTGCTAATGATCTCAAAATGATGCAACAGTGCTGTAGTAAGAGTTGCTACGAACCTTAAAATAATGCGACAGTGATGTCAGAAGAATTGCCAAAGATCTCAAAATGATGCGACAATGATGTAGTAAGAATTGCTAATGAACTCAATATGATGCTAACAGTAATGGAGTGAAAGTTTCGCATAACCTAAAAGTGATGCTGACAGTCATGTTGTACGTGTTGCTACGAACCTAAAAATAATGCGACATTAATGTAGGAAAAGTTGCTACGAACCTCAAAATATTGCGACAGTGATGTCGGAAGAATTGCTAATGAACTCAAAATGATGCTAACAGTAATGTAGTGACAGTTGCTAATCAACTCAGTGATGCTCACAGTAATGTAGTAAGAGTTTCGAACAACATCAAAGTGATGCTGACAGTCATGTAGTAAGAGTGGCTTCTAACCTCAAAATGATGCTAACAGTAATGTAGTGATAGTTGCTACGAACCTTAAAATAATGCAACAATAATGTAGTAAGAGTTGCTACGAACCTCAAAATAATGTGACAGTGATGTCAGAAGAATTGCTAATGATCTCAAAATGATGCAACAATAATGTGGTAAGAGTTGCTAAGAACCTCAAAATAATGCGACAGTCATGTCGGAAGAATTGCTAATGAACACAAAATGATGCTCGCACTAATGTAGTGATAATTGCTAATCAACTCAGTGATGCCTACAGTAATGTAGTAAGTGTTTCAAAAAACCTCAAAGTGATGCTGACAGTCATGTAGTAAGAGTTGCTACGAACCTTTAAATAATGATACAAAAATGTAGTAAGAGTTGCTACGAACCTCAAAATAATGCGACAGTGATGTCGGAAGAACTGCTAATGATCTCAAAATGATGCAACAGTGATGTAGGAAGAATTGCTAATGAATTCAAAATGATGCTAACAGTAATGGAGTGAAAGTTTCGAATAACCTCAAAGTGATGCTGACAGTAATGTAGTGAGAGTTACTACGAACCTTTAAATAATGCAACAGTAATGAAGTAAGAGTTGCTACGAACATCAAAATAATGCGACAGTGATGTCAGAAGAATTGCTAATGATCTCAAAATGATGCGACAGTGATGTAGTAAGAATTGCTTATGAACTCAAAACAATGCTAACAGTAATGTAGTAAGAGTTTAGAAGAACCTCAAAGTGATGCTGACAGTCATGTAGTAAGTGTTGCTACTTACCTCAATTTAATGGTACAGTGATGTCTATGAATTGCTAATAAACTCAAAATGATGCTAACTGTAATGTAGTGATAGATTCTAATAAACTCAAAGTGATGCTGACAGTAATGTAGTAAGAGTTGCTACGAACCTTTAAATAATGCAACGGTAATGTCGTCAAAGTTGCTACGAACATCAAAATAATGCGACAGTGATGTCAGAAGAATCGGTAATGATCTCAAACTGATGGGAGAGTGATGTCGTAAGAATTGCTAATGAACTCAAAATAATGCTAAAAGTAATGTAGTGATAGTTGGTAATAAACTCAGTGATGCTTACAGTAAGGTAGTAAGTGTTTCGAACAACCTCAAAGTGATGCTGACAGTCATGTAGTAGGAGTTCCTACGAACCTCAAAATAATGCGAAAGTGATGTCAGAAGAATTGCTAAAGATCTCAAAATGATGCGACAGTGATTTAGGAAGAATTGCTAATGAATTCAAAATGATGCTAACAGTAATGTAGTAAGTGTTTCGAACAACCTCAAAGTGATGGTGATAGTCATGTCGTAAGAGTTGCTACGAACCTCAAAATAATGCCACAGTGATGTCAGAAAAATTGCTAAAGATCTCAAAATGATGCAAATGTGATTTAGTAAGAATTGCTAATGAACTCAAAATGATGCTAACAGTAATGTAGTAAGTGTTTCGAACAACCTCAAAGTGATGCTGAAAGTCATGAAGTAAGAGTTGCTACGAACATCAAAATAATGCGACAGTGATGTCGGAAGAATTGCTAATGATCTCAAAATGATGCGACAGTGATGTAGTAAGAATTGCTAATGAACTCAAAATGGTGCTAACAGTAATGGAGTGAAAGTTTCGAATAAACTCAAAGTGATGCTGACGGTCATGTAGTAAGAGTTGCTACGAACCTCAAAATAATGCGACAGTGATGTCAGAAGAATTGCTAAAGATGTCAAAATGATGCGACAGTGATTTAGTAAGAATTGCTAATGAACTCAAAATGATGCTAACAGTAATGGAGTGAACGTTTCGAATAACCTCAAAGTGATGCTGACAGTTATGTAGTAAGAGTTGCTACGAACCTCAAAATAATGCGACATTGATGTCGGAAGAATTGCTAATGACCTCAAAATGATGTGACAGTGATGTCGCAAGAATTGCTAATGAACTCAAAATGATGCGAACAGAAATGGAGTGAACGTTTCGAATAACCTCAAAGTGATGCTGAAAGTCATGTACTAAGAGTTGCTACGAACCTCAAAATAATGCGACAGTAATGTATTAAAAGTTGCTAGGAACCTCAAAATATTGCGACAGTGATGTCGGAAGAATTGCTAATAAACTCAAAATGATGCTAAAAGTAATGTAGTGAGAGTTGCTACGAACCTTTAAATAATGCAAAAATAATGTAGTAAGAGTTGCTACGAACATCAAAATAATGCGAAAGTGATGTCGGAAGAATTGCTAATGATCTCAAAATGATGCGACACTGATGTAGTAAGAATTGCTAATGAACTTAAAATTATGCTAACAACAAAGGAGTGAAAGTTTCGAATAACCTCAAAGTGCTTCTGACAGTCATGTAGTAAGAGTTGCAACTAACCTCAATTTAATGCTACAGTGATGTGGTGAGAGTTGATCGTAATTTCAAAATCATGCTGAAGTGATGTAATGAGAGTTGCTACTTACCTAAGAAATGATGCTACAGTGATGTGGTGAGAGTTGCTACTAATCTCAAAATGATGCTACAGTAATGTCGTGAGAGTTGCGACTATCCTCAAAATGATGCGACAATGATGTCGTGAGAGTTGCTACGATCCTCAAAATGATTCTACAGTGATGTGATGACAGTTGCTACTAACCTAAGAAATTATGCTGACAGTGTTGTGGTGAGAGTTGATAGTAATTTCAAAATCATGCTAAAGCGATGTCATAAGAGTTGCTTCTAACCAAACAAATGATGCTACAGTGATGTGGTGAAAGTTGCTACGAACCTAAAACTGATACTTCCAGTCATGTCGTGAGAGTTGCTACAAACCTCAAAATGATGCTGCAGTGATGTCATGGGAGTTGCTACTAACCTAAGAAATGATGCTACAGTTATATAACAAGAGTTGCTACAAATGTCAAAATGATGCAACAGTGATGTAGTGAGAGTTGATATTAATTTCAAAATCACGCTAAAGTGATGTCGTGAGAGTTGCTACGATCCTCAAAATGATGGTACAGTGATGTAATGACAGTTGCTAGGAATCTCAAAATGATGCTCCAGTAATGTCGTGAGAGTTGCGACTATCCTCAAAATGATGCGACAGTGATGTAATGAGAGTTGCTACAAATGTCCAAATGATGCTTAAGTGATGTAATGAGAGTGGCTACAAACCTAAGAAATGATGCTACAGTGATGTGGTGAGAGTTGCTACGATCCTCAAAATGATGCTACAGTGATGTTATGACAGTTGCTACTAACCTAAGAAATTATACTGACAGTGTTGTGGTGAGAGTTGATAGTAATTTCAAAATAAAGCGAAAGTGGTGTAATGACAGTTGATACTTCTCTAAGAAATGATGCTACAATGATGTAGTGAGGTTTGCTACGAACCACAAAATGATGCTACAGTGATGCAATGAGAGTTGCTACGAATCTCAAAATGATGCTAGAGTGATGTAATGAGATTTGCTACAAACCTAAGAAATGATGCTACAGTAATGTCGTGAGAGTTGCGACTATCCTCAAAATGATGCGACAATGATGTCTTGAGAGTTGCTACGATCCTCAAAATGATGCTACAGTGATGTAGTGAGGTTTGCTACGAACCGCAAAATGATGCTACAGTGATGTAATGAGAGTTGCTACGAATCTCAAAATGATGCTAGAGTGATGTAACGAGATTTGCTACAAACCTAAGAAATGATGCTACAGTAATGTCGTGAGAGTTGCGACTATCCTCAAAATGATGCGACAATGATGTATTGAGAGTTGCTACGATCCTCAAAATGATGCTACAGTGATGTGGTGAGAGTTGCTACGATCCTCAAAATGATGCTACAGTGATGTTATGACAGTTGCTACTAACCTAAGAAATTATACTGACAGTGTTGTGGTGAGAGTTGATAGTAATTTCAAAATCATGCTAAAGTGATGTCATGAGAGTTGCTTCTAACCGAAGAAATGATGCTACAGTGATGTAGGCAGAGTTGGTACGATGCTCAAACTGATGCTTCCAGTCATGTTGTGAGAGTTGCTACAAACCTCAAAATGATGCTACAGTGATGTCATGGGAGATGCTACTAACCTAAGAAATGATGCTACAGTGATGTAGTGAGAGTTGCTACGAACCGCAAAATGATGCTACAGTGATGTAATGAGGGTTGCTATTTACCTAAGAAATGATGCTACAGTGATGTGGTGAGAGTTGCTACTAACCTAAGAAATGATGCGACAGTGATGTAGTGAGAGTTGCTACTAACCTAAGAAATGATGCGACAGTGATGTAGTGAGAGTTGCGACTAATCTCAAAATGATGGTGCAGTGATGTAGTGAGAGTTGCTACGATGCTCAAAATGATGCTTACAGTAATGTTGTGAGAGTTGCTTAAAACCTCAAAATAATGCTACAGTCATGTCGTGAGAGTTGCGACTATCCTCAAAATGATGTTAAGTGATGTAATGAGAGTTGCGACAAACCTAAGAAGTGATGCTACAGTGATGTGGTGAGAGTTGATACTAACTTCAAAATAATGCTAAAGTGGTGTAGTGAGAGTTGCTACGAACCGCAAAATGATGTTACAGTGATGAAATGAGAGTTGCTACTTACTTAAGAAATGATGCTACAGTGAAATGGTGAGAGTTGCTACGAACCTCAAAATGATGGTACAGTGATGTAATGACAGTTGCTAGGAATCTCAAAATGATGCTCCAGTAATGTCGTGAGAGTTGTGACTATCCTCAAAATGATGCGACAGTGATGTAATGAGAGTTGCTACAAATGTCCAAATGATGCTTAAGTGATGTAATGAGAGTGGCTACAAACCTAAGAAATGATGCTACAGTGATGTAATGAGAGTTGCTACAAATGACCAAATGATGCTAGAGTGATGTAATGAGAGTTGCTACAAACCTAAGAAATTATGCTACAGACATGTGCTGAGAGTTGATAGTAATTTCAAAATCACGCTGAAGTGATGTAATGAGAGTTGCTACTTACCTAAGAAATGATGCTACAGTGATGTGGTGAGAGTTGCTACTAATCTCAAAATGATGCTACAGTAATGTCGTGAGAGTTGCGACTATCCTCAAAATGATGCGACAATGATGTAGTGAGAGTTGCTACGATCCTCAAAATGATTCTACAGTGATGTGATGACAGTTGCTACTAACCTAAGAAATTATGCTGACAGTGTTGTGGTGAGAGTTGATAGTAATTTCAAAATCATGCTAAAGCGATGTCATAAGAGTTGCTTCTAACCAAACAAATGATGCTACAGTGATGTGGTGAAAGTTGCTACGAACCTAAAACTGATACTTCCAGTCATGTCGTGAGAGTTGCTACAAACCTCAAAATGATGCTGCAGTGATGTCATGGGAGTTGCTACTAACCTAAGAAATGATGCTACAGTTATATACAAGAGTTGCTACAAATGTCAAAATGATGCAACAGTGATGTAGTGAGAGTTGATAGTAATTTCAAAATCACGCTAAAGTGATGTCGTGAGAGTTGCTACGATCCTCAAAATGATGGTACAGTGATGTAATGACAGTTGCTAGGAATCTCAAAATGATGCTCCAGTAATGTCGTGAGAGTTGCGACTATCCTCAAAATGATGCGACAGTGATGTAATGAGAGTTGCTACAAATGTCCAAATGATGCTTAAGTGATGTAATGAGAGTGGCTACCACCCTAAGAAATGATGCTACAGTGATGTGGTGAGAGTTGCTACGATCCTCAAAATGATGCTACAGTGATGTTATGACAGTTGCTACTAACCTAAGAAATTATACTGACAGTGTTGTGGTGAGAGTTGATAGTAATTTCAAAATAAAGTGAAAGTGGTGTAATGACAGTTGATACTTCCCTAAGAAATGATGCTACAATGATGTAGTGAGGTTTGCTACGAACCGCAAAATGATGCTACAGTGATGCAATGAGAGTTGCTACGAATCTCAAAATGATGCTCGAGTGATGTAATGAGATTTGCTACAAACCTAAGAAATGATGCTACAGTAATGTCGTGAGAGTTGCGACTATCCTCAAAATGATGCGACAATGATGTATTGAGAGTTGCTACGATCCTCAAAATGATGCTACAGTGATGTAGTGAGGTTTGCTACGAACCGCAAAATGATGCTACAGTGATGTAATGAGAGTTGCTACGAATCTCAAAATGATGCTAGAGTGATGTAACGAGATTTGCTACAAACCTAAGAAATGATGCTACAGTAATGTTGTGAGTTGCGACTATCCTCAAAATGATGCGACAATGATGTATTGAGAGTTGCTACGATCCTCAAAATGATGCTACAGTGATGTGGTGAGAGTTGCTACGATCCTCAAAATGATGCTACAGTGATGTTATGACAGTTGCTACTAACCTAAGAAATTATACTGACAGTGTTGTGGTGAGAGTTGATAATAATTTCAAAATCATGCTAAAGTGATGTCATGAGAGTTGCTTCTAACCGAAGAAATGATGCTACAGTGATATAGGCAGAGTTGGTACGATGCTCAAACTGATGCTTCCAGTCATGTAGTGAGAGTTGCTACAAACCTCAAAATGATGCTACAGTGATGTCATGGGAGATGCTACTAACCTAAGAAATGATGCTACAGTGATGTAGTGAGAGTTGCTACGAACCGCAAAATGATGCTACAGTGATGTAATGAGGGTTGCTATTTACCTAAGAAATGATGCTACGGTGATGTGGTAAGAGTTGCTACTAACCTAAGAAATGATGCGACAGTGATGTAGTGAGAGTTGCTACTAACCTAAGAAATGATGCGACAGTGATGTAGTGAGAGTTGCGACTAATCTCAAAATGATGGTACAGTGATGTAGTGAGAGTTGCTACGATGCTCAAAATGATGCTTACAGTAATGTTGTGAGAGTTGCTTAAAACCTCAAAATAATGCTACAGTCATGTCGTGAGAGTTGCGACTATCCTCAAAATGATGTTAAGTGATGTAATGAGAGTTGCGACAAACCTAAGAAGTGATGCTACAGTGATGTGGTGAGAGTTGATACTAACTTCAAAATAATGCTAAAGTGGTGTAGTGAGAGTTGCTACGAACCGCAAAATGATGTTACAGTGATGAAATGAGAGTTGCTACTTACTTAAGAAATGATGCTACAGTGAAATGGTGAGAGTTGCTACGAACCTCAAAATGATGGTACAGTGATGTAATGACAGTTGCTAGGAATCTCAAAATGATGCTCCAGTAATGTCGTGAGAGTTGTGACTATCCGTGATGTCGGAAGAATTGCTAATGATCTCAAAATGATGCGACACTGATGTAGTAAGAATTGCTAATGAACTTAAAATTATGCTAACAACAAAGGAGTGAAAGTTTCGAATAACCTCAAAGTGCTTCTGACAGTCATGTAGTAAGAGTTGCAACTAACCTCAATTTAATGCTACAGTGATGTGGTGAGAGTTGATCGTAATTTCAAAATCATGCTGAAGTGATGTAATGAGAGTTGCTACTTACCTAAGAAATGATGCTACAGTGATGTGGTGAGAGTTGCTACTAATCTCAAAATGATGCTACAGTAATGTCGTGAGAGTTGCGACTATCCTCAAAATGATGCGACAATGATGTCGTGAGAGTTGCTACGATCCTCAAAATGATTCTACAGTGATGTGATGACAGTTGCTACTAACCTAAGAAATTATGCTGACAGTGTTGTGGTGAGAGTTGATAGTAATTTCAAAATCATGCTAAAGCGATGTCATAAGAGTTGCTTCTAACCAAACAAATGATGCTACAGTGATGTGGTGAAAGTTGCTACGAACCTAAAACTGATACTTCCAGTCATGTCGTGAGAGTTGCTACAAACTTCAAAATGATGCTGCAGTGATGTCATGGGAGTTGCTACTAACCTAAGAAATGATGCTACAGTTATATAACAAGAGTTGCTACAAATGTCAAAATGATGCAACAGTGATGTAGTGAGAGTTGATATTAATTTCAAAATCACGCTAAAGTGATGTCGTGAGAGTTGCTACGATCCTCAAAATGATGGTACAGTGATGTAATGACAGTTGCTAGGAATCTCAAAATGATGCTCCAGTAATGTCGTGAGAGTTGCGACTATCCTCAAAATGATGCGACAGTGATGTAATGAGAGTTGCTACAAATGTCCAAATGATGCTTAAGTGATGTAATGAGAGTGGCTACAAACCTAAGAAATGATGCTACAGTGATGTGGTGAGAGTTGCTACGATCCTCAAAATGATGCTACAGTGATGTTATGACAGTTGCTACTAACCTAAGAAATTATACTGACAGTGTTGTGGTGAGAGTTGATAGTAATTTCAAAATAAAGCGAAAGTGGTGTAATGACAGTTGATACTTCTCTAAGAAATGATGCTACAATGATGTAGTGAGGTTTGCTACGAACCACAAAATGATGCTACAGTGATGCAATGAGAGTTGCTACGAATCTCAAAATGATGCTAGAGTGATGTAATGAGATTTGCTACAAACCTAAGAAATGATGCTACAGTAATGTCGTGAGAGTTGCGACTATCCTCAAAATGATGCGACAATGATGTCTTGAGAGTTGCTACGATCCTCAAAATGATGCTACAGTGATGTAGTGAGGTTTGCTACGAACCGCAAAATGATGCTACAGTGATGTAATGAGAGTTGCTACGAATCTCAAAATGATGCTAGAGTGATGTAACGAGATTTGCTACAAACCTAAGAAATGATGCTACAGTAATGTCGTGAGAGTTGCGACTATCCTCAAAATGATGCGACAATGATGTATTGAGAGTTGCTACGATCCTCAAAATGATGCTACAGTGATGTGGTGAGAGTTGCTACGATCCTCAAAATGATGCTACAGTGATGTTATGACAGTTGCTACTAACCTAAGAAATTATACTGACAGTGTTGTGGTGAGAGTTGATAGTAATTTCAAAATCATGCTAAAGTGATGTCATGAGAGTTGCTTCTAACCGAAGAAATGATGCTACAGTGATGTAGGCAGAGTTGGTACGATGCTCAAACTGATGCTTCCAGTCATGTTGTGAGAGTTGCTACAAACCTCAAAATGATGCTACAGTGATGTCATGGGAGATGCTACTAACCTAAGAAATGATGCTACAGTGATGTAGTGAGAGTTGCTACGAACCGCAAAATGATGCTACAGTGATGTAATGAGGGTTGCTATTTACCTAAGAAATGATGCTACAGTGATGTGGTGAGAGTTGCTACTAACCTAAGAAATGATGTGACAGTGATGTAGTGAGAGTTGCTACTAACCTAAGAAATGATGCGACAGTGATGTAGTGAGAGTTGCGACTAATCTCAAAATGATGGTGCAGTGATGTAGTGAGAGTTGCTACGATGCTCAAAATGATGCTTACAGTAATGTTGTGAGAGTTGCTTAAAACCTCAAAATAATGCTACAGTCATGTCGTGAGAGTTGCGACTATCCTCAAAATGATGTTAAGTGATGTAATGAGAGTTGCGACAAACCTAAGAAGTGATGCTACAGTGATGTGGTGAGAGTTGATAGTAATTTCAAAATAATGCTAAAGTGGTGTAGTGAGAGTTGCTACGAACCGCAAAATGATGTTACAGTGATGAAATGAGAGTTGCTACTTACTTAAGAAATGATGCTACAGTGAAATGGTGAGAGTTGCTACTAATCTCAAAATGATGCTAGAGTGATGTAATGACAGTTGCTAGGAATCTCAAAATGATGCTCCAGTAATGTCGTGAGAGTTGATCGTAATTTCAAAATCATGCTAAAGTGATGTCATGGGAGTTGCTACTTACTTAAGAAATGATGCTACAGTGATGTGGTGAGAGTTGATAGTAATTTCAAAATCATGCTAAAAGATGTAATGAGAGTTGCTACTTACCGAAGAAATGATGCTACAGTGATGTAATGAGAGTTGCTACTAACCTAAGAAATGATGCGACAGTGATGTAATGAGAGTTGCTACTAACCTAAGAAATGATGCGACAGTGATGTGGTGAGAGTTGCTAGGAATCTCAAAATGATGCAGGGTGACTTTGTGGAAAGTCTTGCACTCCCAACACATTCATTCTCACGAATGCAGTGACAGGTCAGAGCCAAGGGAGCCTCAATGTCCACAGATGTCCACATGGCAGCTGGACTTCCTTTTTCACTCCTTCCCGTTCCTCCTGGTACTTTTTGGCCACCGTTTGTTTGATGGTCTGAAAATGACACCCAGAGTAAATCAATACATTGAAATTCAAGATGAAATAAATTGGAGATATCAACGACTGCTTTAGATCATTTCCACACAAACCTTTCTGGTTGGCAAACATATGAGGCTCAAGGACCTGAACCAGTTCCCTGAACCCTTCCCTCTCAACAGTGCTGAGGGGCTGGCAGTCCTTCAGGATGAAATTCAGCAGAGCCTCATCCAGCATCTGCTTCCTGGAAGCTGGATGGTTAAAGATGAAGGAGAGAAGAAATGAATAGGAATTAATTCTCAACGAAGCAACTGTGAGTCAGTTGGAGAGTGGCTGTATACCTGAGTTCATCCTGGTGGATCTGGGACTTCATTCTCATGCCTGGCCCCATCATGCCTCAGCACTGAAGAGGTGCTTTTGTTGAGATGAGACGCTTCTGTCCAACAAATGCGACATTCAACCTGCAGAAAAGAACATGAGTGCTCAGCTAAAAGTTCCTTTCTTCATGTTGACTGGTGTTTCTTAGTCTTAGACCACCAGGTTTCCAATGAGGTGTATCGGATACGTTGTTGTGTGCCGCTGAAATCCGTCCAATTCCGGCGTTGTTTCCTGATGAAATATGTTTGCCTTCAAGCTCATTAAAGTGTTGAACCACAATATCGTTCACCATAACTGAGTCAACTTCAAGATCACCTACTTCTACATTCCAGTCCCGGCTGCTCCTGTTCTGCTGCAGTCCAGAAAACAACAACCCGATACAATTGGCGCTCCTTCCCACAGCTCCGGCCCGGATCCGCATGGTTCCGCTGACTGACTGGGAGACGCGCTCCCTCCAGAGTGGCACAGCCCGATGGGGGTCCTTATCTGGCACGGGGGCGTAAAACAGCTGCGACTGGAAAGCCTGGTTTATTCTGCGTCGAGGGAACGCGTTGCTCTGCAATTCACCGCCAAGCCGCTAGGGGGTGTGGCTTTGTCTTTGTATTGTTTACGGGGCTCTTGTCGGATTCCTTGGTTTTCTTCCGGTCACAGACAACAATTGTTGGCCATTTGTCAGTCTTTGTAGTGCCACTAAGAGGCGTTGTAGAGGTGGTCGTACTTGAGCACCTCCTCGATAATCCTTTCTTCAGCTTGGTCCATTTTTTCTTGGAGCCTTCACCACAGAAACTTTGAAAATGGCGGTGTTGTGCTGCGAATGAACCGGAAATGACGTTTTGGGCGGACCAATCACAGTCCTCGACGTTGACGTCACCACGCGTCGACGCGATGCGTAAGCAGGATTTTTTGGAGGCGCGTGTCAGGCTACAGCGTCTTCAGGGGTCTGCGTCGACGGCGGAGGTACGAATACTACTCGACACAGAAGCATAAATCAGGCTTTATAGTCCAACAGGAAGTTAGCATGTCAGGGATGAGACACCCTGATAGTCCAAAAGGAAGTTAGCATGTCAGGGATGAGACACCCTCATAGTCCAACAGGTAGTTAGCATGTCAGGGATGAGACACGCTCATCGTCCAACAGGAAGTTAGCATGTCAGGGATGAGACACGCTTATCGTCCAACAGGAAGTTAGCATGTCAGGGATGAGACACACTTATCGTCCAACAGGAAGTTAGCATGTCAGGGATGAGACACCCTGATCGTCCAACAGGAAGTTAGCATGTCAGGGATGAGACACCCTGATAGTCCAACAGGAAGTTAGCATGTCAGGGATGAGACACCCTGATCGTCCAACAGGAAGTTAGCATGTCAGGGATGAGACACCCTGATCGTCCAACAGGAAGTTAGCATGTCAGGGATGAGACACCCTGATATTCCAACAAGAAGTTAGCATCTCCATGGTTCCCTTGACCAGAAGCCAGTGGGATCGTTCCATTCTGACATCTTGATTGACATTTGTCCTTCTCTTAGCTAAATAGCTGGCAATCATTTGAAAAAAACCTTGATTTACTTTTTGTATTTTGATCTTCAGCTCATTTGCATACTTTTGTTAAAATTCTCCCCTTTTTGTCTTTTTTTTCTGCTGTTTTGAGCACAAAGTCCACCTGGTGCCTAAAGACCAGTTCAGCATGGACTACGATGAACCTTCAGTCTGCTGCATCAGCACCCATGGACGGTTCCCCCCAGACAGGAGGATTCTGGTGAGGAATATTAGTGGGACAGCGCTCTTGTTAGAACGGTTCTGATCCACCTTCCCTCCCCCTGTAGCTCCTCCTGTGTCCCCTCAGCGCTCTTGTTAGAAGGGTTCTGATCCACCGTCCCTCCCCCTGTAGCTCCTCCTGTGTCCCCTCACGTTTCCAAACTCCCTCCCACTGGCTGGTGCTGAAGGAGGGCCAGAGCTCCTCCTACAGGAGCCCATCCTGGCCTCCCCCGCTGCAGCTCCTCCACTGCCCTCCCACCAGAGAGATGAGCCCCCTGGTTCAGAGGTGACAGACCACCTCTGGGAGCAGACAACAGAGACCACATCAGGCTGGACTCCGTGCAGGTACGGAGGCTGACGGCTGCTGAGTGAGGGAGTTTACGACGCTCCCACCACTGCTGCTGGATTGATTTAACACATCTGGAATATTTAGATTTATTCTGGGTCAACATCTGCATCTGTTGAAGTCCTCAGTCTCCATGCAGGTGGTGTTGTTCCAGATAAAAGGTCTCAATGACAGCATCACTCCAGGTGAAACCATTCCAAAGACGGCTAAGTGGAGCTGGCATATCAGCCCCCAATGGAAGCCTGCTGCTGCTGCCAAGCTCTCCATGTCATCATGGAAAAGTTGATTGTTCAACTCAATGTTTTTCCCATTGGGAGGAGATTTGTTGTTCCACCATGAAGTCTTTTCTGGTGATGAGTTTGTGTGTTGTAGTAGCATGAAGATATCTTGTTATCATGATCAACTCATCTGGCCTGGTGGAAGAACGCTGCTGTGTTTGGATTCAGACGAGTCAAATCTGAACCAGGGACTTGGAGTTTTATCTTCGGTCTCTGGACTCATAAAATGGAGACCGGCCCAGTTTGACACTTTTGAACTCCTTCATGATGTTCAAATCTCATGACTGAGATTCGTGATTGGAAACATCGGCGGTTCAGGAAAGAAAACATGTACCATTGAACATCGCTCTCATCCTTCTACTCAGAACGCTGCGGTGGACTCCACCGTGTCCAGGCTTTGGGCAGATACGTCTTCATCCTCCACCACCACCAGCCGCTCCACCCCACCCACCCTGTGCAGGTCTACATTACCAGGGTCGGATCTGGCAGGGTGGAGGATCTTTGATTCATCTTAGCTTTCCTGCTCCGGCTGTTTGAGAAACATTCAAATGGAGATGGTTGTTTGTGTCTTTCAGGCCACGCCAACGCCTCCTTCTGTCCCCACGCTTACGGCTGCCGAAACGTGCCGGTGTCTGAAAACCAGATCATTGTGGATGTGCCGGACCACCAGGTCCTCCTCACCTGCAGGTTCCTGCAGGCAGAGCCCTGTGGTGGTAGGTTTCCTGCTCCTCTGCTGGACTGATACCCTCTCCCTTTCCCCACACGTATCTGCTGTTTCTACTCTGTGCCTCCTTCTCCTCTGTCAGGCCTGGACTTCTTCCTTCTGTCTCTCCAGGATTACGTCCTGGTGGTGCCTGAGAGCAGCTCCAGCTCCAGCTCCCTGAACCAAGAACCACTGGAGAAATCTGACCACTTCATCAGCAACTGTGGCCTCAACAGCTTTCATGTCAAGTCGGTGTCTCTCAGCCTGAGTTGGTCCCTGTTCTGTATCCCTGAATGTTCTAGAGGAACTAAACTGGGCCTGACTGGGACGCTTCTGTCTGCTCAGATTTGGGTTGTGAATGCATTCAGATGTCATTTACAAGCATTGGAACTAAAGACCTGAGCCTCAAGAATATTTAGTTCTTGATTTACTTTCTCTTGCAGGGTTTCATTTTGTGCTAATTTTCTTTTGAAGATCTTTGTTTTTTGTTGTCCTTCCATTTAGCAAGTTTGGCTAAGAACCGTTTCCCCACTAAACTAATTTTCCTAAAATGTCTCGCTAACGTTTCCTTTTTCTCTGTCATCCCTCCTGTCCTTCGTCTCCATTCTGTCTCAGCTCAGCTGTGTCTCTTGGGCTCTCTTCACCAACAGCGCCCTGCCTTGTGCCTGCCATGAGGTTGGAGCTGAGAGTGACACCTGCGAGTCATTTGGTGGTCGGTGCCGCTGCAGGCCCCACGTGATTGGCCGAGACTGCTCCATGTGGGCCGCGGGTTGCTGGGGATTCCCCACTGCAGACGTGAGTGTCAGATTGGATGAATGATGAGTAATAATGGCTTTTAATGATGAGTGAGAGGACGGACCAAACCAACCTGTCCAACCATCAGAGGACAGTTTGTTGTTCTAGTTTCAACTCTTACTACATTACTGTAAGCATCATTTTGAGTTCATTAGCAATTATTACAACATCACTGTCGCATCATTTTGAGTTCATTAGCAATTCTTGCGACATCACTGTCAGCATCATTTTTAGGTTACTCGCAACTCTAACCACATGACTGTCAGCATCACTTTGAAGTTATTCGAAACTTTCACTACATCACTGTCGCATCATTTTGAGATCATGAGCAATTCTTCCGACATCACTGTCGCATTATTTTGAGGTTACTCGCAACTCTGACCACATGACTGTCAGCATCACTTTGAGGTTATTCGAAACTCTTACTACATTACTGTAAGCATCACTGAGTTTATTAGCAACTATCACTCCATTACTGTTAGCATCATTTTGAGTTCATTAGCAATTCTTACTAAATGACTGTCAGCATCACTTTGAGGTTGTTCGAAACTCTTACGACATTACTGTAAGCATCACTGAGTTTCTTAGCAACTATCACTACATTACTGTTAGCATCATTGAGTTGATTAGCAACTATCACTACATTACTGTTAGCATCATTTTGAGTTCAATAGCAATTCTTCCAACATCACTGTCGCATCATTTTGAGATCATTAGCAATTCTTACTACATCACTGTAGCGTTATTTTGAGGTTCGTAGCAACTCTTACTACATGACTGTCAGCATCACTTTGAGGTTGTTCGAAGCTTTCACTCCATTAATCTTAGCATCATTTTGAGTTCATTAGCAATTCTTACTAAATCACTGTCGCATTGAATTGAGTTCATTAGCAACTCTTATTAAATGACTGTCAGCATCACTTTGAGGTTGTTCGAAACTCTTACGACATTACTGTAAGCATCACTGAGTTTCTTAGCAACTATCACTACATTACTGTTAGCATCATCTTGAGTTCATTAGCAATTCTTCCGACATCACTGTCGCAATATTTTGAGGTTCGTAGCAACTTTTACTGCATTACTGTTGCATTATTTTGAGGTTCATAGCAACACTTACTACATGACTGTTAGCATCACTTTGAGGTTATTCGAAAGTTTCACTCCATTACTGTTATCATCATTTTGAGTTCATTAGCAATTCTTACTGCATCACTGTCGCATCATTTTGACATCATTAGCAATTCTTCCGACATCACTGTCACATTTTTTTGAGGTTCGTAGCAACTCTTACTACATTATTGTTGCATTATTTTAAGGTTCCTAGCAACTCTTACTACATTACTGTCAGCATCACTTTGAGTTTATTAGCAACTATCACTACATTACTGTTAGCATCATTTTGAGTTGTTGAGCAACTCTCACGAAATCACTGGAGCATTGAACTGAGTTCATGAGCAACTCTTACTAAGTGACTGTCAGCATCACTTTGAGGTTGTTCGAAACACTTACTACATTACTGTAAGCATCATTGAGTTTCTTAGCAACTATTACTACATTACTGTTAGCATCATCTTGAGTTCATTAGCAATTCTTCCGACATCACTGTCGCAATATTTTGAGGTTCGTAGCAACTTTTACTACATTACTGTCACATTATTTTGAAGTTCGTAGCAACTCTTACGACATGACTGTCAGCATCACTTTGAGTTTATTAGCAACTATCACTACATTACTGTTAGCATCATTTTGAGTTCATTAGCAATTCTTACTACATCAGTGTCGCATCATTTTGAGATCATTAGCAATTCTTCCGACATCACTGTCGCATTATTTTGAGGTTCGTAGCAACTCTTAGTACATGACTGTCAGCATCACTTTGAGGTTATTCGAAACGTTCACTCCATTACTGTTAGCATCATTTTGAGTTCATTAGCAATTCTTACTAAATCACTGTTGCATCATTTTGAGATCTTTCGCAATTCTTCTGACATCACTGTCGCATTATTTTGAGGTTCGTAGCAACTCTTACAACATGACTGTCACCATCACTTTGAGGTTATTCGAAACACTTACTACATTACTGTAAGCCTCACTGAGTTGATTAGCAACTAATACTACATTACTGTTAGCATCATTTTTATTTCATGAGCAATTCTTCCGACATCACTGTCGCAATATTTTGAGGTTCGTAGCAACTTTAACTACATTACTGTCGCATTATTTTGAGGTTCGTAGCAAATCTTAGTACATGACTGTCAGCATCACTTTGAGGTTATTCGAAACACTTACTACATTACTGTAAGCATCAATGAGTTGATTAGCAACTATCACTACATTACTGTTAGCATCATCTTGAGTTCATGAGCAATTCTTCCGACATCACTGTCGCAATATTTTGAGGTTCGTAGCAACTTTTACTGCATTACTTTCGCATTATTTTGAGTTTTTTAGCAACACTTACTACATGACTGTCAGCATCACTTTGAGGTTATTCGAAAGTTTCACTCCATTACTGTTAGCATCATCTTTAGTTCATTAGCAATTCTTCCGACATCACTGTCGCAATATTCTTAGGTTTGTAGCAACTTTTACGACATTACTGTCGCATTATTTTTAGGTTCGTAGCAACTCTTAGTATATGACTGTCAGCATCACTTTGAGGTTATTCGAAACGTTCACTCCATTACTGTTAGCATCATTTAGAGTTCATGAGCAATTCTTACTAAAGCACTTTCGCATCATTTTGAGATCTTTAGCAATTCTTCTGACATCACTGTCGCATTATTTTGAGGTTCGTAGCAACTCTTCCTACATGACTGTCACCATCACTTTTGAGGTTATTCGAAAGTTTCACTCCATTACTGTTAGCATCATTTTGAGTTGTTGAGCAATTCTCACGACATCACTGTAGCATTAAATTGAGTTCATTAGCAACTCTTACTAAATGACTGTCAGCATCACTTTGAGGTTATTCGAAAGTTTCACTCCATTACAGTTAGCATCATTTTGAGTTCATTAGCAATTCTTACTAAATCACTGTCGCATCATTTTGACATCATTAGCAATTCTTCTGACATCACTGTCACATTATTTTGAGGTTCGTAGCAACTCTTACTACATTATTGTTGCATTATTTTAAGGTTCATAGCAACTCTTACTAAATGACTGTCAGCATCACTTTGAGGTTGTTCGAAACTCTTACTACATTACTGTAAGCATCACTGAGTTTCTTAGCAACTATCACTACATTACTGTTAGCATCATCTTGAGTTCATTAGCAATTCTTCCGACATCACTGTTGCAATATTTTGAGGTTCGTAGCAACACTTACTACATGACTGTAAGCATCACTTTGAGGTTATTCGAAACACTTACTACATTGCTGTAAGCATCACTGAGTTGATTAGCAACTATCACTACATTACTGTTAGCATCATTTTGAGTTCATTAGCATTTCTTCCGACATCACTGTCGCAATATTTTGAGGTTCGTAGCAACTTTTACTACATTACTGTCACATTATTTTGAGGTTCGTAGCAACTCTTAGTACATGACTGTCAGCATCACTTTGAGGTTATTCGAAAGTTTCACTCCATTACTGTTAGCATCATTTTGAGTTCATTAGCAATTCTTACTACATCACTGTCGCATCATTTTTAGATCATTAGCAATTCTTCCGACATCACTGTCGCAATATTTTGAGGTTTGTAGCAACTCTTACTACATTATTGTTGCATTGTTTTAAGGTTCGTAGCAACTCTTACTCCATTACTGTCAGCATCACTTTGAGTTGTAAAGCAATTCTCACGAAATCACTGTAGCATTGAACTGAGTTCATTAGCAACTCTTACTAAATGACTGTCAGCATCACTTTGAGGTTGTTCGAAACTCTTCCTACATTACTGTAAGCATCACTGAGTTTCTTAGCAACTATCACTACATTACTGTTAGCATCATTTTGAGTTCATTAGCAATTCTTACTACATCACTGTCGCATCTATTTGAGATCATTAGCAATTCTTCCGACATCACACTCACATTATTTTGAGGTTCGTAGCAACTCTTACTACATTATTGTTGCATTATTTTAAGGTTCCTAGCAACTCTTACTACATTACTGTCAGCATCACTGAGTTTCTTAGCAACTATCACTACATTACTGTTAGCATCATCTTGAGTTCATTAGCAATTCTTCCGACATCACTGTCGCAATATTTTGAGGTTCGTAGCAACTTTTACTACATTACTTTCGCATTATTTTGAGGTTTGTAGCAACTCTTACTACATGACTGTAAGCATCACTTTGAGGTTATTCGAAACACTTACTACATTACTGTAAGCATCACTGAGTTGATTAGCAACTATCACTACATTACTGTTAGCATCATCTTGAGTTCATTAGCAATTCTTCCGACATCACTGTCGGAATATTTTGAGGTTCGTAGCAACTTTTACTACATGACTGTCGCATTATTTTGAGGTTCGTAGCAACTCTTACTACATGACTGTCAGCATCACTTTGAGGTTATTCGAAAGTTTCACTCCATTACTGTTAGCATCATTTTGAGTTGTTGAGCAATTCTCACGACATCACTGTAGCATTAAATTGAGTTCATTAGCAACTCTTACTAAATGACTGTCAGCATCACTTTGAGGTTATTCGAAAGTTTCACTCCATTACAGTTAGCATCATTTTGAGTTCATTAGCAATTCTTACTAAATCACTGTCGCATCATTTTGACATCATTAGCAATTCTTCTGACATCACTGTCACATTATTTTGAGGTTCGTAGCAACTCTTACTACATTATTGTTGCATTATTTTAAGGTTCATAGCAACTCTTACTAAATGACTGTCAGCATCACTTTGAGGTTGTTCGAAACTCTTACTACATTACTGTAAGCATCACTGAGTTTCTTAGCAACTATCACTACATTACTGTTAGCATCATCTTGAGTTCATTAGCAATTCTTCCGACATCACTGTCGCAATATTTTGAGGTTCGTAGCAACACTTACTACATGACTGTCAGCATCACTTTGAGGTTATTCGAAAGTTTCACTCCATTACTGTTATCATCATTTTGAGTTCATTAGCAATTCTTACTACATCACTGTCGCATCATTTTGAGATCATTAGCAATTCTTCCGACATCACACTCACATTATTTTGAGGTTCGTAGCAACTCTTACTACATTATTGTTGCATTATTTTAAGGTTCCTAGCAACTCTTACTACATTACTGTCAGCATCACTTTGAGTTTATTAGCAACTATCACTACATTACTGTTAGCATCATTTTGAGTTGTTGAGCAATTCTCACAAAATCACTGTAGCACTGAACTGAGTTCATTAGCAACTCTTACTAAATGACTGTCAGCATCACTTTGAGGTTGTTCGAAACTCTTACTACATTACTGTAAGCATCACTGAGTTTCTTAGCAACTATCACTACATTACTGTTAGCATCATCTTGAGTTCATTAGCAATTCTTCCGACATCACTGTTGCAATATTTTGAGGTTCGTAGCAACACTTACTACATGACTGTAAGCATCACTTTGAGGTTATTCGAAACACTTACTACATTGCTGTAAGCATCACTGAGTTGATTAGCAACTATCACTACATTACTGTTAGCATCATTTTGAGTTCATTAGCATTTCTTCCGACATCACTGTCGCAATATTTTGAGGTTCGTAGCAACTTTTACTACATTACTGTCACATTATTTTGAGGTTCGTAGCAACTCTTAGTACATGACTGTCAGCATCACTTTGAGGTTATTCGAAAGTTTCACTCCATTACTGTTAGCATCATTTTGAGTTCATTAGCAATTCTTACTACATCACTGTCGCATCATTTTTAGATCATTAGCAATTCTTCCGACATCACTGTCGCAATATTTTGAGGTTCGTAGCAACTCTTACTACATTATTGTTGCATTGTTTTAAGGTTCGTAGCAACTCTTACTCCATTACTGTCAGCATCACTTTGAGTTGTAAAGCAATTCTCACGAAATCACTGTAGCATTGAACTGAGTTCATTAGCAACTCTTACTAAATGACTGTCAGCATCACTTTGAGGTTGTTCGAAACTCTTCCTACATTACTGTAAGCATCACTGAGTTTCTTAGCAACTATCACTACATTACTGTTAGCATCATTTTGAGTTCATTAGCAATTCTTACTACATCACTGTCGCATCATTTTTAGATCATTAGCAATTCTTCCGACATCACTGTCGCAATATTTTGATGTTCGTAGCAACTCTTACTACATTATTGTTGCATTGTTTTAAGGTTCGTAGCAACTCTTACTCCATTACTGTCAGCATCACTTTGAGTTGTGAAGCAATTCTCACGAAATCACTGTAGCATTGAACTGAGTTCATTAGCAACTCTTACTAAATGACTGTCAGCATCACTTTGAGGTTGTTCGAAACTCTTCCTACATTACTGTAAGCATCACTGAGTTTCTTAGCAACTATCACTACATTACTGTTAGCATCATCTTGAGTTCATTAGCAATTCTTCCGACATCACTGTCGCAATATTTTGAGGTTCGTAGCAACTTTTACTACATTACTGTCACATTTTTTTGAGGTTCGTAGCAACTCTTACTACATGACTGTCAGCATCACTTTGAGGTTATTCGAAAGTTTCACTCCATTACTGTTAGCATCATTTTGAGTTCATTAGCAATTCTTACTACATCACTGTCGCATCATTTTTAGATCATTAGCAATTCTTCCGACATCACTGTCGCAATATTTTGAGGTTCGTAGCAACTCTTACTACATTATTGTTGCATTGTTTTAAGGTTCGTAGCAACTCTTACTCCATTACTGTCAGCATCACTTTGAGTTGTAAAGCAATTCTCACGAAATCACTGTAGCATTGAACTGAGTTCATTAGCAACTCTTACTAAATGACTGTCAGCATCACTTTGAGGTTGTTCGAAACTCTTCCTACATTACTGTAAGCATCACTGAGTTTCTTAGCAACTATCACTACATTACTGTTAGCATCATTTTGAGTTCATTAGCAATTCTTACTACATCACTGTCGCATCATTTTTAGATCATTAGCAATTCTTCCGACATCACTGTCGCAATATTTTGATGTTCGTAGCAACTCTTACTACATTATTGTTGCATTGTTTTAAGGTTCGTAGCAACTCTTACTCCATTACTGTCAGCATCACTTTGAGTTGTTAAGCAATTCTCACGAAATCACTGTAGCATTGAACTGAGTTCATTAGCAACTCTTACTAAATGACTGTCAGCATCACTTTGAGGTTGTTCGAAACTCTCCCTACATTACTGTAAGCATCACTGAGTTTCTTAGCAACTATCACTACATTACTGTTAGCATCATTTTGGATTCATTAGCATTTCTTCCGACATCACTGTCGCAATATTTTGAGGTTCGTAGCAACTTTTACTACATTACTGTCACATTATTTTGAGGTTCGTAGCAACTTTTACTACATCACTGTCGCATCATTTTGACATCATTAGCAATTCTTCCGACATCACTGTTGCAATATTTTGAGGTTCGTAGCAACTCTTACTCCATTATTGTTGCATTATTTTAAGGTTCGTAGCAACTCTTACTACATTACTGGAAGCATCACTGTGTTTCTTAGCAACTATCACTACATGACTGTTAGCATCATTTTAAGTTCATTAGCAATTCTTACTACATCACTGTCACATCATTTTGAGATCATTAGCAGTTCTTCCAACATCACTGTCGCAATATTTTGAGGTTCGTAGCAACTCTTACTACATCCCTGTCGCATCATTTTGACATCATTAGCAATTCTTCTGACATCACTGTCACATTATTTTGAGGTTCGTAGCAACTCTTACTACATTATTGTTGCATTATTTTAAGGTTCGTAGCAACTCTTACTAAATGACTGTCAGCATCACTTTGAGGTTGTTCGAAACTCTTACTACATTACTGTAAGCATCACTGAGTTTCTTAGCAACTATCACTACATTACTGTTAGCATCATCTTGAGTTCATTAGCAATTCTCACAAAATCACTGTAGCACTGAACTGAGTTCATTAGCAACTCTTACTACATGACTGTAAGCATCACTTTAAGGTTATTCGAAACACTTACTACATTGCTGTAAGCATCACTGAGTTGATTAGCAACTATCACTACATTACTGTTAGCATCATTTTGAGTTCATTAGCATTTCTTCCGACATCACTGTCGCAATATTTTGAGGTTCGTAGCAACTTTTACTACATCACTGTCGCATCATTTTGACATCATTAGCAATTCTTCCGACATCACTGTCGCAATATTTTTAGGTTCGTAGCAACTCTTACTACATTATTGTTTCATTATTTTAAGGTTCGTAGCAACTCTTACTACATTACTGTAAGCATCACTGTGTTTTTTCGCAACTATCACTACATGAATGTTAGCATCATTTTAAGTTCATTAGCAATTCTTACTACATCACTGTCACATCATTTTGAGATCATTAGCAGTTCTTCCAACATCACTGTCGCAATATTTTGAGATTCGTTGCAACTCTTACTACATCACTGTCGCATCATTTTGACATCATTAGCAATTCTTCTGACATCACTGTCACATTATTTTGAGGTTCGTAGCAACTCTTACTACATTATTGTTGCATTATTTTAAGGTTCGTAGCAACTCTTACGAAATGACTGTCAGCATCACTTTGAGGTTGTTCGAAACTCTTACTACATTACTGTAAGCATCACTGAGTTTCTTAGCAACTATCACTACATTACTGTTAGCATCATCTTGAGTTCATTAGCAATTCTTCCGACATCACTGTCGCAATATTTTGAGGTTCGTAGCAACACTTACTACATGACTGTTAGCATCACTTTGAGGTTATTCGAAAGTTTCACTCCATTACTGTTATCATCATTTTGAGTTCATTAGCAATTCTTACTACATCACTGTCGCATCATTTTGAGATCATTAGCAATTCTTCCGACATCACACTCACATTATTTTGAGGTTCGTAGCAACTCTTACTACATTATTGTTGCATTATTTTAAGGTTCCTAGCAACTCTTACTACATTACTGTCAGCATTACTTTGAGTTTATTAGCAACTATCACTACATTACTGTTAGCATCATTTTCAGTTGTTGAGCAATTCTCACAAAATCACTGTAGCACTGTACTGAGTTCATTAGCAACTCTTACTAAATGACTGTCAGCATCACTTTGAGGTTGTTCGAAACTCTTACTACATTACTGTAAGCATCATCTTGAGTTGTTGAGCAATTCTCACAAAATCACTGTAGCACTGAACTGAGGTCATTAGCAACTCTTACTACATTGCTGTAAGCATCACTGAGTTGATTAGCAATTATCACTACATTACTGTTAGCATCATTTTGAGTTCATTAGCATTTCTTCCGACATCACTGTCGCAATATTTTGAGGTTCGTAGCAACTTTTACTACATTACTGTCGCATTATTTTGAGGTTCGTAGCAACTTTTACTACATTACTGTCACAATATTTTGAGGTTCGTAGAAACTCTTACTACATGACTGTCAGCATCACTTTGAGGTTATTCGAAAGTTTCACTCCATTACTGTTAGCATCATTTTGAGTTCATTAGCAATTCTTACTACATCACTGTCGCATCATTTTGAGATCATTAGCAATTCTTCCGACATCACACTCACATTATTTTGAGGTTCGTAGCAACTCTTACTACATTATTGTTGCATTATTTTAAGGTTCCTAGCAACTCTTGCTACATTACTGTCAGCATCACTTTGAGTTTATTAGCAACTATCACTACATTACTGTTAGCATCATTTTGAGTTGTTGAGCAATTCTCACAAAATCACTGTAGCACTGAACTGAGTTCATTAGCAACTCTTACTAAATGACTGTCAGCATCACTTTGAGGTTGTTCGAAACTCTTACTACATTACTGTAAGCATCACTGAGTTTCATAGCAACTATCACTACATTACTGTTAGCATCATCTTGAGTTCATTAGCAATTCTTCCGACATCACTGTTGCAACATTTTGAGGTTCGTAGCAACACTTACTACATGACTGTAAGCCTCACTTTAAGGTTATTCGAAACACTTACTACATTGCTGTAAGCATCAATGAGTTGATTAGTAACTATCACTACATTACTGTTAGCATCATTTTGAATTCATTAGCATTTCTTCCGACATCACTGTCGCAATATTTTGAGGTTCGTAGCAACTTTTACTACATTACTGTCGCATTATTTTGAGGTTCGTAGCAACTTTTACTACATTACTGTCGCATTATTTTGAGGTTCGTAGCAACTCTTACTACATGACTGTCAGCATCACTTTGAGGTTATTCGAAAGTTTCACTCCATTACTGTTAGCATCATTTTGAGTTCATTAGCAATTCTTACTACATCACTGTCGCATCATTTTGAGATCATTAGCAATTCTTCCGACATCACTGTCGCAATATTTTGAGGTTCGTAGCAACTCTTACTACATTATTGTTGCATTATTTTAAGGTTCGTAGCAACTCTTACTTCATTATTGTCAGCATCACTTTGAGTTTATTAGCAACTATCACTACATTACTGTTAGCATCATTTTGAGTTGTTGAGCAATTCTCACGACATCACTGTAGCATTAAATTGAGTTCATTAGCAACTCTTACTAAATGACTGTCAGCATCACTTTGAGGTTGTTCGAAACTCTTCCTACATTACTGTAAGCATCACTGAGTTTCTTAGCAACTATCACTACATTACTGTTAGCATCATCTTGAGTTCATTAGCAATTCTTCCGACATCACTGTCGCAATATTTCGAGGTTCGTAGCAACTTTTACTACATCACTGTCGCATCATTTTGACATCATTAGCAATTCTTCCGACATCACTGTCGCAATATTTTGAGGTTCGTAGCAACTCTTACTACATTATTGTTGCATTATTTTAAGGTTCGTAGCAACTCTTACTACATTACTGTAAGCATCACTGAGTTTCTTAGAAACTATCACTACATGACTGTTAGCATCATTTTAAGTTCATTAGCAATTCTTACTACATCACTGTCACATCATTTTGAGATCATTAGCAGTTCTTCCGACATCACTGTCGCAATATTTTGAGGTTCGTAGCAACTCTTACTACATTACTGTCAGCATCACTTTGAGTTTATTAGCAACTATCACTACATTACTGTTAGCATCATTTTGAGTTCATGAGCAATTCTCACGACATCACTGTAGCATTAAATTGAGTTCATTAGCAACTCTTACTAAATGACTGTCAGCATCACTTTGAGGTTGTTCGAAACTCTTACTACATGACTGTAAGCATCACTGAGTTTCTTCGCAACTATCACTACATTACTGTTAGCATCATCTTGAGTTCATTAGCAACTCTTCCGACATCACTGTCGCAATATTTTGAGGTTCGTAGCAACTCTTACTACATTACTGTCAGCATCACTTTGAGTTTATTAGCAACTATCACTACATTACTGTTAGCATCATTTTGAGTTGTTAAGCAATTCTCACGAAATCACTGTAGCATTGAACTGAGTTCATTCGCAACTCTTACTAAATGACTGTCAGCATCACTTTGAGGTTGTTCGAAACTCTTTCTACATTACTTTAAGCATCACTGAGTTTCTTAGCAACTATCACTACATTACTGTTAGCATCATCTTGAGTTCATGAGCAATTCCTCCGACATCACTGTCGCAATATTTTGAGCTTCGTAGTAACTTTTACTACATTACTGTCGCATTATTTTGAGGTTCGTAGCAACTCTTACTACATGACTGTCAGCATCACTTTGAGGTTATTCGAAAGTTTCACTCCATTACTGTTAGCATCACTTTGAGGTTATTCGAAAAGTTCACTCCATTACTGTTAGCATCATTTTGAGTTCATTAGCAATTCTTACTAAATCACTGTCGCATCATTTTGAGATCATTAGCAATTCTTCTGACATCACTGTCACATTATTTTGAGGTTCGTAGCAACTCTTACTACATTACTGTAAGCATCACTGAGTGTCTTAGCAAGTATCACTACATTACTGTTAGCATCATTTTAAGTTCATTAGCAATTCTTACTACATCACTGTCACATCATTTTGAGATCATTAGCAGTTCTTCCGACATCACTGTCGCATTATTTTGAGGTTCGTAGCAACTGTTACTACATTACTGTTGCATTATTTTGAGGTTCGTAGCAACTATCACTACATTACTGTCGCATCATTTTGAGTTTATGAGTAATTCTCACGACATCACTGTAGCATTGAATTGAGTTCATTAGCAACTCTTACTAAATGACTGTCAGCATCACTTTGAGGTTGTTCGAAACTCTTACTACATTACTGTAAGCATCACTGAGTTTCTTTGCAACTATCACTACATTACTGTTAGCATCATTTTGAGTTCAATAGCAATTCTTCCGACATCACTTTCGCAATATTTTGAGGTTCGTAGCAACTTTTACTACATTACTGTTGCATTATTTTGAGGTTCGTAGCAACACTTCCCACATGACTGTCAGCATCACTTTGAGGTTATTCGGAACACTTACTACATTACTGTAAGCATCACTGAGTTGATTAGCAACTATCACTACATTACTGTTAGCATCATTTTGAGTTCATTAGCATGTCTTCCGACATCACTGTCGCAATATTTTGAGGTTTGTAGCAACTTTTCCTACATTACTGTCGCATTTTTTTTAGGTTCGTAGCAACTTTTACTACATTACTGTCACATTATTTTGAGGTTCGTAGCAACTCTTACTACATGACTCTCAGCATCACTTTGAGGTTATTCGAAAGTTAGGTTAACCCCTGGGTTCTGGGCCCAGCACGCTTCCTCTGCGCCACTCTGCTCTACCATTGACTGAACAGGCCTTGTTTTAGGAGAGCCTTATCTGTCTTTGTCTCTGCCCTGCTCTCCTGCTCTCTTTCCCCCCAACCGGTCAAAGCAGAAGGCCGTCCCCACTGATCCTGGATCTGCTCCACGTTCCTGCCTGTTAAAAGGAAGGTTTTCATCACCACTGTTGCAGGATGTGCTGCTGGTGGAGAATTGTTGGGTGTAGATTCATTGAAGGAGTTTGGTGCTGGACCTGCTCTACTAGTAAAGAGTCATGAGAGAACTTTGGTTGTGACTTGACACACACACACACACACACACACACACACACATTCATTTCTTCCTGCCATGAACACAGACTGGGGGTTTAATGTTAACAAAAATTCTACTTTGTCAGTGAAGTAATTCAGTCTCCAACTTTCAGTGTCTGTCAGGATGGTTGAGCGGTCTAAGGCGCTGCGTTCAGGTCGCAGTCCCTCCTGGAGGCGTGGGTTCAAATCCCACTTCTGACAAAGGACATTTTCTCCACATTCCTATGCATCCACAGTGGTAAATTCCAAACCCAGTTGAAGCTGCTCTCCACTGATGGGAGTGAGTGGTTGAACTGGCAGCAGAGGAGGCAAAAGAGCTTCCCTGTGACAGTCCAACATCGCCTGGTTTCCTCCAACATGGAGCAGCCACCAAACTCTAACTTCAATGTTGGATCAAAGTCTACTGAAGGAATGTGTTTGGTTCAAAAACCCATTTGTGTTCATCCTTCAATTCACATTTTGTCCATTAACTTCATCATCAGAGTCTCCATCTCATCACATGACTAAAGTCTGGGTTCTGTGTTGGTGGTAAACATCCTTCCACTCACCCAGGCTCCCCACTGGTCTGCACACAGAAATGCATATTTTACTGGTTTAACCAGTTCCTCAAGTAGTTTAGGAAAAAAGACACTTTGTTAGCTCCTGTAAAGGTCCCACTTTGAGTCGTAACACTTTTTTCCTGACTGCTTGATGTCTCAGTCAGAACAGCTGAGATGAGAACTGAATGTCTGGATTTCTTCCTGACATCATCAGGGTCTGAGGAGTTCATTAAAAAAAGGATTCAGTCAGATGGGAGTTAGAACTTGGAGACCAAAGGAAGAACCTCCAAATTCAGGACCCTGAGATCAAAGTGAACACTCTGATCTCAGACGTCTGGGATATTTCACATCCTGATGGCCCTCCAAAATAAGAGCCCTGTGTCACTGTCTAAAAATCATCATTTGTTTGTGAAAAAATCAGGGTAGGTTTGTCAGACTTTGTCAGACCTTTCCCCAAATCATCATTTGTTTGTGGAAATTAGATCCAGAAAACCACTGCAGTCCCTCGTACATGATTAGTGCCATAGTTTGTCTCACTTGTTTCATCTTTGATGGTTCCATGGTGGAATGGTGAGCACTCTGGACTCTGAATCCAGTGATCCCAGTTCAAACCTCAGTGGGTCCTCCAGCAGGTCTCTGACAGGTGTTGATAGAGGAGTTGTGGCTGCTGACTACAGTGGAAGACACCATCAACAATGATGTGTAGAAGCTCTCAGCTCCTTCAGTCACATGACTGGGCCATCCTGTGATGTCAGTGATGTCACTTGGCAGGACTGCCATTGCATTCTTAATTCTATAACATCTGAGATTAAAATCTATGGAATTACAACCAACAAGCAGCCAAACACCTGATCAGATGCTCCTTCATCAGGCTGAGAAGAATCAATCTAAACTGGGATGAAGAAAATTAACTGAGAGGAGAAACCTCCTGATTGGATGACATGGACCCACCTGATCCATGTCAGCCTTGTTGGAGCAGAAAGAGGTGGATCAGAGGAATCAGTGGATCAAGACTCAGGTGGCAGATGAAGAATCTCTGTATTCACAATGGAGTCAGAGAAATCTTCCAACGTGACAGACCATTTTATACTGAAGACAGGCTGTGTGTGTGTGTGTGTGTGTGTGTGTGTGTGTCCCTACTGACTGGAAACTGAATAATAACCAGACTAACTTTTATCTTTGACCAAGTCTGGTTGACTCACTAAATTCATAACTAAAGTGATTATTTAATTAATAAACAGAACATTTGTCTGAAGTCATGATCAAATTAATGTAAAATCTGAGCAACGAGGGTTTGAAAATGTTCAAATGAGTCAAAACAATGTCCTGGGATCAACAGGGACCTTTAGATCCACACCAATCTTCCCTGACCTCATAGAAACTGGAACCTTTTAACAAATAAATTCAAATTCAACTCAGCAGCAACTCTAGAACAGTCGCTAACTTGCTAATTCCTGTTAGCTCCAGATCAGACAATGCAGGCTCACCTTCACGCTTGGTTGTACGACCGCCACCAGTTGAAGCTTCTCTGGTTCAACAAACTCTGGGGACTCAAGACACAAGTCAGCACCGGTGCAGGTCCAGATCCAGATGTTAGCTGAGGGGGACAATGGCTTAAGGGAGCTCCAGGGAGCTGGTTTGAACTGGTCCCTCATCTCTGTGAGTAGAAACCATCTGAGGTGGAGGGGGAAGGTCTGCTTTGACCTCCTGACCTCCCAGTAAAGCCAGTATAGATGTTGAGCTTGAAGGAGTTGATGGCCTCCTTCATCTTCTTGTTGGAGATGTTTGCTAAACTCAGCACCACCACAGATCAGAGGAAAGTCCACTTGTCAGCTGGACACTGGAGTTTCTAGTGACCTGCAGGATCTTAGTTGTGGTGGCAGCAGGCCTGTTCCAAGAGCTTTGCTCACATTCCTGATCAGGCTCCATAATGGTTCTGGACCACTGAGTGATAGAAGCTGATCCTGGGGGTGGACTGTCTTTAGGGGGCTGAGGTGTCTGGTGGTCTTGGTGGACCCTCTGCATCTCAAGCTGAGACCACAGAGTCCTGTGTTCTTGAGTCATTGTCTATAGTCTCTGTTGTTGGAGAGCTCAGTGTGGTCCCTGATGGTCTAGTGGCTAGGATTTGGCGCTCTCACCGCCATGGCCTGAGTTCGATTCCCGGTCAGGGAATGAGTTATTTAGAGGTTGAGGGAGAGGTGATCAGGTGGTCCACATGATGGTGGAGGTGATGAAGTGTGAATCCATCATGGCTCCACTCTCACCCCCATTGTAGAGTTCTTGGTTCACTCTGCCATGGCCCCATGTTGAAGGGTGACTGTCTCATTCAGGTCCAACCCTTTGTTAGACCCTATTAAGTCACTGACTCCTGCAAGGACAAACTCTGTAATCCTCCTTTGTAGCTTTGGCTCCTTGCAGCACAGAAAGTCCATTCACTGATGTAGGAACTGGAAAACTTAGAGCTCCGGTCCTTGGTTCCTTCCTCCATTGAGCAGAACAAACACAGAACAGAGAGCAGTTCCTCCTACAGTTCTCAGAAAGTCTGAGGGCACCAAAGAAAGGAGGGAAATGCAATCAATGTTGAATTCATTTACATTTCTTATATTTGATCAAAGATAGAACTTAATAAGCTGCCATCAACCTTGATGACCAACTCCTTCACTGTGTAGTTCAAAGTCTCTGGTTTGATTTGTGTCAGGACTTCAGAAGCTCCAATCCTCTCTAAGTTCTAGTGAGAGTGGAAGAGATTATAAATGAGAGAAGCAGGGCCCTCACTCAGAACTGAACCAGCTCAGTTGGGAGAGCCTTAGACTGAATATCTAAAGGTCCCTGGTCCGATCCCAGGTTTCAGCAGAGGAGCAGCATTGACTTTACTTTCCAGTGGAGGAACTGCAGACATGAAGGAAACTAACATCTTGTCCTGTGCATTCTTGTGACATTCAGGACATTTTTGGAGCCTCTTGTTGGATTTTGCCACAGAGAATCAGAGCCAATCAAAAGCATGGTGGACTTTAACATGGAGGACTGAACAAGTCAAGAAAGCATCAGTTTGACCTTCACAGGTGTTTCTGTTCCTGTCTCAATGCTGTAGAAAGAGCCTGAGGAGCTCAGACGGTAGAGCATCAGACTTTTAATGTGAGGGTCCAGGGTTCAAGTCCCTGTTCAGGTGCTGTGGAGGTTCCAGTGTTTGACAACATGGTACTGGATGAAGTTTAGTGTTGAACAAACTGTCATCATCAAAAGTAGAAGTGTTCTTGTCTTGATGCTGTGAGACAGTCGCTAGAAAAGTGAACAATAATAATTTCATGTGGCATGCAAACCACAAATGACACTGGTCAAGTTAATTTTATTTGTATTGCGCCAAATCACAACAAAAGTTCTCTCATGACTCTTCACTAGTAGAGCAGGTCCAGTACCACACTCCTTCAATGAACCTCCACCCAACAATTCTCCACCAGCAGCACATCCTGCAACAGTGGTGATGAAAACCTTCCTTTTAACAGGCAGGAACGTGGAGCAGATCCGGGATCAGTGGGGACGGCCTTCTGCTTTGACCGGTTGGAGGGAAAGAGAGCAGGAGAGCGGGGCAGAGACAAAGACAGATAATGGAGGAAGACAGATATGCAGAAGGAAAGAGTGGGACAGAGATAAAGAGAGAGAGAAGTGAAGAGACTGATGAACAGACGGTGAGCAGGTGGAGCTACGGGTGGCAGCTTGAGCCTCTTCAGGTCTGCAGCCTCCTCCAGCAGCACCCACATCTGGGATGAGGGGAGCCTGAAGGCTCTGGAGAAGGAGACGAGTTAGTAATACATATGAGTATGATTTATATATGACACATATAGGAGGACAGAGAGGGAAGAGAGGAGTAGAGAGAAGCCCAGTGCACCATGGGAGATCCCCCAGCAGTCTAAGCCTATAGCAGCATATCTAAGGGCCAGCCTAAGCAGCCCAACTATAAGCCTGATCAAAAAGGAAGGTCTTTCGTCTGCTCTTATAGGTCAAGAGGGTGTCTGCATCCTGGACTGAAACTGTGAGACGGTTCCACAGGAGGGGAGCCTGATAGCTGAAGGCTCTGGCTCCATTCTACTTTTAGAACTCTAGGAACCACCAGTAACCCCGCATCCTGGGAGTGAAGGGTTCTAGCTGGATAATAGGGGACTAGGAGCTCTGTCAGGTATGAAGGAGCCTGACTGTTGAGGACTTTGATGGTAGAAGGAGAATTTTGAATTCTCTTCTAAATTTGACAGGGAGCCATGCAGAGAGGCCAGTACAGGAGAGACATGGTCTCTTCTACTAGTTCTAGTCAGGCAGCAGCGTTCTGGACCAGCTGGAGAGTCTTTAGGGACCTCCTGGTGCAGCCTGATAGGAGGGAATTGCAGTAATTCAGCCTGGAAGTGACAAAGGCATGGACTAGTTCTTCTGCATCTTTTTGAGACAGGATGTGTCTGATCTCAGCAATGTTTCACAAATGAAAGAAAGCAGTCCTAGAAATTTGCTGAATGTGGGCATGAAAGGACAGATCCTGATCAAAGAGAACTCCTAGGTTCCTTAGGGTGGTGCTGGGGGCCAAGGTGATACCTTCCAGGGTACCTGTCTCATTCGATAAACTTGTAAAGTGTCATGAGATAACTTCTGTTGGGATTTGGCACAAAATAAATAAAATTGACTTGACAACTTTGAAGTTAGAATTAAATTTAAAGTAGAAAACTCTTCCCTCTTCAAACCTGTCACTCAGTGTTGTAAACTGTTTCTAACAAATTCTACTGTTCAACAGTTCAAGTGTTTCTAATGAAGCTGAATGTTCTCTTCTACTTTCCTCAATTGGGTTTCTTTCATGTCCTCCTGAGATCAAAGACAGAATTCTAGCTACTGTCAAAGCCCTGATGACATCATCAGGAATTCTGACTTTGATCTGGAGACTCTTGCTTTAATCTGAATTTGATCTGACTAATGTTTTAGTTTAGGTTGCATGATACCGACCACCTCATTTCTCCGGATGGACTGGTGACCTGTCCAGGGTGAACCCTGCCTCTTGAACAATGTCACCTGGGATCACCCCCCCCCCCCCCCCATGACCCTTAAAGGATAAGAATAGAAAGTGGATGGATGACTTCTCCAGTAACGTCCTGCTCTCATTGGTCTGTCTTCATTTTGACTCCTCCCACTGCCACAATGACCAGCCTTTATACTCTTGGTGACTGGGGCCCTGGTTGCTGCAGGCCTCAACACCAGCCTGTGGTTGTGAGCAGGGCAGAACAGAACTGACAGTATCTCCCATGCAGGACCTGGGTCAGCGCCTGGTGCCAGCTGGGGCACCGCTTTAACCTGGACGCCCTGGAAGATCTTCTCCAGGAACTCGCCTTTTTCAATCGAAACGGCATGAAACTTCAAGTAAAGAATTAAAATTATTTAATTCACAATGAGGCCTCTGTCATAAAACAAAATGAACAACTGACTACCTCACCATGACTTCACCCTGATTACCAGGAAGTAACCTGGTAGTCAGAGCAGCAGTGCTCAGGTCTGTGGACTCACAGGAGGATTCTTCTTCTGGTCACAGGTTTGAAGACATCAGTGGAAGAGAGAGGAGAGGCTGTGAGAGACCTGCCACACCTCTCCAGTGACCTGGGACATGATGGCAGTGGTGGGATTTGAACCCACGCCTCCTCAGAGACTGGAGCCTAAATCCAGCGCCTTAGACCGCTCGGCCACACTACCTCACTGAGCTGTTCTCTGAGTTGGTCTGCTAAAGGCATGTTGAAGAGGAAGTAACATCATGATATCAAACTTATTCTGAAGGGGGACCCCTTCCCTCCACGGTCACAGGAAGTGACAACAGCGCTGCTAGAAGCAGGAAAGAAATGGTAAAAGGACTCAGTTTGTACAGAGCCTTTCTACCTCAGCAGCACTCAAGGAGCTGAACAATGTCCTCTCATTCACACACAGTCACACACTGATGCTGAAGGCTGCCATGCAAGGAGCCAATCTACTCATCAGAAGTATTTGGGGGTTCAGTGTCTCACTCAAAGACACTTTGACATGGTCACCAGGGGTAGTGAGGATGGAACTGGACCCTGGTATCTGCAACGACTCCATCAACTCCTGATCTAGCAGCTCTGCTGGGTCCAACTATTTTACAGAACATTTGACAGACCTGTGGAGCACTGAGGACACACATGAGTTGATCACATGATCCACTGAAGCACCATTTTACCTGCCACTGAGGTCACCAACATGAGCTGGAGTTGGGAATCTTGAACTGAACCTGGTATCACAGCGACACCTGCTGCTGCAAAATGGAACAGCAACATTGAACCAAGTACAGGATTGGAGGGAGACTGATGGTCGCTGTTTGGGTTTTTGAAGGACAAGGAGGGCGTGGGTTCAAGCTGGATTCTCAGAGACGATTTCCCCAACCTCTTTATTGGCATCTACACTGTCATCCAGTCATGTGACTGAAGTCATCCAGTCATGTGACTGAAGTCATCCATTCATGTCAGTGATGTCACTCTGCAGGACTGTCATTGCCGTCTCATTCTAGAAAAGAATCCAGACTCCACCTGTGGCTCCATGATAACTGAGGGACCTCTGGTTGGAGGCTGGACGATGATGCAGCAAGAACAAATACCAGTGCCAACCAGATCAACTTAATGGCAGTTTTTGTAGTGATTTGATGCCTCATGAGGAGAAAATTTGGGCACAAATGTTGGACAAGAGTGTTTGTGGAGGGGTGTTTTTGTTGTTGTTGCAGTGTTGTAAGTCACTGTACCTGCAGCTAAAAGATTGAACTTTCTCCAAATGTCCTCAAGATGGTTTCCAATGACATCAGTTGTCACAAGAGGAAGTCTGCATGTAAACACACTCATGAGGAGAACACACACTTGAGAGACATTTGTCTTGCAAATCTTCCCAGATCAGGAAAACATGAAACAACACAACAGAAAAATGTCCTTTGTCCATTCTGTGTTGGTGTGACTCAAACTGAGTAGATAATGCAATTTATCATGGTCGTTCAGACCCAACTTGGAGGTTCTGGTTTTAGAAAGCGTTTTTCAGATAATGCAGCAGGAAATGAACTCAGTTAACCTGACATAATGGAGCCATCATTGGATATGACGGTGAGGGGGCTGAGCTTATTTTCTCTGAGGTCACCATGGAAAGATCCACCTGGGACCACTTACTGATCTTTGTATTGACGTATTGATCACTGATCAAACACTGAATTATCTTTGAGTGTCTTCAGACTATCATACATGAGTGTATGTTATTGTTACGATGGTTTCTCTTCCTGGTTCCTGTCAATACATGTGCAGCTGTCAAGTCTTTAATCACTTGTTGGTGCAGCCTGATAATAAAGAATTACAAAAGTCCAGCCTAGAAGGAACTCATACATGGAGTTTTAGACAACTGCTGGCCTTCATCCAGCTTTATTGATAAATATAATTGAGTATCATCTGTGTAACAATGGAAATTTATGGACTGTTTCCCAATAATATGACCTAAAGGAAGCATATATAAAGTGAAGACTATCGGCCCCAGCACTGAACCTTGAGGAACACCGTGTTTAACTTTGGTTTGTATAGAAGATTTATCATTAACGTCTACAAACTGAAATCAACCTGATGAATACGATTGAAACCACTTTAATGTTCCCTGAATGCACAGTTTAATCGTAATAATGGTACACTTCAGAATTAACGACAGCACATATACATTTGTTGTGTATGTACGCTGAACTTGAACAGTCCGTTGTCCCAATGGAGGCAAGTGAGAGTGAGGCCTGCAGCCAGACTACAAGGTCGGCGCTGCCACCCCAAGGGAGGTGGAGAGGGCAGAGGCAGGGGTCAAGAACACATGGGGGAAGGGGAGGGGAGGATAGTACGCGCCATTTACGTCACCAAGGCAGAAGGAGTTCTCCTGGAGGATAAACAATGGGGCAGCCGATAAGGAAGCTGTGGGTTTGGGCGGAGGAGCACACATTCCAATCTGTCTTCTCTTTCAGTCCAATCCAAATTGTAAAGTTAAATTTCTGGTCTTCAACATCACTCTCCTCTTTGCAGAGCGGCCAACTGCTCCGAGATGGTTTCCATCCTGGGTTTCAGTTCAAGAGTCTGTTGTTGCCCCGCTCTGCCAACCTCAGTCATTGCGTTGTCAATGACTGAGGTTGTGTGAGCTGCACATCACATCAAGTGTTGATGCCCACACGAGGGTGTCTTTTTAAAAAGAGGAATATTACGCCTCCATTTCACACAGACAAGACAGCAAATTTGGCACATTTTCTGTCTAAAAAGGGCTGGAGAGAGATGGAGGTGAGGGAGGAGAGGAGACAGAGAGGTGGGGAAGAGAAGAGAGAGAGACCAGACATTATGTTTGCACAATGTTCCATTGATCCATGAACAAAGCAGGCAGTGAGACCATGATGATGTCACATCTGTCCACTGTCCAGATGTCAGAGCTGAAAATGATACGATGCCATGTTCCCTTCAACAACAGTCCAGCAGAAAGCCACCATGAAGACCTGAGGAGGAGCAAGGCAGCTCACCACAGTCAGGAACTCCCAGTCACCTAAACAAGGTTTCTGTCCACTCACGTTCAACCAGACCAGCAGATCACCTGCATCCCCACTGCCTCACCACCAGAGGGCAGTAGAACATCAACCATAGAGGCTCCCACTGAGGAATGAACACCACCACCAGCAGACAGCTCTCCCTCCCTGACAGCATTTAAAGGAGATGAATGATGGATCATCAAACTCCACCATTCACTGTGACTCAGGGCCGCTCCCTCTGCTCTGACTCTCTTTGATTGTTTGTCTTTGTTTTATTCAATCAAGTTGTCCCTCCTCTCTCTCTTCTTGCTGCTCTACCCCCCCCCATGTGATGTCTACTACCTCCTCCTCCTTGATGACACTCATTGTGAGGTCTCTTCATCAGCCCTCCTCTGCTTTCTGAGCCACAAACAGTTTTTCTGAGTCGCTAAAACCCTGAACTCCATCTTGAACCCAGACTCTCAGAAGCCTGACCACATTTACTGAACTGGTCCCTCTTTGGTGAAACCATCACCACGTTTCTGAAGGCTCTGAATGTCCTGATGCTGATGTCATTCTGCTTCCTCTGACACAGGCAGCTTTGGTCCGTTCTGGCACTGTGACATCAAAGACTAAATGCTGAGATCAAGAAGAACATTTACAAAACATGAACAAAACTTGATGACAGAATTCTTTGTCCTCCTCCATCACCACGATGCCATCGATGGTCCGTTACTGTTGCAGTGCAGTAACATCATGAGTTGTGTCAAACCATCTCTGTCAGCTCTGCCAGTGTCTGGAGTGACGTCTCCAAGGACACTTGCTGCCAGGACTACAGAGTAAACATCAACATCTGTTTGCATCTGGCTTCAACTGTACTTTTCCTCTAGGTTCAACTTTGCTAGGTTACAGTGACTTGTGTACAGAGTAGTGACTTGATCAGCTGGTGGTGATGATGTAGCTTTAGGATGCTAACACAGTTGTTACTCAGGGCACCGCTGGTTGTAATTTAGAGTCCAATGAGAAACGCTCAGTCTCAGGTTCCAGCTTGTCAGTGAGTTCTTTGAGGGTCAGAGGCTTACATACAAATATAAAAACCAGTTGAAACACTTCCTGGAATTTTAAGAGGATTGAATACAAACAAGGAAGCACGTAAGACAGAGGAATAATACCAGTAAAGCAATGAAGGCACATGGAGGATCAGACATGAATCATAAGATTTATCTGAGACTCAAGTGGACGGCAAAGGTAGCAGGTGAGAAGGTGTTCAGGATGAAGGGTCAGTGACCTCCAAACAAAGAAAACTCCTGAATGGAGGTTGAGCAGAGTCTGAGGAGTCAGGTGGAGCTGGCAGTGAGACAGGATTTGAGGCCTGAACAGATGCAGCACTGGTCTTTGTTACTGTGACAGCACGACAACCAACAGGACCTGCTCACGTTCTCAGCTGGATTGTTCTCATCAATGTACGGAACCTCTCCAACGACCTGGTGGGGGGACGGCCTACCAAGCCTCCATCTCAACGACCGTGGCTCCCACTGGGATCCGCGATGCTCTTCTCAGGCACAAGGGGGCTTCTCTCCGCTGGTCAGGATGGAGATTCAAGGCTCACGGGAGGTCAACAGTATTGTGACCGTGAAAAGGGGGAGAGGAGAAGTTCTGTTTAAAGTTAAAGAACAAAGAAACAAAAAAGTAGGCAGAAGAGAAAGAAAAGAGGAGAGACGGACCAGCAGCTGGAGGAGCTCACGGAAAAATAAGAAGCGCTGAAGAGCCTGAACCCAACCCAACTGTAACGGATGGTGTCGTGACTATTATAATAAACTGGTCCGCCGTGGGGGTGACCTTTGACCTGTGTGGGGCTGCTGGCCAATCAGCACCCTTTGCCGTCCTCAGTACTTCTCAGATATTCCTGTATTAAACAGGTCAACAGAGGGCAGTCATGCATCCCTCAGATCCTCCAGAGCAGGGGTTTTCAGTTAAAATTCTCCTGGGTCCAGTTTTCAAACCTCTTCAAGCTTGGGTCTGGAGGCCGAGCACAGTTTTTCATGACTGCTGATTTCAGTGATGGGCCCACGCCTGCATGTTAGCCAGCAGTCGAGCTGTGCTTTATGATCCAGGGGCATCTTTAGCCGATGGAGGTAGACTTTAAGCCTGTTGTATCAGTGTCTGTTTGGTCAACAATGAACTTTCAGATCGAATGAAGTCGCCGACATTTCAATAATAGTCGTTTTTATTGTCTGCTTTTTTTCCACATTAACCTTAAACCTATTGTCCAGCAGGGGGCAACATAAAGAGAAGAGTGAAATGAAAATGGATTCAAAAATACTCAGAATTTACTGGCATTTGACTGCACGTATATGACTATGTGAGTGTGTGTGTGTGTGTGTGTTTGTGTGTGTGTGTGTGTGTGTGTGTGTGTGTGAGAGTGTGTGTGAGAGAGTGTGTGTGTGTGTTTTGAAGACGACTTCTTGACTCCATTTTTGTTGTCACTCTTCTCTTAATTTTCAGTTTCACTCATTAAAATGAAGCAGCTTTGACGTGTGTACTTCTCTTGTGCATCAACAACTTTGGTCTTTAAGCTGACAAACACACCACACGTCACTCACTCTATAGATTAAATCTGCTGATAACACAAAACACGTGACCCTGTGACCCTGCATGACGTTTTGCTCCAACTTTCCAGAACTAACAGGAGGAACAGCATGGATCGTTCTGAGCAAGAACTCTGACATCACCATCGTCATGAACAAGAAGGCAGTAGGACTCAACTTCAACAAATCTGAAATGTCCCCTTAAGCTCCTGCTACTTTGAACTGATGCCTAAACCTTCAGTTTCCATGCATCACTCAGAACCTCTCACAACCACAGAAGAACAAGCAAAGGTTAGGAGCAGTAAAGCCTTCAATAATGACATCATCATGTTTGAGGGTTTTCTTCCCTCAAACTGTTTCTACCAACACGACAGAATCCTGGAAATATTTCAGGTGTTGACCTCCCAGCAGCCTGAAGGTCAACCTGCATTATCTGTTATGTTGCTGAGCAGAGGAAGGAGCTCAATGGTAGAGCGCTAGCTTGGCATGTGAGAGGTGGTGGGATCGGTGCCCTCGTTCTCCAGAAGACTTCAGCTTGTTCTGTTGTTGAGCTCTGATGAAACCACTGACTTTGAACCACACACAAAGTGAAGGAGTGACTTAAGATTGATGGCACCTGAGGAACTTCTAGGTTTCCTAAAATCAACTGGAAATTCATTCACCAGTTAAACAGTGACTCTACCAGAGGGGGTGTAGCTCAGTGGTAGAGCGCATGCTGAGCATGTATGAGGCCCTGGGTTCAATCCCCGGCATCTCCGGCTGGTCATTGTAGCCTTCATCTTACCTGCCACAGTGATCCTTAAATGTGACAACAGTTGATTCACTATCAGAAGACATCTTCTCCATGTTCAAGGTGGGCGAACTGTCCACAAATATTCAAAATTACTTTTGAAAATGAAAACATAGATCAAACCTGCCCTGTCAATCACCCACAATGGGCGGATCGTCCCACTCCCTATCAGGTTCCCCACTCCATGACCCAGGAGGCTCCCTCTCCCTATCAGGACTAGAAATCTATTGGGGTCTCCCTGCTCAGGTAGGAGTCCTGCCCACAACGTTAAGCTGTTGATGTTCTAGAGGAGACAACATCTGATCTTTGTTAGATCCACCAGTCAAAGGGTTTCTTTAAAGGCTGTAGCAGCTGAGAATGAGGGATTAATAACCATCTTAGTGAGGACATTTTGAAACATGATGACATTTTATTGACTTGTAGCACTGCAAAAATCATCTCCCCTCCAAAAACCCTCTTCTCCAACTCTGTACTCAAGTTGTCTCCTCATCAGGCACCACAGGATCCAGGACGTTCAGTCAAAAAATCATTAGTGATTTCAAAAATGGCCATCAGACACAAAATAAGACTTCAAACAGGTTTACAACTTTATTTGATGTTGGCTCATTTTGTCCATTTTGCCTCCACACTGTCCTTCATCACAGCATTTAACATCAGGACTGCTCCCAGATCAGCTCCATGACCTCATCCCTGCACCAGAGTACCGCCCAAGTTCATCAAGGATGGCCAACATGAGCAGGTCTAGATTCACCTCCATCTTTGGAGGCTGATGAATTTCCTCCTGAGGACCGTCAGGCTGTTTCCTTACTTTGCTGTGACCCAACAGCAGACAGCAACAAGGACTGTGGTGCACTTGGTAAAATCACCATCTGGAGTCTGGACCAAGATGATGATGTGATCCTTTGATGAGTTTAGAATCAGTCAGAGATCAAAGACTGGAGCAGGAATTCAATGCACAGAACCCAGAGATCAAAGACAGAATTCAGAGATCAAACACAGAATTCAACGATCAATCAATTTGAGGAACCAGCATCTCATGTGAAGATGCTTCTGAACTCATGAAGTGAAATCCTAACAAATAGAGATGAATGAGTCCAACTGGGACTGGCGACCTGTCCAGGGTGTACCCTGCCTCTTGCCCGTAGATGCTGGGATAGGCTCCAGCCCCCCCCGCGACCCTTAATAGTAAGGAATAAGCGGAAGATGACGATGGATGATGGATGGAGTCCAACTGGACCTGAACAGGAGAGAAATAAAGGAGTTATTGTTATGCAATTGTTATTTATTTCCAGGCCAGGTGAGGGTTGGATTTTGTTCATTCATGTTGAAGTGAACTGACAGTGGGACTGAGGACCTGGGCTGAAGTCCAGCTCACTGCTGGTTTAATGAAACCACCTGATTGTTTTTCCTATCAGCTCTGATCTGATGGAAGAAACAAAAAGCCAAACTTCATTCGTCCGTGTCCAAACTCCAAGTCTGTTGATGTACAGCACTCCAGTTATTTGTTTCTTTCCAGACAGAAGCAGGTTGGTGGAGGAATAAAACCTCAACAGTGAACAAACAGCAATGAGAGAAGTGAATCCTGCACTCAGAGAAGTTGTGTCTGCACTCGCCAACCAGGAAACGCGTCTATCTTCTGTGTGACTGGGGCTGCTGCTGAGAGCTGCGTTTCTCAGCTGTGTGGGGGCGGGACTCTGTGTGTGATTGACAGGTCAACTGTCTGCCAGACAATGTTGTGGGACACAAACACAAAATGCGAGGTGCCATTTCCATTCTGGGTCGATCAGCTCTGGGACCGTTTTGTCTTTTGAATGAAGAAATGCATTAATTTCAGGTAGCAGCTTGTAAAAATGCCCCGGCTCAACCACCAGACCTCTGTGTACACTGTCAAGAAAAAAAATTATAAAAAAACAGTAAAAAGTCTGGCAGCAGAGTTTCCAGACGAATACCGGCAAATTACAGTAATGAACTGTTCCACAAAATTACATGGAATAAACTGTAAAAATACACAGCAGGTTTCACAGTCCCAACTCATTAAATTACAGTCCATTTAGTGTTGATAAATGTGCATTCAACTGCAGGAAAACAGGCCCATCATGGAAAAACACATGAAGAACAAGGACCTTTCAGGTTCTTCTCTAAGTTCAGGGCTCTTACTGGTTCATTTATGAAACAAACCAGTCTATGAGCAGGAATTTCCCATTAAAAAGTTCATTTGACAGTGGAAAAGCAAGCATAGTCCATCAAAATAGCCAAGTTTAAGGTCAATCACTGTCAATTGAAGCTATTTAGTTGTTACTTTATGAAACTGAGCCAACTTTCTACAGTGATTTCCTGTTAGATTCTGGTTTCTCCAAGTATAAAAACTACAACAATGTATAAACACAGAATCTGTACTTGGAACAATAGAGAATTTCTGCATATTTCCAGTATCAGTCCATCACTTTAGAGGATTGGAATGTAAAATAATCATTGGACAATGGAAATCATTTATCCTTTAACGAAACAACTTCAGTGCAGAGTTGATAACTGCACTTCAAACTTTGAACTGGTGTCCACATCAATGTGGAATTTGAGGAGGCCACAGCCACCAAATTTCCCAGAGTTCTTGACTATTTGCAGTCTCTTCCCTTGGAGAAGTCAAGTGGAACTACAAGACAAGGAGCAGAAATCCAAGCTGCTGGTGGACCACGTGGTGCTGTGTTGATGCTACTTTCCCACTCAAAGGGGATCGTGCAGGAATGTTCCACACGGTTGACCAAACTTCCATTGCAGAAGAGATTCAGGCAGTTCCACCCACGCCATGCATCCTTGTATGCTGTAAGTGTGAGGCAATACAATACAGTATGTTTCAGTGACATACATTTAGACAGAAGACCTTGGTTTACTGGGTGATGTTTATTGACATGCCAATTGGATTGTGGTGCCAATATGGCTGACTTGGTCGGTGGAAATCTTATCATCAATAAACAAAGTACACACAAATGTTCAAATTACTTTTCTAGACTTTAGTCCCCAAAGGAATTTCAGGCACCTGAAAGTGACTTTCATAAATCTGTGTGTGTGTGTACAGTACATGTCCCCAAAATGGACAATAAAATTATTGGTCCCCAATCTCAAGGATAAAATGATGCTCCAGTGATGTAGTGAGAGTTGCTACAAACCTCAAAATGATGCTGTCAATAATACAGTAAGACTTGCGACTAAGATCAAAATGATGCTAAAGTGATGTAATGAGAGTTTCTTCTCAACTAAGAAATGATGCTCCAGTGATGTAGTGAGAGTTGCTAAAGACCTCAAAATGATGCTACAGTGATGTAATGAGAGTTGCTACGATCCTAAAAATGATGCTGTCAGTGATGTGGTGAGAGTTGCTACTAATCTCAAAATGATGCTAAAGTGATGTGGTGAGAGTTGCTACTAATCTCAAAATGATGCGACAGTGATGTAGTGAGAGTTGCTACGTACCTCAAAATGATGCTACAGTGATGCAATGACAGTTTCGAATAACCTAAGAAATGAAGCGACAGTGATGTAGTGAGAGTTGCTACTTACCTAAGAAATGATACAACAGTAATGTGGTGAGAGTTGCTACGAACCTCAAAATGATGCTGACTATGATGTAATTACAGTTGCTACTAACCTCAAAATGATGCTTAGAGTGATGTAATGACAGTTGCTAAAAACCTAAGAAATGATGCTGACAGTGATGTAGTGAGAGTTGCGACTAACCTCAAAATGATGCTTATAGTGATGTCGTGAGAGTTGCTAAAAACCTCAAAATGATGCTCCAGTGATGTGGTGAGTTGCTAAAAACCTCAAAATGATGCTCCAGTGATGTAGTGAGTTGCTTAAAACCTCAAAATGATGATACAGTGATGGAGTGAGAGTTGCTAAAAATCTAAAAATGATGCTGACAGTAATGTAGCGAGAGTTGCGACTAACCTCAAAATGATGCTTATAGTGATGTCGTGAGAGTTGCTATTAAACTAAAAATGATGCAAAAGTGATGTAATGAGGGTTGCTAAAAACCTAAAAATGATGCTCCAGTGATGTAGTGAGCTGCTTAAAACCTCAAAATGATGCTCCAGTGATGTAGTGAGCTGCTTAAAACCTCAAAATGATGCTACAGTGATGTAGTGAGAGTTGCTAGAAACCTCTAAATGATGCTACAGTGATGTAGTGAGAGTTGCTACTAATCTCAAAATGATGCTTCAGTGATGTCATGAGAGTTGCTACATATTTCAAAATGATGCTAAAGTGATGTAATGACAGTTGCTAAAAACCTAAGAAATTATGCTACAGTGATGTAGTGAGAGTTGCTACTATGCTAAAAATGATGCTGACAGTGATGTAGTGAGAGTTGCTACGAACCTCAAAATGATGCTCCAGTGATGTAGTGAGAGTTGCTTAAAATCTCAAAATGATGCGACAGTGATGTGGTGAGAGTTTCTTAAAAAACTCAAAATGATGCGACAGTGATGTGGTGAGAGTTTCTTAAAAAACTCAAAATGATGCAACAGTGATGGAGTGAGAGTTGCTTTAAATCTAAAAATGATGCTACAGTGATGTAGTGAGAGTTGCTACGGATCTCAAAATGATGCTCCAGTGATGTAGTGAGAGTTACTAAAAACCTCAAAATGATGCTGACAGTAATGTAGTGAGAGTTGTGAAGAACCTCAAAATGATGCTACAGTGATGTAGTAAGAGTTGCTAAAAACATCAAAATGATGCTGACAGTAATGTAGTGAGAGTTGCTACGAATCACAAAATGATGCTGCAGTGATGTAATGAGAGTTGCTACGAACCTCAAAATGATGCTCCAGTGATGTAGTGAGAGTTGCTTAAAATCTCAAAATGATGCTGACAGTAATGTAGTGAGAGTTTCTACGAACCTCAAAATGATGCTACAGTAAAAGAGTCGGAGTTGCTAAAAATGTCAAAATGATGCTAAAGTGATGTGGTGAGAGTTGATAAAATCCTAAAAATTATGCTACACTAATGTGGTGAGAGTTGCTACGAACCTCAAAATGATGCTACAGTGATGTAGTGAGAGTTGCTACGATCCTCAAAATGATGCTACAGTAATTTATTAGGTTTCTAAAAACCTCAAAATGATGCTACAGTGATGAAGTGAGAGTTGCTAAGAACCTAAAAATGATGCTGACAGTCATGAAGTGAGATTTGCTACTATCCTCAAAATGATGCTCCAGTGATGCAGTGAGAGTTGCTACGAACCTCAAAATGATGCTACAGTAATGAAGTAGGAGTTGCTAAAAATCTAAAAATGATGCGCTAAGTAATGGAGTGAGACTTGCTACGAACCTCAACAATGCTACAGTAATGTTGTAAGTGTTGCTAAAAATCTCAAAATGATGCTAAAGTGATGTGGTGAGAGTTGCTAAAATCTTCAAAATGATGCTACATTGATGTAGTGAGAGTTGCCACGAACCTCAAAATGATGTGACAGAAATGTGGTGAGAGTGACTAAGAACCTCAAAATGATGCTACAGTAATGTAGTGAGAGTTGCTACGATCCTCAAAATGATGCTACAGTTATGTAGTGAGAGTTGCTACGAACCTCAAAATGATGCTACAGTGATGTAGTGAGAGTTGCTACGATCCTCAAAATGATGCTCCAGTGATGTAGTGAGAGTTGCTACGAACCTCAAAATGATGCTAAAGTAATGTGATGAGAGTTGCTAAAAATCTCAAAATGATGCTGTAAGTAATGTAGTGAGACTTGCTACGAACCTCAATAATGCTACAGTAATGTTGTAAGTGTTGCTAAAAATCTCAAAATGTTGCTAAAGTGATGTGGTGAGAGTTGCCACAAACCTCAAAATGATGCTACAGTAATGTGGTGAGAGTTTCTGTGATCCTAAAAATGATGCTACAGTTATGTAGTGAGAGTTGCTACGAACCTCAAAATGATGCTACAGTGATGGAGTAAGAGTTGCTAAAAATCTCAAAATGATGCTCAAGTGCTGTGGTGAAAGTTGCAAAAAAATTAAAAATGATGCTGTCAGTAATGTAGTGAGAGTTGCTACAACCTCAAAATGATGCTGCAGTAATGTAGTGAGAGTTGCTACTATCCTCCAAATGATGCTAAAGTGATGCAGTAAGAGTTGCTAAAAATCTCAAAATGATTCTCCAGTGATATCGTGAGAGTTGCTACGAACCTAAAAATGAAGCTCCAGTGATGCAGTAAGAGTTGCTTAAAACCTTTAAAAATGATGCTACAGTGATGTAGTGAGAGTTGCTACTATCCTCCAAATGATGCTACAGTGATGTCGTGAGAGTTGCTTAAAATCTCAAAATGATGTGACAGTGATGTGGTAATAGTTGCTACGAACCTCAAAATGATGCCGACAGTCATGAAGTGAGATTTGTTACTATCCTAAAAATGATGCTCCAGTAATGAAGTGAGAGTTGCTACGAACCTATAAATGATGCTAGAGTGATGTAGGAAGAGTTGCTTTAAACCTCAAAATGATTTCCACAGTCATGTAGTGAGAGTTGCTTAAAACGTTAAAATGATGCTGACAGTTATGAAGTGAGAGTTGCTACTAACCTCAAAATGATGCTCTTGTGATGGATTTAGAGTTGCTAGAAACCTAAAAAATGATGTTACAGTAATATTGTAAGAGTTGCTACGAACCTCAAAATGATGCGACAGTAATGTATTAAGTTGCTTAAAATCTCAAAATGATGCTACAGTGATGTGGTGAGAGTTTCTTAAAATCTTAAAATGATGCTACAGTGATGTAGTGAGAGTTGCTATGAACCTCAAAATGATGCCCCAGTGATGTTGTGAGAGTTGCTAGGAACCTCAAAATGATGCTACAGTAATGTCATGAGAGTTGCTACGAAGCTCAAAATGATGCGACAGTAATGTGGCGTGAGTTGCTAGGAACCTCAAAATGATGCTACAGTAATGTAGTGAGAGTTGCTACGATCCCAAAAATGATGCTCCAGTAATGTATTAAGTTGCTAAAAATCTCAAAATGATGCTAAAGTGATGTGGTGAGAGTTTCTACTAATCTAAGAAATGATGCTAAAGTGATGTAGTAAGAGTTGCTAAAAATCTCAAAATGATGCTATAGGGATGTGGTGAGACTTGCTAAAAACCTCAAAATGATGCTACAGTGATGTGGTGAGAGTTTCTTAAAATCTTAAAAAGATGCGACAGTGATGTGGTGAGAGTTGCTAAAAACCTCAAAATGCTGCTACAGTGATGTCAGAAGAGTTGCTAAAAATCTCAAAATGATGCTTCAGTGATGTGGTGAGAGTTGCTAAAAATCTCAAAATGATGCTAAAGTGATGTGATGAGAGTTGCTAAAAATCTCAAAATGATGCTGTCAGTCATGTAGTGAGAGTTGCTACGAACCTCAAAATGATGCTCCAGTGATGTAGTGAGAGTTGCTACGAACCTCAAAATGATGCTAAAGTAATGTGATGAGAGTTGCTAAAAATCTAAAAATGATGCTGTAAGTAATGTAGTGAGACTTGCTACGAACCTCAATAATGCTACAGTAATGTTGTAAGTGTTGCTAAAAATCTCAAAATGTTGCTAAAGTGATGTGGTGAGAGTTGCCACAAACCTCAAAATGATGCTACAGTAATGTGGTGAGAGTTTCTGTGATCCTAAAAATGATGCTCCAGTAATGTATTAAGTTGCTAAAAACCTCAAAATGATGCTACAGTGATGTAGTGAGAGTTGCTACGAACCTCAAAATGATGCTACAGTAATGTAGTGAGAGTTGCTACGAACCTCAAAATGATGCTACAGTTATGTAGTGAGAGTTGCTTCGAACCTCAAAATGATGCTACAGTAATGTAGTTAGAGTTGCTAAAAATCTCAAAATGATGCTCAAGTGATGTGGTGAAAGTTGCAAAAAAAATTAAAACTGATGCTGTCAGTAATGTAGTGAGAGTTGCTACTATCCTCCAAATGATGCTACAGTGATGTAGTGAGAGTTGCTTAAAATCTCAAAATGATGTGACAGTCATGAAGTGAGATTTGCTACTATCCTAAAAATGATGCTACAGTGATGGAGGAAGAGTTGCTAAAAATCTCAAAATGATGCTGTAAGTAATGTAGTGAGAGATGCTACGAACCTCAATAATGCTACAGTAATGTTGTAAGTGTTGCTAAAAATCTCAAAATGTTGCTAAAGTGATGTGGTGAGAGTTGCCACAAACCTCAAAATGATGCTACAGTAATGTGGTGAGAGTTTCTGTGATCCTAAAAATGATGCTACAGTTATGTAGTGAGAGTTGCTACGAACCTCAAAATGATGCTACAGTGATGGAGTAAGAGTTGCTAAAAATCTCAAAATGATGCTCAAGTGCTGTGGTGAAAGTTGCAAAAAAATTAAAAATGATGCTGTCAGTAATGTAGTGAGAGTTGCTACAACCTCAAAATGATGCTGCAGTAATGTAGTGAGAGTTGCTACTATCCTCCAAATGATGCTAAAGTGATGCAGTAAGAGTTGCTAAAAATCTCAAAATGATTCTCCAGTGATATCGTGAGAGTTGCTACGAACCTAAAAATGAAGCTCCAGTGATGCAGTAAGAGTTGCTTAAAACCTTTAAAAATGATGCTACAGTGATGTAGTGAGAGTTGCTACTATCCTCCAAATGATGCTACAGTGATGTAGTGAGAGTTGCTTAAAATCTCAAAATGATGTGACAGTGATGTGGTAATAGTTGCTACGAACCTCAAAATGATGCCGACAGTCATGAAGTGAGATTTGTTACTATCCTAAAAATGATGCTCCAGTAATGAAGTGAGAGTTGCTACGAACCTATAAATGATGCTAGAGTGATGTAGGAAGAGTTGCTTTAAACCTCAAAATGATTTCCACAGTCATGTAGTGAGAGTTGCTTAAAACGTTAAAATGATGCTGACAGTTATGAAGTGAGAGTTGCTACTAACCTCAAAATGATGCTCTTGTGATGGATTTAGAGTTGCTAGAAACCTAAAAAATGATGTTACAGTAATATTGTAAGAGTTGCTACGAACCTCAAAATGATGCGACAGTAATGTATTAAGTTGCTTAAAATCTCAAAATGATGCTACAGTGATGTGGTGAGAGTTTCTTAAAATCTTAAAATGATGCTACAGTAATGTAGTGAGAGTTGCTATGAACCTCAAAATGATGCCCCAGTGATGTTGTGAGAGTTGCTAGGAACCTCAAAATGATGCTACAGTAATGTCATGAGAGTTGCTACGAAGCTCAAAATGATGCGACAGTAATGTGGCGTGAGTTGCTAGGAACCTCAAAATGATGCTACAGTAATGTAGTGAGAGTTGCTACGATCCCAAAAATGATGCTCCAGTAATGTATTAAGTTGCTAAAAATCTCAAAATGATGCTAAAGTGATGTGGTGAGAGTTTCTACTAATCTAAGAAATGATGCTAAAGTGATGTAGAAAGAGTTGCTAAAAATCTCAAAATGATGCTATAGGGATGTGGTGAGACTTGCTAAAAACCTCAAAATGATGCTACAGTGATGTGGTGAGAGTTTCTTAAAATCTTAAAAAGATGCGACAGTGATGTGGTGAGAGTTGCTAAAAACCTCAAAATGCTGCTACAGTGATGTCAGAAGAGTTGCTAAAAATCTCAAAATGATGGTAAAGTGATGTGGCGAGAGTTGCTAAAATCCTCACAATGATGCTGTCAGTAATGTAGTGAGAGTTGCAACGAACCTAAAAATTATGCTCCAGTGATGTAGTGAGAGTTGCTACTAATCTAAGAAATGATGCCACAGTGATGTAGGGAGAGTTGCTAAAAACCTCAAAATGATGCTCCAGTGATGTAGTGAGAGTTGCTAAAAATCTCAAAATGATGCTTCAGTGATGTGGTGAGAGTTGCTAAAAATCTCAAAATGATGCTAAAGTGATGTGATGAGAGTTGCTAAAAATCTCAAAATGATGCTGTCAGTCATGTAGTGAGAGTTGCTACGAACCTCAAAATGATGCTCCAGTGATGTAGTGAGAGTTGCTACGAACCTCAAAATGATGCTAAAGTAATGTGATGAGAGTTGCTAAAAATCTAAAAATGATGCTGTAAGTAATGTAGTGAGACTTGCTACGAACCTCAATAATGCTACAGTAATGTTGTAAGTGTTGCTAAAAATCTCAAAATGTTGCTAAAGTGATGTGGTGAGAGTTGCCACAAACCTCAAAATGATGCTACAGTAATGTGGTGAGAGTTTCTGTGATCCTAAAAATGATGCTCCAGTAATGTATTAAGTTGCTAAAAACCTCAAAATGATGCTACAGTGATGTAGTGAGAGTTGCTACGAACCTCAAAATGATGCTACAGTTATGTAGTGAGAGTTGCTTCGAACCTCAAAATGATGCTACAGTAATGTAGTAAGAGTTGCTAAAAATCTCAAAATGATGCTCAAGTGATGTGGTGAAAGTTGCAAAAAAAATTAAAAATGATGCTGTCAGTAATGTAGTGAGAGTTGCTACTATCCTCCAAATGATGCTACAGTGATGTAGTGAGAGTTGCTTAAAATCTCAAAATGATGTGACAGTCATGAAGTGAGATTTGCTACTATCCTAAAAATGATGCTACAGTGATGGAGGAAGAGTTGCTAAAAATCTCAAAATGATGCTGTCAGTGATGTGGTGAGAGTTGCTAAAAACCTCAAAATGATGCAAAAGTGATGAATTGAGAGTTGCTACGAACCTAAAAATGATGCTACAGTAATGTAGTGAGAGTTGCTACGAACCTATAAATGATGCTCCAGTAATGAAGTGAGAGTTGCGACGAACCTATAAATGATGCTAGAGTGATGTGGTAAGAGTTGCTTTAAACCTCAAAATGATTCCACAGTCATGTAGTGAGAGTTGCTTAAAACGTTAAAATGATGCTGACAGTTATGAAGTGAGAGTTGCTACTAACCTCAAAATGATGCTCTTGTGATGGATTTAGAGTTGCTAGAAACCTAAAAAATGATGTTACAGTAATACTGTAAGAGTTGCTATGAACCTCAAAATGATGCTACAGTAATGTATTAAGTTGCTAAAAACCGCAAAATGATGCTAAAGTGATGTGGTGAGAGTTGCTTAAAATCTCAAAATGATGCTACAGTGATGTGGTGAGAGTTTCTTAAAATCTTAAAATGATGCGACAGTGATGTGGTGAGAGTTGCTACTATCCTCCAAATGATGCTACAGTGATGTAGTGAGAGTTGCTTAAAATCTCAAAATGATGCGACAGTGATGTGGTGAGAGTTTCTTAAAATCTTAAAATGATGCTACAGTAATGTAGTGAGAGTTGCTCAAAACCTCAAAATGATGCTCCAGTAATGTAGTGAGAGTTGCTATGAACCTCAAAATGATGCCCCAGTGATGTTGTCAGAGTTGCTAGGAACCTCAAAATGATGCTACAGTAATGTCGTGAGAGTTGCGACGAAGCTCAAAATGATGCGACAGTAATGTGGCGTGAGTTGCTATGAACCTCAAAATGATGCTACAGTAATGTAGTGAGAGTTGCTACGAACCTCAAAATGATGCCCCAGTGATGTTGTGAGAGTTGCTAAAAATCTCAAAATGATGCTCAAGTGATGTGGTGAAAGTTGCAAAGAAATTAAAAATGATGCTGTCAGTAATGTAGTGAGAGTTGCTACAACCTCAAAATGATGCTGCAGTAATGTAGTGAGAGTTGCTACTATCCTCCAAATGATGCTAAAGTGATGTAGTAAGAGTTGCTAAAAATCTCAAAATGATTCTCCAGTGATATCGTGAGAGTTGCTACGAACCTCAAAATGAAGCTCCAGTGATGCAGTAAGAGTCGCTTAAAACCTTTAAAAATGATGCTAAAGTGATGTAGTGAGAGTTGCTACTATCCTCCAAATGATGCTACAGTGATGTAGTGAGAGTTGCTACGAACCTCAAAATGATGCTGACAGTCATGAAGTGTGATTTGCTACTATCCTAAAAATGATGCTACAGTGATGGAGGAAGAGTTGCTAAAAATCTCAAAATGATGCTGTCAGTGATGTAGTGAGAGTTGCTACGATCCTAAAAATGATGCTCCAGTAATGTATTAAGTTGCTAAAAACCTCAAAATGATGCTACAGTGATGTAGTGAGAGTTGCTACGAACCTCAAAATGATGCTACAGTAATGTAGTGAGAGTTGCTATGAACCTAAAAATGATGCTACAGTTATGTAGTGAGAGTTGCTAAAAATCTCAAAATGATGCTAAAGTGATGTATTTAGTGTTGGTAAAAACCTCCAAATGATGCTAAAGTGATGTAGTAAGAGTTGCTAAAAATCTCAAAATGATTCTCCAGTGATATCGTGAGAGTTGCTACGAACCTCAAAATGAAGCTCCAGTGATGCAGTAAGAGTTGCTTAAAACCTTAAAATGATGCTGACATTCATGTAGTGAGAGTTGCTAAAAATCTAAAAATGATGCTGTAAGTAATGTACTGAGACTTGCTACGAACCTCAATAATGCTACAGTAATGTTGTAAGTGTTGCTAAAAATCTCCAAATGATGCTACAGTAATGTAGTGAGAGTTGCTACGAACATCAAAATGATGCGACAGTAATGTATTAAGTTGCTAAAAACGTCAAAATGATGCTACAGTGATGTAGTGAGAGTTGCTACGATCCTAAAAATGATGCTCCAGTAATGTATTAAGTTGCTAAAAACCTCAAAATGATGCTACAGTGATGTAGTGAGAGTTGCTACGAAACTCAAAATGATGCTACAGTCATGTATGAAGTTGCGAAAAACCTCAAAATGATGCTGCAGTGATGTAGTGAGAGTTGCTACTAATCTAAGAAATGATGCTAAAGTGATGTAGTGAGAGTTGCTTCAAATCTCAAAATGATGCTACAGTGATGTGGTGAGAGTTTCTTAAAATCTTAAAATGATGCGACAGTGATGTGGCGAGAGTTGCTACTATCCTCCAAATGATGCTACAGTGATGTAGTGAGAGTTGCTAAAAATCTCAAAATGATGCGACAGTGATGTGGTGAGAGTTGCTAAAAACCTCAAAATGATAGTGTCAGTAATGTAGTAAGAGTTGGTAAAAATCTCAAAATGATGCTAAAGTGATATAGTGAGAGTTGCTTCAAATTTCAAAATGATGCGACAGTGATGTGGTGAGAGTTGCTACTATCCTCCAAATGATGCTACAGTGATGCTGTGAGAGTTGCTTAAAATCTCCAAATGATGCTACAGTCATGTTGTGAGAGTTGCTACGGACCTCAAAATGATGCTCCAGTGATGTGGTGAGAGTTTCTCAAAAAACTCAAAATGATGCAACAGTGATGTGGTGAGAGTTTCTCAAAAAACTCAAAATGATGCGACAGTGATGTGGTGAGAGTTGCTACTATCCTCCAAATGATGCTACAGTGATGTAGTGAGAGTTGCTCAAAACCTCAAAATGATGCTCCAGTAATGTAGTGAGAGTTGCTACGATCCTAAAAATGATGCTACAGTAATGTAGTGAGAGTTGCTACGATCCTAAAAATGATGCTCCAGTAATGTATTAAGTTGCTAAAAACCTCAAAATGATGCTACAGTGATGAAGTGAGAGTTGCTACGAACCTAAAAATGATGCTACAGTAATGTCGTGAGAGTTGCTAAAAACCTCAAAATGATGCTACAGTAATGTAGTGAGAGTTGCTATGAACCCAAAAATGATGCTACAGTTATGTAGTGAGAGTTGCTATGAACCTCAAAATGATGCTACAGTAATGTAGTAAGAGTTGCTAAAAATCTCAAAATGATGCTAAAGTGATGTATTTAGTGTTGGTAAAAACCTCAAAATGATGCTCCAGTGATGTAGTGAGAGTTGCTACTATCCTCCAAATGATGCTAAAGTGATGTAGTAAGAGTTGCTAAAAATCTCAAAATGATGCTCCAGTGATATCGTGAGAGTTGCTACGAACCTCAAAATGAAGCTCCAGTGATGCAGTAAGAGTTGCTTAAAACCTTAAAATGATGCTGACATTCATGTAGTGAGAGTTGCTAAAATTCTAAAAATGATGCTGTAAGTAATGTACTGAGACTTGCTACGAACCTCAATAATGCTACAGTAATGTTGTAAGTGTTGCTAAAAATCTCCAAATGATGCTACAGTAATGTAGTGAGAGTTGCTACGAACATCAAAATGATGCGACAGTAATGTGGTGAGAGTTGCTAAGAACCTCAAAATTATGCTACAGTAATGTAGTAAGAGTTGCTACGATCCTAAAAATGATGCTCCAGTAATGTATTAAGTTGCTAAAAACCTCAAAATGATGCTACAGTGATGTAGTGAGAGTTGCTACGAAACTCAAAATGATGCTACAGTCATGTATTAAGTTGCGAAAAACCTCAAAATGATGCTGCAGTGATGTAGTGAGAGTTGCTACTAATCTAAGAAATGATGCTAAAGTGATGTAGTGAGAGTTGCTTCAAATCTCAAAATGATGCTACAGTGATGTGGTGAGAGTTTCTTAAAATCTTAAAATGATGCGACAGTGATGTGGTGAGAGTTGCTACTATCCTCCAAATGATGCTACAGTGATGTAGTGAGAGTTGCTTAAAATCTCAAAATGATGCGACAGTGATGTGGTGAGAGTTGCTAAAAACCTCAAAATGATAGTGTCAGTAATGTAGTAAGAGTTGGTAAAAATCTCAAAATGATGCTAAAGTGATGTATTTAGTGTTGGTAAAAACCTCAAAATGATGCTCCAGTGATGTAGTGAGAGTTGCTACTATCCTCCAAATGATGCTAAAGTGATGTAGTAAGAGTTGCTAAAAATCTCAAAATGATTCTCCAGTGATATTGTGAGAGTTGCTACGAACCTCAAAATGAAGCTCCAGTGATGCAGTAAGAGTTGCTTAAAACCTTAAAATGATGCTGACATTCATGTAGTGAGAGTTGCTAAAATTCTAAAAATGATGCTGTAAGTAATGTACTGAGACTTGCTACGAACCTCAATAATGCTACAGTAATGTTGTAAGTGTTGCTAAAAATCTCCAAATGATGCTACAGTAATGTAGTGAGAGTTGCTACGAACATCAAAATGATGCGACAGTAATGTGGTGAGAGTTGCTAAGAACCTCAAAATTATGCTACAGTAATGTAGTAAGAGTTGCTACGATCCTAAAAATGATGCTCCAGTAATGTATTAAGTTGCTAAAAACCTCAATATGATGCTACAGTGATGAAGTGAGAGTTGCTACGATCCTAAAAATTATGCTCCAGTAATGTATTAAGTTGCTAAAAACCTCAAAATGATGCTACAGTGATGTAGTGAGAGTTGCTACGATCCCAAAAATGATGCTAAAGTGATGTAGTAAGAGTTGCTAAAAATCTCAAAATGATTCTCCAGTGATATCGTGAGAGTTGCTACGAACCTCAAAATGAAGCTCCAGTGATGCAGTAAGAGTTGCTTAAAACCTTTAAAAATGATGCTAAAGTGATGTAGTGAGAGTTGCTACTATCCTCCAAATGATGCTACAGTGATGTAGTGAGAGTTGCTACGAACCTCAAAATGATGCTGACAGTCATGAAGTGTGATTTGCTACTATCCTAAAAATGATGCTACAGTGATGGAGGAAGAGTTGCTAAAAATCTCAAAATGATGCTGTCAGTGATGTAGTGAGAGTTGCTACGATCCTAAAAATGATGCTCCAGTAATGTATTAAGTTGCTAAAAACCTCAAAATGATGCTACAGTGATGTAGTGAGAGTTGCTACGAACCTCAAAATGATGCTACAGTTATGTAGTGAGAGTTGCTACGAACCTCAAAATGATGCTACAGTAATGTAGTGAGAGTTGCTATGAACCTAAAAATGATGCTACAGTTATGTAGTGAGAGTTGCTAAAAATCTCAAAATGATGCTAAAGTGATGTATTTAGTGTTGGTAAAAACCTCCAAATGATGCTAAAGTGATGTAGTAAGAGTTGCTAAAAATCTCAAAATGATTCTCCAGTGATATCGTGAGAGTTGCTACGAACCTCAAAATGAAGCTCCAGTGATGCAGTAAGAGTTGCTTAAAACCTTAAAATGATGCTGACATTCATGTAGTGAGAGTTGCTAAAAATCTAAAAATGATGCTGTAAGTAATGTACTGAGACTTGCTACGAACCTCAATAATGCTACAGTAATGTTGTAAGTGTTGCTAAAAATCTCCAAATGATGCTACAGTAATGTAGTGAGAGTTGCTACGAACATCAAAATGATGCGACAGTAATGTATTAAGTTGCTAAAAACGTCAAAATGATGCTACAGTGATGTAGTGAGAGTTGCTACGATCCTAAAAATGATGCTCCAGTAATGTATTAAGTTGCTAAAAACCTCAAAATGATGCTACAGTGATGTAGTGAGAGTTGCTACGAAACTCAAAATGATGCTACAGTCATGTATGAAGTTGCGAAAAACCTCAAAATGATGCTGCAGTGATGTAGTGAGAGTTGCTACTAATCTAAGAAATGATGCTAAAGTGATGTAGTGAGAGTTGCTTCAAATCTCAAAATGATGCTACAGTGATGTGGTGAGAGTTTCTTAAAATCTTAAAATGATGCGACAGTGATGTGGTGAGAGTTGCTACTATCCTCCAAATGATGCTACAGTGATGTAGTGAGAGTTGCTAAAAATCTCAAAATGATGCGACAGTGATGTGGTGAGAGTTGCTAAAAACCTCAAAATGATAGTGTCAGTAATGTAGTAAGAGTTGGTAAAAATCTCAAAATGATGCTAAAGTGATATCGTGAGAGTTGCTTCAAATTTCAAAATGATGCGACAGTGATGTGGTGAGAGTTGCTACTATCCTCCAAATGATGCTACAGTGATGCTGTGAGAGTTGCTTAAAATCTCCAAATGATGCTACAGTCATGTAGTGAGAGTTGCTACGGACCTCAAAATGATGCTCCAGTGATGTGGTGAGAGTTTCTCAAAAAACTCAAAATGATGCAACAGTGATGTGGTGAGAGTTTCTCAAAAAACTCAAAATGATGCGACAGTGATGTGGTGAGAGTTGCTACTATCCTCCAAATGATGCTACAGTGATGTAGTGAGAGTTGCTACGGACCTCAAAATGATGCTCCAGTGATGCAGTAAGAGTTGCTTAAAACCTCAAAATGATGCTGACAGTAATGTAGTGAGAGTTGTTAAGATCCTCAAAATGATTCTACAGTGATGTAGTGAGAGTTGCTACGATACTCAAAATGATGCTACAGAAATGTAGTGAGAGTTGTTACTATCCTCAAAATGATGCGACAGTAATGTGGTGAGAGTTGCTCCGAACCTCAAAATGATGCTACAGTGATGTAGTGAGAGTTGCTACGATCCTCAAAATGATGCTACAGTAATGTATTAGGTTGCTAAAAACCTCAAAATGATGCTACAGTGATGTAGTGAGAGTTGATACGATCCTGAAAATGATGCTACAGTGATGTGGTGAGAGTTGCTACTTACCTCAAAATGATGCTCTTGTGATGTATTTAGAGTTGCTCGAAACCTCAAAATGATGCGACAGTAATGTATTAAGTTGCTTAAAATCTCAAAATGATGCTACAGTGATGTGGTGAGAGTTTCTTAAAATCTTAAAATGATGCTACAGTAATGTAGTGAGAGTTGCTCAAAACCTCAAAATGATGCTCCAGTAATGTAGTGAGAGTTGCTACGATCCTAAAAATGATGCTACAGTAATGTAGTGAGAGTTGCTACGATCCTAAAAATGATGCTCCAGTAATGTATTAAGTTGCTAAAAACCTCAAAATGATGCTACAGTGATGAAGTGAGAGTTGCTACGAACCTAAAAATGATGCTACAGTTATGTCGTGAGAGTTGCTAAAAACCTCAAAATGATGCTACAGTAATGTAGTGAGAGTTGCTATGAACCCAAAAATGATGCTACAGTTATGTAGTGAGAGTTGCTATGAACCTCAAAATGATGCTACAGTAATGTAGTAAGAGTTGCTAAAAATCTCAAAATGATGCTAAAGTGATGTATTTAGTGTTGGTAAAAACCTCAAAATGATGCTCCAGTGATGTAGTGAGAGTTGCTACTATCCTCCAAATGATGCTAAAGTGATGAAGTAAGAGTTGCTAAAAATCTCAAAATGATGCTCCAGTGATATCGTGAGAGTTGCTACGAACCTCAAAATGAAGCTCCAGTGATGCAGTAAGAGTTGCTTAAAACCTTAAAATGATGCTGACATTCATGTAGTGAGAGTTGCTAAAATTCTAAAAATGATGCTGTAAGTAATGTACTGAGACTTGCTACGAACCTCAATAATGCTACAGTAATGTTGTAAGTGTTGCTAAAAATCTCCAAATGATGCTACAGTAATGTAGTGAGAGTTGCTACGAACATCAAAATGATGCGACAGTAATGTGGTGAGAGTTGCTAAGAACCTCAAAATTATGCTACAGTAATGTAGTAAGAGTTGCTACGATCCTAAAAATGATGCTCCAGTAATGTATTAAGTTGCTAAAAACCTCAAAATGATGCTACAGTGATGTAGTGAGAGTTGCTACGAAACTCAAAATGATGCTACAGTCATGTATTAAGTTGCGAAAAACCTCAAAATGATGCTGCAGTGATGTAGTGAGAGTTGCTACTAATCTAAGAAATGATGCTAAAGTGATGTAGTGAGAGTTGCTTCAAATCTCAAAATGATGCTACAGTGATGTGGTGAGAGTTTCTTAAAATCTTAAAATGATGCGACAGTGATGTGGTGAGAGTTGCTACTATCCTCCAAATGATGCTACAGTGATGTAGTGAGAGTTGCTTAAAATCTCAAAATGATGCGACAGTGATGTGGTGAGAGTTGCTAAAAACCTCAAAATGATAGTGTCAGTAATGTAGTAAGAGTTGGTAAAAATCTCAAAATGATGCTAAAGTGATGTATTTAGTGTTGGTAAAAACCTCAAAATGATGCTCCAGTGATGTAGTGAGAGTTGCTACTATCCTCCAAATGATGCTAAAGTGATGTAGTAAGAGTTGCTAAAAATCTCAAAATGATTCTCCAGTGATATCGTGAGAGTTGCTACGAACCTCAAAATGAAGCTCCAGTGATGCAGTAAGAGTTGCTTAAAACCTTAAAATGATGCTGACATTCATGTAGTGAGAGTTGCTAAAATTCTAAAAATGATGCTGTAAGTAATGTACTGAGACTTGCTACGAACCTCAATAATGCTACAGTAATGTTGTAAGTGTTGCTAAAAATCTCCAAATGATGCTACAGTAATGTAGTGAGAGTTGCTACGAACATCAAAATGATGCGACAGTAATGTGGTGAGAGTTGCTAAGAACCTCAAAATTATGCTACAGTAATGTAGTAAGAGTTGCTACGATCCTAAAAATGATGCTCCAGTAATGTATTAAGTTGCTAAAAACCTCAATATGATGCTACAGTGATGTAGTGAGAGTTGCTACGATCCTAAAAATTATGCTCCAGTAATGTATTAAGTTGCTAAAAACCTCAAAATGATGCTACAGTGATGTAGTGAGAGTTGCTACGAAACTCAAAATGATGCTACAGTGATGTGGTGAGAGTTTCTTAAAATCTTAAAATGATGCGACAGTGATGTGGTGAGAGTTGCTTAAAATCTCAAAATGATGCGACAGTGATGTGGTGAGAGTTTCTTAAAATCTCAAAATGATGCGACAGTGATGTGGTGAGAGTTGCTAAAAACCTCAAAATGATAGTGTCAGTAATGTAGTAAGAGTTGGTAAAGATCTCAAAATGATGCTAAAGTGATATAGTGAGAGTTGCTACGAACCTCAAAATGATGCTACAGTAATGTAGTAGGAGTTGCTAAAAATCTAAAAATGATGCTGTAAGTAATGTAGTGAGACTTGCTACGAACCTCAATAATGCTACAGTAATGTTGTAAGTGTTGCTAAAAATATCAAAATGATGCTACAGTGATGTAGTGAGAGTTGCCACGAACCTCAATATGATGCTACAGTAATGTAGTGAGAGTTGCTATGATCCAAAAAATGATGCTACGGTCATGTAGTAAGAGTTGCTAAAAATCTAAAAATCATGCTAAAGTGATGTGTTGAGAGTTAAAAAAAAAAAAAGTCAAAATGATGCTGTCAGTAATGTAGTGAGAGTTGCTACGAACCTCAAAATCATGCTACAGTCATGTAGTGAGAGTTGCTACGAACCTCAAAATGATGCTACAGTCATGTAGTAAGTGTTGGTAAAAACCTCAAAATGATGCTCCAGTGATATAGTGAGAGTTGCTACTCATCTAAGAAATGATGCTAAAGTGATGTCGTGAGAGTTGCTTCAAATTTCAAAATGATGCGACAGTGATGTGGTGAGAGTTGCTACTATCCTCCAAATGATGCTACAGTGATGTTGTGAGAGTTGCTTAAAATCTCCAAATGATGCTACAGTCATGTAGTGAGAGTTGCTACGGACCTCAAAATGATGCTCCAGTGATGCAGTCAGAGTTGCTTAAAACCTCAAAATGATGCTGACAGTAATGTAGTGAGAGTTGTTGAGAACCTCAAAATGATGCTACAGTGATGTAGTGAGAGTTGCTACGAACCTCAAAATGATGCTACAGTGATGTTGTGAGAGTTGCTTAAAATCTCAAAATGATGCAACAGTGATGTGGTCAGAGTTTCTCAAAAAACTCAAAATGATGCAACAGTGATGTGGTGAGAGTTTCTCAAAAAACTCAAAATGATGCTCCAGTGATGCAGTCAGAGTTGCTTAAAACCTCAAAATGATGCTGACAGTAATGTAGTGAGAGTTGTTAAGATCCTCAAAATGATTCTACAGTGATGTAGTGAGAGTTGTTACTATCCTCAAAATGATGCGACAGTAATGTGGTGAGAGTTGCTACGAACCTCAAAATGATGCTACAGTGATGTAGTGAGAGTTGCTACGATCCTCAAAATGATGCTACAGTAATGTATTAGGTTGCTAAAAACCTCAAAATGATGCTACAGTGATGTAGTGAGAGTTGCTACGATCCTGAAAATGATGCTACAGTAAAGTATTTGGTTGCTAAAAACCTCAAAATGATGCGACAGTGATGTAGTGAGAGTTGCTACTAACCTCAAAATGATGCTCTTGTGATGTATTTAGAGTTGCTAGAAACCTCAAAATGATGCTACAGTAATGTATTAAGTTACTAAAAACCTCAAAATGATGCTACAGTGATGTGGTGAGATTTGCTACTATCCTCCAAATGATGCTACAGTAATGTAGTGAGAGTTGCTAAAAACCTCAAAATGCTGCTACAGTGATGTCGGAAGAGTTGCTAAAAACCTCAAAATGATGCTACAGTAATGTATTAAGTTGCTTACAATCTCAAAATGATGCTACAGTGATGTGGTGAGAGTTTCTTAAAATCTTAAAATGATGCTACAGTAATGTAGTGAGAGTTGCTCAAAACCTCAAAATGATGCTCCAGTAATGTAGTGAGAGTTGCTACGATCCTAAAAATGATGCTACAGTAATGTAGTGAGAGTTGCTACGATCCTAAAAATGATGCTCCAGTAATGTATTAAGTTGCTAAAAACCTCAAAATGATGCTACAGTGATGTAGTGAGAGTTGCTACGAACCTAAAAATGATGCTACAGTTATGTCGTGAGAGTTGCTAAAAACCTCAAAATGATGCTACAGTAATGTAGTGAGAGTTGCTATGAACCTAAAAATGATGCTACAGTTATGTAGTGAGAGTTGCTATGAACCTCAAAATGATGCTACAGTAATGTAGTAAGAGTTGCTAAAAATCTCAAAATGATGCTAAAGTGATGTATTTTGTGTTGGTAAAAACCTCAAAATGATGCTCCAGTGATGTAGTGAGAGTTGCTACTATCCTCCAAATGATGCTAAAGTGATGTAGTAAGAGTTGCTAAAAATCTCAAAATGATGCTCCAGTGATATCGTGAGAGTTGCTACGAACCTCAAAATGAAGCTCCAGTGATGCAGTAAGAGTTGCTTAAAACCTTAAAATGATGCTGACATTCATATACTGAGAGTTGCTAAAATTCTAAAAATGATGCTGTAAGTAATGTAGTGAGACTTGCTACGAACCTCAATAATGCTACAGTAATGTTGTAAGTGTTGCTAAAAATCTCCAAATGATGCTACAGTAATGTAGTGAGAGTTGCTACGAACATCAAAATGATGCGACAGTAATGTGGTGAGAGTTGCTAAGAACCTCAAAATTATGCTACAGTAATGTAGTAAGAGTTGCTACGATCCTAAAAATGATGCTCCAGTAATGTATTAAGTTGCTAAAAACCTCAAAATGATGCTACAGTGATGTAGTGAGAGTTTCTACGAAACTCAAAATGATGCTACAGTCATGTATTAAGTTGCGAAAAACCTCAAAATGATGCTGCAGTGATGTAGTGAGAGTTGCTACTAATCTAAGAAATGATGCTAAAGTGATGTAGTGAGAGTTGCTTCAAATCTCAAAATGATGCTACAGTGATGTGGTGAGAGTTTCTTAAAATCTTAAAATGATGCGACAGTGATGTGGTGAGAGTTGCTAAAAACCTCAAAATGATACTGTCAGTAATGTAGTAAGAGTTGGTAAAAATCTCAAAATGATGCTAAAGTGATGTATTTAGTGTTGGTAAAAACCTCAAAATGATGCTCCAGTGATGTAGTGAGAGTTGCTACTATCCTCCAAATGATGCTAAAGTGATGTAGTAAGAGTTGCTAAAAATCTCAAAATGATTCTCCAGTGATATCGTGAGAGTTGCTACGAACCTCAAAATGAAGCTCCAGTGATGCAGTAAGAGTTGCTTAAAACCTTAAAATGATGCTGACATTCATGTCGTGAGAGTTGCTAAAATTCTAAAAATGATGCTGTAAGTAATGTACTGAGACTTGCTACGAACCTCAATAATGCTACAGTAATGTAGTGAGAGTTGCTACGAACATCAAAATGATGCGACAGTAATGTGGTGAGAGTTGCTAAGAACCTCAAAATTATGCTACAGTAATGTAGTAAGAGTTGCTACGATCCTAAAAATGATGCTCCAGTAATGTATTAAGTTGCTAAAAACCTCAATATGATGCTACAGTGATGTAGTGAGAGTTGCTACGATCCTAAAAATTATGCTCCAGTAATGTATTAAGTTGCTAAAAACCTCAAAATGATGCTACAGTGATGTAGTGAGAGTTGCTACGAAACTCAAAATGATGCTACAGTGATGTGGTGAGAGTTTCTTAAAATCTTAAAATGATGCGACAGTGATGTGGTGAGAGTTGCTTAAAATCTCAAAATGATGCGACAGTGATGTGGTGAGAGTTTCTTAAAATCTCAAAATGATGCGACAGTGATGTGGTGAGAGTTGCTAAAAACCTCAAAATGATAGTGTCAGTAATGTAGTAAGAGTTGGTAAAAATCTCAAAATAATGCTAAAGTGATATAGTGAGAGTTGCTACGAACCTCAAAATGATGCTACAGTAATGTAGTAGGAGTTGCAAAAAATCTAAAAATGATGCTGTAAGTAATGTAGTGAGACTTGCTACGAACCTCAATAATGCTACAGTAATGTTGTAAGTGTTGCTAAAAATCTCAAAATGATGCTACAGTGATGTAGTGAGAGTTGCCACGAACCTCAATATGATGCTACAGTAATGTAGTGAGAGTTGCTATGATCCTAAAAATGATGCTACGGTCATGTAGTAAGAGTTGCTACGAACCTCAAAATGATGCTACAGTGATGTAGTAAGTGTTGGTAAAAACCTCAAAATGATGCTCCAGTGATGTAGTGAGAGTTGCTACTCATCTAAGAAATGATGCTAAAGTGATGTAGTGAGAGTTGCTTCAAATTTCAAAATGATGCTACAGTGATGTTGTGAGAGTTGCTTAAAATCTCCAAATGATGCTACAGTCATGTAGTGAGAGTTGCTACGGACCTCAAAATGATGCTCCAGTGATGCAGTCAGAGTTGCTTAAAACCTCAAAATGATGCTGACAGTAATGTAGTGAGAGTTGTTAAGAACCTCAAAATGATGCTACAGTGATGTAGTGAGAGTTGCTACGAACCTCAAAATGATGCTACAGTGATGTTGTGAGAGTTGCTTAAAATCTCAAAATGATGCAACAGTGATGTGGTGAGAGTTTCTCAAAAAACTCAAAATGATGCAACAGTGATGTGGTGAGAGTTTCTCAAAAAACTCAAAATGATGCTCCAGTGATGCAGTCAGAGTTGCTTAAAACCTCAAAATGATGCTGACAGTAATGTAGTGAGAGTTGTTAAGATCCTCAAAATGATTCTACAGTGATGTAGTGAGAGTTGTTACTATCCTCAAAATGATGCGACAGTAATGTGGTGAGAGTTGCTACGAACCTCAAAATGATGCTACAGTGATGTAGTGAGAGTTGCTACGATCCTCAAAATGATGCTACAGTAATGTATTAGGTTGCTAAAAACCTCAAAATGATGCTACAGTGATGTAGTGAGAGTTGCTACGATCCTGAAAATGATGCTACAGTAAAGTATTTGGTTGCTAAAAACCTCAAAATGATGCGACAGTGATGTAGTGAGAGTTGCTACTAACCTCAAAATGATGCTCTTGTGATGTATTTAGAGTTGCTAGAAACCTCAAAATGATGCTACAGTAATGTATTAAGTTACTAAAAACCTCAAAATGATGCTACAGTGATGTGGTGAGAGTTGCTACTATCCTCCAAATGATGCTACAGTAATGTAGTGAGAGTTGCTAAAAACCTCAAAATGCTGCTACAGTGATGTCGGAAGAGTTGCTTAAAATCTCAAAATGATGCAACAGTGATGTGGTGAGAGTTTCTCAAAAAACTCAAAATGATGCAACAGTGATGTGGTGAGAGTTTCTCAAAAAACTCAAAATGATGCTCCAGTGATGCAGTCAGAGTTGCTTAAAACCTCAAAATGATGCTGACAGTAATGTAGTGAGAGTTGTTAAGATCCTCAAAATGATTCTACAGTGATGTAGTGAGAGTTGTTACTATCCTCAAAATGATGCGACAGTAATGTGGTGAGAGTTGCTACGAACCTCAAAATGATGCTACAGTGATGTAGTGAGAGTTGCTACGATCCTCAAAATGATGCTACAGTAATGTATTAGGTTGCTAAAAACCTCAAAATGATGCTACAGTGATGTAGTGAGAGTTGCTACGATCCTGAAAATGATGCTACAGTAAAGTATTTGGTTGCTAAAAACCTCAAAATGATGCGACAGTGATGTAGTGAGAGTTGCTACTAACCTCAAAATGATGCTCTTGTGATGTATTTAGAGTTGCTAGAAACCTCAAAATGATGCTACAGTAATGTATTAAGTTACTAAAAACCTCAAAATGATGCTACAGTGATGTGGTGAGAGTTGCTACTATCCTCCAAATGATGCTACAGTAATGTAGTGAGAGTTGCTAAAAACCTCAAAATGCTGCTACAGTGATGTCGGAAGAGTTGCTAAAAATCTCAAAATGATGCTAAAGTGATGTGGTGAGAGTTGCTTGAAATCTCACAATGTTGCTAAAGTGATGTGATGAGAGTTGCTCAAAACCTCAAATTGATGCTGTCTGTAATGTAGTGAGAGTTGCTACGAACCTCAAAATGATGCTCCAGTGATGTCGTGAGAGTTGCTACGAACCTCAAAATGATGCTACAGTAATGTAGTAGGAGTTGCTAAAAATCTAAAAATGATGCTGAAGTGATGTGGTGAACGTTACTAAAATCCTCAAAATGATGCTACAGGATGTAGTGAGAGTTGCCACGAACCTCAAAATGATGCTACAATAATGTAGTTAGAGTTGCTATTAAACTAAAATGATGCTAACAGTAAAGTAGTGATAGTTGCTAATAAACTCAGTGATGCTTACAGTAATGTAGTAAGAGTTGCTATTAAACTCAAAATGATGCTAACAGTAATGTAGTGATAGTTGCAAATAAACTCAGTGATGCTTACAGTAATGTAGTAAGTTTTTCGAACAACCTCAAAATAATGCAACAGTAGTGTAGTAAGAGTTGCTCCGAACCTCAAAATAATGCGGCAGTGATGTCGGAAGAATTGCTAATGATCTCAAAATGATGCGACAGTGATGGAGTAAGAATAGCTAATGAACTCAAAATGATGCTAACAGTAATGTAGTGAAAGTTTCAATAACCTCAAAGTGATGCTGACAGTCATGTAGTAAGAATTGCTAATGAACTCAAAATGATGCTAACAGTAACGTAGTGATAGTTGCTAATAAACTCAGTGATGCTTACAGTAATTTAGTAAGTGTTTCGAACAACTTTAAAAGTGATGCTGACAGTCATGTAGTAAGAGTTGCTGCGAACCTCAAAATAATGCGACAATGATGTCAAAGAATTGCTAATGATCTCAAAATGATGCTAACAGTAATGGAGTGATAGTTGCTAATAAACTCAAAGTGATGCTGACAGTAATGTAGTAAGAGTTGCTACGAACCTTAAAATAATGCAACAATAATGTAGCAAGAGTTGCTACGAACCTCAAAATATTGCGACAGTGATGTCGGAAGAATTGCTAATGATCTCAAAATGATGCGACAGTGATGTAGTAAGAATTGCTAATGAACTCAAAATGATGCTAACAGTAATGGAGTGAACAATTCGAATAACCTCAAAGTGATGCTTAAAGTCATGTAGTAAGTGTTGCTACGACCCTCAAAATAATGCGACAGTAATGTAGTAAAAGTTGCTACGAACCTCAAAATATTGCGACAGTGATGTCGGAAGAATTGCTAATGAACTCAAAATGATGCTAACAGTAATGTAGTGATAGTTGATAATCAACTCAGTGATGCTTACAGTAATGTAGTAAGAGTTTTGAATAACCTCAAAGTGATGCTGACAGTCATGTACTAAGAGTTGCTACGAACGTCAAAATAATGCGACAGTAATGGAGTAAAAGTTGCTACGAACCTCAAAATATTGCGACAGTGATGTCGGAAGAATTGCTAATGAACTTAAAATGATGCTAACCGTAATGTAGTGATAGTTGCTAATCAAGTCAGTGATGCTTACAGTAATGTAGTAAGTGTTTCGAAAAACCTCAAAGTGATTGTGACAGTCATGTAGTAAGAGTTGCTACGAACCTCAAAATAATGCGACAGTAATGTCGGAAGAATTGCTAAAGATCTCAAAATGATGCGATAGTGATGTCAGAAGAATTGGTAATGATCTCAAAATGATGCGAACAGTAATGGAGTGAATGTTTCAAATAACCTCAAAGTGATGCTGACAGTCATGTACGAAGAGTTGCTACGAATCTCAAAATAATGCGACAGTAATGTAGTAAAAGTTGCAACGAACCTCAAAATATTGCGACAGTGATGTCGGAAGAATTGCTAATGAACTCAAGATGATGCTAACAGTAATGGAGTGAAACTTTCGAATAACCTCAAAGTGATGCTTACAGTCATGTAGTAAGAGTTGCTAATGAACTCAATTTAATGCTACAGTGATGTCGTGAGAATTGCTCAAAAACTCAAAGTGATGCTGACAGTAATGTAGTAAGAGTTGCTACAAACCTAAAAATGATGCTGACAGTAATGTAGTAAGAGTTGCTAATAACCTCAAAATGATGCTAACAGTAACGTAGTGGTAGTTGCTAATAAACTCAGTGATGCTTCCAGTAATGTAGTAAGAGTTGCTACTAACCTCAAAATGATGCAACAGTGATGTCGGAAGAATTGCTCATGAACTCAAAACGATGCTAAAAGTAATGGAGTGAAAGTTTCAAATAACCTCAAAGTGATGATCACAGTCAAGTAGTAAGAGTTGCTACGAACCTCTAAATAATGCGACAGTGATGTCGGAAGAATTGCTAATGATCTCAAAATGATGCGACAGTGATGTAGTAAGAATTGCTAATGAACTCAAAATGATGTTCACAGCAATGGAGTGAAAGTTTCAAATAACCTCAAAGTGATGCTGACAGTCATGTAGTAAGAGTTGCTACGAACCTTAAAATAATGCAACAGTAATGCAGAGAAAGTTGCTACGAACCTCAAAATAATGCGACAGTGATGTCGGAAGAATTGCTATTAAACTCAAAATGATGCTAACAGTAATGTCGTGAAGGTTTCAAATAACCTCAAAGTGATGGTGACAGTCATGTAGTAAGAGTTGCTCCGACCCTCAAAATAATGCGACTGTGATGTCGGAAGAATTGCTAATGATGTCAAAATGATGCGACAGTGATGGAGTAAGAATTGCTAATGAACTCAAAAAGATGATAACAGTAATGTAGTGAAAGTTTCAATAAACTCAACGTGATGCTGACAGTCATATGGGTAGAGTTGCGGATAACCTAAAAATGATGCTGACAGTAATGTAGTAAGAGTTGCTAAAAACCTCAAAATAATGCTACAGTGATGTCGGAAGAATTGCTAATCATCTAAAAATGATGTGAAAGTGATGGAGTAAAAATTGCTAATGAACTCAAAATGATGCTAACAGTAATGGAGTGAAAGTTTCAAAAAACCTCAAAGTATTGCTGACAGTAATGTAGTAAGAGTTGCTACGAACCTTAAAATAATGCAACGATAATGTAGTAAGAGTTGCTACGAACCTCAAAATATTGCGACAGTGATGTCGGAAGAATTGCTAATGATCTCAAAATGATGCGACAGTGATGTAGTAAGAATTGCTAATGAACTCAAAATGATGCTAACAGTAATGGAGTGAAACTTTCGAATAACCTCAACGTGATGCTTACAGTCATGTAGTAAGTGTTGCTACGACCCTCAAAATAATGCGACAGTAATGTAGTAAAAGTTGCTACGAACCTCAAAATATTGCGACAGTGATGTCGGAAGAATTGCGAATGAACTCAAAATGATGCTAACAGTAATGTAGTGCTAGTTGATAATCAACTCAGTGATGCTTACAGTAATGTAGTAAGAGTTTCGAATAACCTCAAAGTGATGCTGACAGTCATGTACAAAGAGTTGCTACGAACGTCAAAATAATGCGACAGTAATGTCGTAAAAGTTGCTACGAACCTCAAAATATTGCGACAGTGATGTCGGAAGAATTGCTAAGGAACTTAAAATGATGCTAACAGTAATGTAGTGGTAGTTGCTAATCAAGTCAGTGATGCTTACAGTAATGTAGTAAGTGTTTCGAACAACCTCAAAGTGATTGTGACAGTCATGTAGTAAGAGTTGCTACGAACCTCAAAATAATGCGACAGTGATGTCGGAAGAATTGCTAAAGATCTCAAAATGATGCGACAGTGATGTCGAAAGAATTGCTAACAAACTCAAAATGATGCTAACAGTAAGGTAGTGAAAGTTGCGAGTAACCTAAAAATGAGGCTGACAGTAATGTATTCAGAGTTGCTAATAACCTCAAAATGATGCGACAGTGATGTCGGAAGAATTGCTAATGAACTCAAAATGATGCTAACAGTAATGTAGTGAAAGTTTCAATAACCTCAAAGTGATGCTGACAGTCATGTGGTAAGAGTTGCTAATAACCTCAAAATGATGCTAAAAGTAATGGAGTGAAAGTTTCAAATAACCTCAAAGTGATGATCACAGTCAAGTAGTAAGAGTTGCTACGAACCTCAAAATAATGCGACAGTGATGTCGGAAGAATTGCTAATGATCTCAAAATGATGCGACAGTGATGTAGTAAGAATTGCTAATGAACTCAAAATGATGCTAACAGTAATGTAGTGAACGTTTCGAATAACCTCAAAGTGATGCTGACAGTCATGTACTAAGAGTTGCTACGAACGTCAAAATAATGCGACAGTAATGTAGTAAAAGTTGCTACGAACCTCAAAATATTGCGACAGTGATGTCGGAAGAATTGCTAATGAACTTAGAATGATGCTAACAGTAATGTAGTGGTAGTTGCTAATCAAGTCAGTGATGCTTACAGTAATGTAGTAAGTGTTTCGAACAACCTCAAAGTGATTGTGACAGTCATGAAGTAAGAGTTGATACGAACCTCAAAATAATGCGACAGTGATGTCGGAAGAATTGCTAAAGATCTCAAAATGATGCGACAGTGATGTCAGAAGAATTGGTAACGATCTCAAAATGATGCTAACAGTAATGGAGTGAATGTTTCAAATAAACTCAAAGTGATGCTGACAGTCATGTACTAAGAGTTGCTACGAATCTCAAAATAATGCGACAATGATGTAGTAAGAGTTGCGACGAACTTCAAAATATTGCGACAGTGATGTAGTAAGAATTGCTAATGAACTCAAAATGATGCTAACAGTAATGGAGTGAAACTTTCGAATAACTTCAACGTGATGCTTACAGTCATGTAGTAAGTGATGCTACGACCCTCAAAATAATGCGACAGTGATGGCAGAAGAATTGCTAATCATCTCAAAATGATGTGACAGTGATGGAGTAAGAATTGCTAATGAACTCAAAATGATGCTAACAGTAATGGAGTGAAAGTTTCAAAAAACCTCAAAGTATTGCTGACAGTCATGTGGTTATTGTTGCGACGAACCTTTAAATAATGCAACAGTAATGCAATGAAAGTTGCTACGAACCTCAAAATAATGCGACAGTGATGGCAGAAGAATTGCTAATGATCTCAAAATTGTGCTAACCGTAATGTAGTGAAAGTTTCGAATAACCTCAAAGTGATGCTGACAGTCATGTAGTAAGTGTTGCTACGAACCTCAAAATATTGCAACAGTGATGTCGGAAGAATTGCTAATGATCTCAAAATGATGTGACAGTGATGTCAGAAGAATTGCTAATGAACTCGAAATGATGCTCAGAGTAATGTAGTGATAGTTGCTAATAACCTCAAAGTGATGCTGACAGTCATGTACTAAGAGTTGCTACGAACGTCAAAATAATGCGACAGTAATGTAGTAAAAGTTGCTACGAACCTCAAAATATTGCGACAGTGATGTCGGAAGAATTGCTAATGAACTTAAAATGATGCTAACAGTAATGTAGTGGTCGTTGCTAATCAAGTCAGTGATGCTTACAGTAATGTAGTAAGTGTTTCGAACAACCTCAAAGTGATTGTGACAGTCATGTAGTAAGAGTTGCTACGAACCTCAAAATAATGCGACAGTGATGTCGGAAGAATTGCTAAAGATCTCAAAATGATGCAACAGTGATGTCAGAAGAATTGGGAATGATCTCAAAATGATTCTAACAGTAATGTAGGAAGTGTTTCGAATAACCTCAAAGTGATGCTGACAGTCATGTACTAAGAGTTGCTACGAATCTCAAAATAATGCGACAGTAATGTAGTAAAAGTTGCAACGAACCTCAAAATATTGCGACAGTGATGTCAGAAGAATTGCTAATGAACTCAAGATGATGCTAACAGTAATGGAGTGAAACTTTCGAATAACCTCAAAGTGATGCTTACAGTCATGTAGTAAGAGTTGCTAATGAACTCAATTTAATGCTACAGTGATGTCGTGAGAATTGCTCAAAAACTCAAAATGATGCTAACAGTAATGTAGTGATAGTTGCTAATAAACTCAAAGTGATGCTGACAGTAATGTAGTAAGAGTTGCTACGAACCTTAAAATAATGCAAAAGTAATGTAGTAAGAGTTGCTACGAACCTCAAAATATTGCGACAGTGATGAAGGAAGAATTGCAAATGATTTCAAAATGATGCGACAGTGATGTAGTAAGAATTGCTAATGAACTCAAAATGATGCTAACAGTAATGTAGTGATAGTTGCTAATCAACTCAGTGATGCTTACAGTAATGTAGGAAGAGTTTCGAACAACCTCAAAGTGATGCTGGCAGTCATTTCGTAAGAGTTGCTAATGAACTCAATTTAATGCTACAGTGATGTCGTGAGAATTGCTCATGAACTCAAAATGATGCTAACAGTAATGTAGTGATAGTTGCTAATAAACTCAAAGTGATGCTGACAGTAATGTAGTAAGAGTTGCTACGAAACTCAAAAAAAATGTGACAGTGATGTCAGAAGAATTGCTAATGATCTCAAAATGATGCGACAGTGATTTAGTAAGAATTGCTCATGAACTCAAAATGATGCTAACAGTAATGGGGTTAAAGTTGCTAATCAACTCAGTGATGCTTACAGTAATGTAGTAAGTGTTTCGAATAACCTCAAAGTGATGCTGAGAGTCATGTAGTAAGAGTTGCTACGGACCTCAATGTAATGCGACAGTAATGTAGTAAAAGTCGCTCCGGACCTCAAAATATTGCGACAGTGATGTCGGAAGAATTGCTAATGAACTTAAAATGATGCTAACAGTAATGTAGTGATAGTTGCTAATCAACTCAGTGATGCTTACAGTAATGTAGTAAGTGTTTCGAATAACCTCAAAGTGATGGTGACAGTCATGTCGGAAGAGTTGCTACGAACCTCAAAATAATGCGACAGTGATGTCAGAAGAATTGCTAAAGATCTCAAAATGATGCGACAGTTATTTAGAAAGAATTGCTCATGAACTCAAAATGATGCTAACAGTAATGGAGTGAACGTTTCGAATAACCTCAAAGTGATGCTGACAGTTTTGTACTAATAGTTGCTACGAACCTCAAAATAATGCGACAGTGATGTCGGAAGAATTGCTAATCAACTCAAGATGATGCTAACAGTAATGTAGTGATAGTTGCTAATCAACTCAGTGATGCTTACAGTAATGTAGTAAGTGTTTCGAATAACCTCAAAGTGATGGTGACAGTCATGTAGGAAGAGTTGCTACGAACCTCAAAATAATGCGACAGTGATGTCAGAAGAATTGCTAAAGATCTCAAAATGATGCGACAGTTATTTAGAAAGAATTGCTCATGAACTCAAAATGATGCTAACAGTAATGGAGTGAACGTTTCGAATAACCTCAAAGTGATGCTGACAGTTTTGTACTAATAGTTGCTACGAACCTCAAAATAATGCGACAGTGATGTCGGAAGAATTGCTAATCAACTCAAGATGATGCTAACAGTAATGTAGTGATAGTTGCTAATCAACTCAGTGATGCTTACAGTAATGTAGTAGGTGTTTCGAATAACCTCAAAGTGATGGTGACAGTCATTAGGAAGAGTTGCTACAAACCTCAAAATAATGCGACAGTGATTTAGTAAGAATTGCTCATGAACTCAAAATGATGCTAACAGTAATGTAGTGAAAGTTTCAATAACCTCAAAGTGATGCTGACATTCATGTGGTTAGAGTTGCAAGTAACCTAAAAATGATGCTGACAGTAATGTAGTAAGAGTTGCTAATAACCTCAAAATAATGCTAACAGTAACGTAGTGGTAGTTGCTAATAAACTCAGTGATGCTTACAGTAATGTAGTAAGAGTTGCTACTAACCTCAAAATGATGCGACAGTGATGTCGGAAGAATTGCTCATGAACTCAAAACGATGCTTACAGTAATGGAGTGAAAGTTTCAAATAACCTCAAAGTGATGATCACAGTCAAGTAGTAAGAGTTGCTACGAACCTCAAAATAATGCGACAGTGATGTCGGAAGAATTGCTAATGATCTCAAAATGATGCGACAGTGATGTAGTAAGAATTGCGAATGAACTCAAAATGATGCTAACAGTAATGGAGTGAAAGTTTCAAAGAACCTCAAAGTGATGCTGACAGTCATGTAGTAAGAGTTGCTACGAACCTTAAAATAATGCAACAGTAATGCAGAGAAAGTTGCTCCGACCCTCAAAATAATGCGACAGTGATGTCGGAAGAATTGCTAATGATGTCAAAATGATGCGACAGTGATGGAGTAAGAATTGCTAATGAACTCAAAATGATGCTAACAGTAATGTGGTGAAAGTTTCAATAAACTCAAAGTGATGCTGACAGTCATGTAGTAAGAGTTAATACGAACCTCAAAATAATGCGACAGTAATGTAGTAAAAGTTGCTAAAAACCTCAAAATAATGCTACAGTGATGTCGGAAGAATTGCTCATCATCTCAAAATGATGTGACAGTGATGGAGTAAGAATTGCTAAGGAACTCAAAATGATGCTAACAGTAATGGAGTGAAAGTTTAAAAAAACCTCAAAGTATTGCTGACAGTCATGTGGTTATTGTTGCTACGAACATTTAAATAATGCAACAGTAATGCAATGAAAGTTGCTACGAACCTCAAAATAATGCGAAAGTGATGTCAGAAGAATTGCTAATGATCTCAAAATTATGCTAACAGTAATGTAGTGAAAGTTTCGAATAACCTCAAAGTGATGCTGACAGTCATGTATGAAGTGTTGCTACGAACCTCAAAATATTGCAACAGTGATGTCGGAAGAATTGCTAATGATCTCAAAATGATGTGACAGTGATGTCAGAAGAATTGCTAATGAACTCAAAATGATGCTAACAGTAATGTAGTGATAGTTGCTAATAACCTCAAAGTGATGCTGACAGTCATGTACTAAGAGTTGCTACGAACCTCAAAATATTGCGACAGTGATGTCGGAAGAATTGCTAATGAACTTAAAATGATGCTAACAGTAATGTAGTGGTCGTTGCTAATCAAGTCAGTGATGCTTACAGTAATGTAGTAAGTGTTTTGAACAACCTCAAAGTGATTGTGACAGTCATGTAGTAAGAGTTGCTACGAACCTCAAAATAATGCGACAGTGATGTCGGAAGAATTGCTAAAGATCTCAAAATGATGCTAACAGTAATGGAGTGAATGTTTCAAATAACCTCAAAGTGATGCTGACAGTCATGTACTAAGAGTTGCTACGAATCTCAAAATAATGCGACAGTAATGTAGTAAAAGTTGCAAAAAACCTCAAAATATTGCGACAGTGATGTCGGAAGAATTGCTAATGAACTCAAGATGATGCGAACAGTAATGGAGTGAAACTTTCGAATAACCTCAAAGTGATGCTTACAGTCATGTAGTAAGAGTTGCTAATGAACTCAATTTAATGCTACAGTGATGTTGTGAGAATTGCTCATGAACTCAAAATGATGCTGACAGTAATGTAGTGATAGTTGCTAATAAACTCCAAGTGATGCTGACAGTAATGTAGTAAGAGTTGCTACGAACCTCAATATAATGCGACAGTAATGTAGTAAAAGTCGCTACGAACCTCAAAATATTGCGACAGTGATGTCGGAAGAATTGCTAATGAACTTAAAATGATGCTAACAGTAATGTAGTGGTAGTTGCTAATCAACTCAGTGATGCTTACAGTAATGTAGTAAGTGTTTCGAATAACCTCAAAGTGATGGTGACAGTCATGTAGGAAGAGTTGCTACGAACCTTAAAATAATGCAACAATAATGTAGTAAGAGTTGCTACGAACCTCAAAATGATGCGACAGTGATGTCAGAATAATTGCTCATGAACTCAAAATGATGCGAACAGTAATGGAGTGAAACTTTCGAATAACCTCAAAGTGATGCTGACAGTCATGTAGTAAGTGTTGCTACGAACCTCAAAATAATGCGACAGTTATGTAGTAAAAGTTGCTACGAACCTCAAAATATTGCGACAGTGATGTCGGAAGAATTCCTAATGAACTCAAAATGATGCTAACAGTAATGTAGTGATAGTTGCTGAGAAACTCAGTGATGCTTACAGTAATGTAGTAAGTGTTTCGGATAACCTCAAAGTGATGCTGACAGTCATGTAGTAAGAGTTGCTACGAACCTCAAAATAATGCGACAGTGATGTCGGAAGAATTGCTAAAGATCTCAAAATGATGCGACAGTGATGTCAGAAGAATTGGTAATGATCTCAAAATGATGCTAACAGTAATGGAGTGAATGTTTCAAATAACCTCAAAGTGATGCTGACAGTCATGTACTAAGAGTTGCTACGAATCTCAAAATAATGTGACAGTAATGTAGTAAAAGTTGCAACAAACCTAAAAATATTGCGACAGTGATGTCGGAAGAATTGCTAATGAACTCAAGATGATGTGAACAGTAATGGAGTGAAACTTTCGAATAACCTCAAAGTGAGGCTTACAGTCATGTAGTAAGAGTTGCTAATGAACTCAATTTAATGCTACAGTGATGTCGTGAGAATTGCTCATGAACTCAAAATGATGCTAACAGTAATGTAGTGATAGTTGCTAATAAAGTCAAAGTGATGCTGAGAGTCATGTAGTAAGAGTTGCTACGAACCTCAATATAATGCGACAGTAATGTAGTAAAAGTCGCAACGAACCTCAAAATATTGCGACAGTGATTTCGGAAGAATTGCTAATGAACTCAAAATGATGCGACAGTGATGTCAGAAGAATTGCTAATGAACTTAAAATGATGCTAACAGTAATGTAGTGATAGTTGCTAATCAACTCAGTGATGCTTACAGTAATGTAGTAAGTGTTTCGAATAACCTCAAAGTGATGCTGACAGTCATGTAATAAGAGTTGCTACGAACCTCAAAATAATGCGACAGTGATGTCGGAAGAATTGCTAATGAACTCAAAATGATGCTAACAGTAATGTAGTGATAGTTGCTAAGAAACTCAGTGATGGTTACAGTAATGTAGTAAGTGTTTCGAATAACCTCAAAGTGATGCTGACAGTCATGTAGTAAGAGTTGCTGCGAACCTTAAAATAATGCAACAATAATGTAGTAAGAGTTGCTACGAACCTCAAAATAATATGACAGTGATGTCAGAAGAATTGCTCATGATCTCAAAATGATGCGACAGTGACTTAGTAAGAATTGCTAATGAACTCAAAATGATGCTAACAGTAATGGAGTGATAGTTGCTAATCAACTCAGTGATGCTTACAGTAATGTAATAAGTGTTTCGAATAACCTCAAAGTGATGCTGACAGTCATGTAGTAAGAGTTGCTAGGGACCTCAATATAATGCGACAGTAATGTAGTAAAAGTCGCTACGAACCTCAAAATATTTCGACAGTGATGTCGGAAGAATTGCTAATGAACTAAAAATGATGCTAACAGTAATGTAGTGATAGTTGCTAATAAACTCAGTGATGCTTACAGTAATGTAGTAGGTGTTTCGAATAACCTCAAAGTGATGGTGACAGTCATTAGGAACAGTTGCTACGAACCTCAAAATAATATGACAGTGATGTCAGAAGAATTGCTAAAGATCTCAAAATGATGCGACAGTGATTTAGTAAGAATTGCTCATGAACTCAAAATGATGCAAACAGTAATGGAGTGAACGTTTTGAATAACCTCAAAATGATGCTGACAGTCATGCAGTAAAAGTTGCTACGAATCTCAAAATATTGCGACAGTGATGTCGGAAGAATTGCTAATGAACTTAAAATGATGCTAACAGTAATGTAGTTGTAGTTGCTAATCAAGTCAGTGATGCTTACAGTAATGTAGTAAGAGTTTCGAACAACCTCAAAGTGATGCTGACAGTCATGTAGTAAGAGTTGCTACGAACCTTCAAATAATGCAACAATAATATAGTAAGAGTTGCAACGAACCTCAAAATATTGCGACAGTGATGTCGGAAGAAATGCTAATGATCTCAAAATGATGCGACAGTGATGTCAGAAGAATTGCTAACAAACTCAAAATGATGCTAACAGTAATGTAGTGAAAGTTGCGAGTAACCTAAAAATGAGGCTGACAGTAATGTATTAAGAGTTGCTAATAACCTCAAAATGATGCGACAGTGATGTCGGAAGAATTGCTAATGAATTCAAAATGATGCTAACAGTAATGTAGTGAAAGTTTCAATAACCTCAAAGTGATGCTGACAGTCATGTGGTTCGAGTTGCAAGTAACCTAAAAATGATGCTGACAGTAATGTAGTAAGAGTTGCTAATAACCTAAAAATGATGCTAACAGTAACGTAGTGGTAGTTGCTCATAAACTCAGTGATGCTTACAGTAATGTAGTAAGAGTTGCTACTAACCTCAAAATGATGCGACAGTGATGTCGGAAGAATTGCTAAAGATCTCAAAATGATGCGACAGTGATGTAGTAAGAATTACTAATGAACTCAAAATGATGCGAACAGTAATGGAGTGAAACTTTCGAATAACCTCAAAGTGATGCTTAAAGTCATGTAGTAAGAGTTGCTCATGAACTCAATTTAATGCTACAGTGATGTCGTGAGAATTGCTTAAAAACTCAAAATGATGCTAACACTAATGTAGTGATAGTTGCTAATAAACTCATAGTGATGCTGACAGTAATGTAGTAAGAGTTGCTACGAACCTTAAAATAATGCAACAATAATGTAGTAAGAGTTGCTACGAACCTAAAAAAAATGTGACAGTGATGTCAGAAGAATTGCTAATGATCTCAAAATGATGCGACAGTGATGTCGGAAGAATTGCTAATGAACTTAAAATGATGCTAACAGTAATGTAGTGATAGTTGCTAATCAACTCAGTGATGCTTACAGTAATGTAGTAAGTGTTTCGAATAACCTCAAAGTGATGGTGACAGTCAAGTAGAAAGAGTTGCTACGAACCTTAAAATAATGCAACAACAATGTAGTAAGAGTTGCTACGAACCTCAAAATAATGTGACAGTGATGTCAGAAGAATTGCTAATGATCTCAAAGTGATGCGACTGATTTAGTAAGAATTGCTAATGAACTCAAAATGATGCTAAAAGTAATGGAGTGAAACTTTCGAATAACCTCAAAGTGATGCTGACAGTAATGTAGTAAGTGTTGCTACAAACCTCGAAATAATGCGACAGTAATGTAGTAAAAGTTGCTACGAACCTCAAAATATTGCGACAGTGATGTCGAAAGAATTGCTAATGAACTCAAGATGATGCTAACTGTAATGTAGTGATAGTTGCTAATCAACTCAGTGATGCTTACAGTAATGTAGTAGGTGTTTCGAATAACCTCAAAGTGATGGTGACAGTCATTAGGAAGAGTTGCTACGAACCTCAAAATAATACGACAGTGATGTCAGAAGAATTGCTAAAGATCTCAAAATGATGCGACAGTGATTTAGTAAGAATTGCTCATGAACTCAAAATGATGCTAACAGTAATGGAGTGAACGTTTCGAATAAACTCAAAGTGATGCTGACAGTCATGTAGTAAAAGTTGCTACGAACCTTAAAATAATGCAACAACAATGTAGTAAGAGTTGCTACGAACCTCAAAATAATGTGACAGTGATGTCAGAAGAATTGCTAATGATCTCAAAATGATGCGACAGTGATGTCAGAAGAATTGGTAATGATCTCAAAATGATGCTAACAGTAATGGAGTGAACGTTTCGAATAACCTCAAAGTGATGCTGAAAGTCATGTACTAAGTGTTGCTACGAACCTCAAAATAATGCGACAGTAATGTAGTAAAAGTTGTTACGAACCTCAAAATATTGCGACAGTGATGTCGGAAGAATTGCTAATGAACTCAAGATGATGCTAAAAGTAATGTCGTGATAGTTGCTAAGAAACTCAGTGATGCTTACAGTAATGTAGTAAGAGTTTCGAACAACCTCAACGTGATGCTGACAGTCATTTAGTAAGAGTTGCAAAAGAACTCAATTTAATGCTACAGTGATGTCGTGAGAATTGCTCAACAACTCAAAATAATGCTAACAGTAATGTAGTGATAGTTGCTAATAAAGTCAAAGTGATGCTGAGAGTCATGTAGTAAGAGTTGCTACGAACCTCAATATAATGCGAAAGTAATGTAGTAAAAGTCGCTACAAACCTCAAAATATTGCGACAGTGATGTCGGAAGAATTGCTAATGAACTCAAAATGATGCGACAGTGATGTAGGAAGAATTGCTAATGAACTCAAAATGATGCTAACAGTAATGGAGTGAAACTTTCGAATAACCTCAAAGTGATGCTTACAGTCATGTAGTAAGAGTTGCTACGAACCTCAAAATAATGCGACAGTAATGTAGTAAAAGTTGCTACGAACCTCAAAATATTGGGACAATGATGTCGGAAGAATTGCTAATGAACTCAAAATGATGCTAACAGTAATGTAGTGATAGTTGCTCATCAACTCAGTGATGCTGACAGTGATGTAGTAAGTGTTTCGAATAACCTCAAAGTGATGATGACAGTCATGTAGAAAGAGTTGCTATGAACCTCAAAATAATGCGACAGTGATGTCAGAAGAATTGCTAAAGATCTCAAAATGATGCGACAGTGATGTAGTAAGAATTGCTAATGAACTCAAAATAATGCTAACAGATATGGAGTGAAAGTTTCGAGTAACCTCAAAGTGATGCTGACAGTCCTGTAGTAAGTGTTGCTTCGAACAACCTAAAGGTGATGCTGACAGTCATTTAGTAAGAGTTGCTATTGAACTCAATTCAATGCTACAGTGATGTCGTGGGAATTGCTCATAAACTCAAAATGATGCTAACAGTAATGTAGTGATAGTTGCTAATAAACTCAAAGTGATGCTGACAGTAATGTAGTAAGAGTTGCTAGGAACCTTAAAATAATGCAAAAATAATGTAGTAAGAGTTGCTACGAACCTCAAAATATTGCGGCAGAGATGTCAGAAGAATTGCTGATGATCTCAAAATGATGCGACAGTGATTTAGTAAGAATTGCTAATGAACTCAAAATGATGCTAACAGTAATGGAGTGAACGTTTAGAATAACCTCAAAGTGATGCTGACAGTCATGTAGTAAGAGTTGCTACGAACCTCAAAATAATGCGACAGTGATGTCGGAAGAATTGCTAATGAACTCAAGATTATGCTAACAGTAATGTAGTGATAGTTGCTAAGAAACTCAGTGATGCTTACAGTAATGTATTAAGAGTTTCGAAAAACCTCAAAGTGATGCTGACAGTCATTTAGTAAGAGTTGCTAATGAACTCAATTTAATGCTAAAGTGATGTCGTGAGAATTGCTCATACACTCAAAATGATGCTAACAGTAATTTAGTGATAGTTGCTAATAAACTCAAAGTGATGCTGACAGTAATGTAGTAAGAGTTTCTACGAACCTTAAAATAATGCAAAGATAATGTAGAAAGAGTTGCTACGAATCTCAAAATAATGCGACAGTGATGTCAGAAGAATTGCTCATGAACTCAAAATGATGCTAACAGTAATGTAGTGATAGTTGCTAATCAACTCAGTGATGCTGACAGTGATGTAGTAAGTGTTTTGAACAACCTCAAAGTGATGCTGACAGTCATGTAGTAAGAGTTGCTACGAACCTTAAAATAATGCAACAATAATGTAGGAAGAGTTGCTACGAACCTCAAAGTAATGCGACAGTGATGTCGGAAGAATTGCTAATGATCTCAAAATGATGCGACAGTGATGTAGTAAGAATTGCTAATGAACTCAAAATGATGCTAACAGTAATGGAGTGAAAGTTTCGAATAACCTCAAAGTGATGCTTACAGTCATGTAGTAAGTGTTGCTTCGAACAACCTAAAGGTGATGCTGACAGTCATTTAGTAAGAGTTGCTATTGAACTCAATTCAATGCTACAGTGATGTCGTGGGAATTGCTCATAAACTCAAAATGATGCTAACAGTAATGTAGTGATAGTTGCTAATAAACTCAAAGTGATGGTGACAGTAATGTAGTAAGAGTTGCTAGGAACCTTAAAATAATGCAACAATAATGTAGTAAGAGTTGCTTCGAACCTCAAAATATTGCGGCAGTGATGTCAGAAGAATTGCTAATGATCTCAAAATGATGCGACAGTGATTTAGTAAGAATTGCTAATGAACTCAAAATGATGCCAACAGTAATGGAGTGAACGTTTAGAATAACCTCAAATTGATGCTGACAGTCATGTTCTAACAGTTGCTACGAACCTCAAAATAATGCGACAGTAATGTAGTAAAAGTTGCCACGAATCTCAAAATATTGCGACAGTGATGTCGGAAGATTTGCTAATGAACTCCAGATGATGCTAACAGTGATGTAATGAGGGTTGCTATTTACCTAAGAAATGATGCCACAGTGATGTGGTGAGAGTTGCTCCGAACCTCAAAATGATGCTACAGTGATGTTATGAGAGTTGCAACGAATCTCAAAACGATGCTAAAGTAATGTCGTGAGAGTTGCTACTATCCTCAAAATGATGCTTAAGTGATGTAATGAGAGTTGCTACAAACCTAAAAAGTGATGCTACAGTGATGTGGTGAGAGTTGCTACGAACCTCAAAATGATGCGACAGTAATGTTGTGAGAGTTGCTACGAATCTCAAAATGATGCTAAAGTGATGTAATGAGAGTTGCTAAAAACCTAAGAAGTGATGCTACAGTGATGTGGTGAGAGTTGATAGTAATTTCAAAATAATGCTAAAGCAGTGTAATGAGAGTTGCTACTAATCTCAAAATCATGGTACAGTAATGTCGTGAGAGTTGCTACTAACCTCGAAATGATTCTAAAGTGATGTAATAAGAGTTGCTACAAACCTAAGAAGTGATGCTACAGTGATGTGGTGAGAGTTGATAGTAATTTCAAAATAATGCTAAAGCGGTGTAATGAGAGTTGCTACTTCCCTAAGAAATGATGCTACAGTGATGTGGTGAGAGTTGCTACGAAACTCAAAATGATGCTACAGTGATGTAATGAGGGTTGCTATTTACCGAAGAAATGATGATACAGTGATGTGGTGAGAGTTGCTACGAACCTCAAAATGATGCTACAGTGATGTAATGAGGGTTGCTATTTACCTAAGAAATGATGCCACAGTGATGTGGTGAGAGTTGCTCCGAACCTAGAAATGATGCTACAGTGATGTTATGAGAGTTGCAACGAATCTCAAAACGATGCTAAAGTAATGTCGTGAGAGTTGCTACTATCCTCAAAATGATGCTAAAGTGATGTAATGAGAGTTGCTACAAACCTAAAAAGTGATGCTACAGTGATGTGGTGAGAGTTGCTACGAACCTCAAAATGATGCGACAGTAATGTTGTGAGAGTTGCTACGAATCTCAAAATGATGCTAAAGTGATGTAATGAGAGTTGCTAAAAACCTAAGAAGTGACGCTACAGTGATGTGGTGAGAGTTGACAGTAATTTCAAAATAATGCTAAAGCAGTGTAATGAGAGTTGCTACTAATCTCAAAATCATGGTACAGTAATGTCGTGAGAGTTGCTACTAACCTCGAAATGATTCTAAAGTGATGTAATAAGAGTTGCTACAAACCTAAGAAGTGATGCTACAGTGATGTGGTGAGAGTTGATAGTAATTTCAAAATAATGCTAAAGCGGTGTAATGAGAGTTGCTACTTCCCTAAGAAATGATGCTACAGTGATGTGGTGAGAGTTGCTACGAAACTCAAAATGATGCTACAGTGATGTAATGAGGGTTGCTATTTACCGAAGAAATGATGCTACAGTGATGTGGTGAGAGTTGCTACGAAACTCAAAATGATGCTACAGTGATGTAATGAGGGTTGCTATTTACCTAAGAAATGATGCTACAGTGATGTAATGAGGGTTGCTATTTACCTAAGAAATGATGCTACAGTGATGTGGTGAGAGTTGCTACGAACCTCAAAATGATGCGACAGTGATGTGGTGAGAGTTGCTACGAATCTCAAAATGATGCGACAGTGATGTAGTGAGAGTTGCTACGAACCTAAGAAGTGATGCTACAGTGATGTAATGAGAGTTGCTACTAATCTCAAAAATATGCTACAGTAATGTCGTGAGAGTTGCTACGAATCTCCAAATGATGCTAAAGTGATGTAATGAGAGTTGCTACAAACCTAAGAAGTGATGCTACAGTGATGTGGTGAGAGTTGATAGTAATTTCAAAATAATGCTAAAGCGGTGTAATGAGAGTTGCTACTTCCCGAAGAAATGATGCTTCAATGATGTAGTGAGAGTTGCTACGAACCTCAAAATGATGCAACAGTGATGTAATGAGGGTTGCTATTTCCCGAAGAAATGATGCTACAGTGATGTGGTGAGAGTTGCTACGAATCTCAAAATGATGCGACAGTGATGTCGTGAGAGTTGCTACGATCCTCAAAATGATGCTAAAGTGATGTAATGAGAGTTGCGACAAACCTAAGAAGTGATGCTACAGTGATGTAGTGAGAGTTGATAGTAATTTCAAAATAATGCTAAAGCGGTGTAATGAGAGTTGCTACTTCCCTACGAAATGATGCGACAGTGATGTGGTGAGAGTTGCTCTAACCTCAAAATGATGGTACAGTGATATAATGAGGGTTGCTATTTACCTAAGAAATGATGCCACAGTGATGTGGTGAGAGTTGCTACGAACCTCAAAATGATGCTACAGTGATGTGGTGAGAGTTGCAACGAATCTCAAAATGATGCGACAGTAATGTCGTGAGAGTTGCTACGAATCTCAAAATGATGCTAAAGTGATGTAATGAGAGTTGCTAAAAACCTAAGAAGTGATGCTACAGTGATGTGGTGAGAGTTGATAGTAATTTCAAAATAATGCTAAAGCGGTGTAATGAGAGTTGCTACTTCCCTAAGAAATGATGCTACAGTGATGTGGTGAGAGTTGCTACGAACCTCAAAATGATGCTACAGTGATGTAATGAGGGTTGCTATTTACCTAAGAAATGATGCTACAGTGATGTGGTGAGAGTTGCTACGAACCTCAAAATGATGCTACAGTGATGTGGTGAGAGTTGCTACGAACCGCAAAATGATACTACAGTGATATAATGAGGGTTGCTATTTACCTAAGAAATGATGCTACAGTGATGTGGTGAGAGTTGCTACGAACCGCAAAATGATACTACAGTGATATAATGAGGGTTGCTATTTACCTAAGAAATGATGCTACAGTGATGTGGTGAGAGTTGCTACGAATCTCAAAATGATGCTACAGTGATGTAATGAGGGTTGCTATTTACCTAAGAAATGATGCTACAGTGATGTAATGAGAATTGCTACGAATCTCAAAACGATGCTAAAGTAATGTCGTGAGAGTTGCTACTATCCTCAAAATGATGCTAAAGTGATGTAATGAGAGTTGCTACAAACCTAAGAAGTGATGCTACAGTGATGTGGTGAGAGTTGCTACGAACCTCAAAATGATGCGACAGTGATGTGGTGAGAGTTGCTACGAATCTCAAAATGATGCGACAGTGATGTAGTGAGAGTTGCTACGAACCTAAGAAGTGATGCTACAGTGATGTAATGAGAGTTGCTACAAACCTAAGAAGTGATGCTACAGTGATGTGGTGAGAGTTGATAGTAATTTCAAAATAATGCTAAAGCGGTGTAATGAGAGTTGCTACTTCCCTAAGAAATGATGCTACAGTGATGTGGTGAGAGTTGCTACGAACCTCAAAATGATGCTACAGTGATGTAATGAGGGTTGCTATTTACCTAAGAAATTATGCTACAGTGATGTGGTGAGAGTTGCTACGAACCTCAAAATGATGCTACAGTGATGTGGTGAGAGTTGCTACGAACCGCAAAATGATACTACAGTGATATAATGAGGGTTGCTATTTACCTAAGAAATGATGCTCCAGTGATGTGGTGAGAGTTGCTACGAATCTCAAAATGATGCTACAGTGATGTGGTGAGAGTTGCTACGAACCGCAAAATGATGCTACAGTGATGTAATGAGGGTTGCTATTTACCAAAGAAATGATGCTACAGTGATGTGGTGAGAGTTGCTACGAACCTCAAAATGATGCTACAGTGATGTAATGAGGGTTGCTATTTACCTAAGAAATGATGCCACAGTGATGTGGTGAGAGTTGCTCCAAACCTAAAAATGATGCTACAGTGATGTAATGAGAGTTGCTACGAATCTCAAAACGATGCTAAAGTAATGTCGTGAGAGTTGCTACTATCCTCAAAATGATGCTAAAGTGATGTAATGAGAGTTGCTACAAACCTAAGAAGTGATGCTACAGTGATGTAATGAGAGTTGCTACTAATCTCAAAATCATGCTACAGTAATGTCGTGAGAGTTGCTACGAATCTCAAAATGATGCTAAAGTGATGTAATGAGAGTTGCTACAAACCTAAGAAGTGATGCCACAGTGATGTGGTGAGAGTTGATAGTAATTTCAAAATAATGCTAAAGCGGTGTAATGAGAGTTGCTACTTCCCTAAGAAATGATGCTACAATGATGTAGTGAAAGTTGCTACGAACCTCAAAATGATGCAACAGTGATGTAATGATGGTTGCTATTTACGGAAGAAATGATGCTACAGTGATGTGGTGAGAGTTGCTACGAATCTCAAAATGATGCGACAGTGATGTCGTGAGAGTTGCTACAGTCCTCAAAATGATGCTAAAGTGATGTAATGAGAGTTGCGATAAACCTAAGAAGTGATGCTACAGTGATGTAGTGAGAGTTGATAGTAATTTCAAAATAATGCTAAAGCGGTGTAATGACAGTTGCTACTTCCCTAAGAAATGATGCGACAGTTATGTGGTGAGAGTTGCTCTAACCTCAAAATGATGGTACAGTGATATAATGAGGGTTGCTATTTACCTAAGAAATGATGCCACAGTGATGTGGTGAGAGTTGCTACGAACCTCAAAATGATGCTACAGTGATGTGGTGAGAGTTGCTACGAATCTCAAAATGATGCGACAGTGATGTAGTGAGAGTTGCTACGAACCTAAGAAGTGATGCTACAGTGATGTAATGAGAGTTGCTACTAATCTCAAAATCATGCCACAGTAATGTCGTGAGAGTTGCTACGAATCTCCAAATGATGCTAAAGTGATGTAATGAGAGTTGCTACAAACCTAAGAAGTGATGCTACAGTGATGTGGTGAGAGTTGATAGTAATTTCAAAATAATGCTAAAGCGGTGTAATGAGAGTTGCTACTTCCCTAAGAAATGATGCTACAATGATGTAGTGAGAGTTGCTACGAACCTCAAAATGATGCAACAGTGATGTAATGAGGGTTGCTATTTACCAAAGAAATGATGCTACAGTGATGTGGTGAGAGTTGCTCCGAATCTCAAAAAGATGCGACAGTGATGTCGTGAGAGTTGCTACTATCCTCAAAATGATGCTAAAGTGATGTATTGAGAGTTGCTACAAACCTAAGAAGTGATGCTACAGTGATGTGGTGAGAGTTGCTCCGAACCTCAAAATGATGCTACAGTGATGTAATGAGAGTTACTACGAATCTCAAAACGATGCTAAAGTAATGTCGTGAGAGTTGCTACTATCCTCAAAATGATGCTAAAGTGATGTATTGAGAGTTGCTACAAACCTAAGAAGTGATGCTACAGTGATGTGGTGAGAGTTGCTACGAACCTCAAAATGATGCGACAGTGATGTGGTGAGAGTTGCTACGAATCTCAAAATGATGCGACAGTGATGTAGTGAGAGTTGCTACGAACCTAAGAAGTGATGCTACAGTGATGTAATGAGAGTTGCTACTAATCTCAAAAATATGCTACAGTAATGTCGTGAGAGTTGCTACGAATCTCCAAATGATGCTAAAGTGATGTAATGAGAGTTGCTACAAACCTAAGAAGTGATGCTACAGTGATGTGGTGAGAGTTGATAGTAATTTCAAAATAATGCTAAAGCGGTGTAATGAGAGTTGCTACTTCCCGAAGAAATGATGCTACAATGATGTAGTGAGAGTTGCTACGAACCTCAAAATGATGCAACAGTGATGTAATGAGGGTTGCTATTTCCCGAAGAAATGATGCTACAGTGATGTGGTGAGAGTTGCTACGAATCTCAAAATGATGCGACAGTGATGTCGTGAGAGTTGCTACGATCCTCAAAATGATGCTAAAGTGATGTAATGAGAGTTGCGACAAACCTAAGAAGTGATGCTACAGTGATGTAGTGAGAGTTGATAGTAATTTCAAAATAATGCTAAAGCGGTGTAATGAGAGTTGCTACTTCCCTACGAAATGATGCGACAGTGATGTGGTGAGAGTTGCTCTAACCTCAAAATGATGGTACAGTGATATAATGAGGGTTGCTATTTACCTAAGAAATGATGCCACAGTGATGTGGTGAGAGTTGCTACGAACCTCAAAATGATGCTACAGTGATGTGGTGAGAGTTGCAACGAATCTCAAAATGATGCGACAGTAATGTCGTGAGAGTTGCTACGAATCTCAAAATGATGCTAAAGTGATGTAATGAGAGTTGCTAAAAACCTAAGAAGTGATGCTACAGTGATGTGGTGAGAGTTGATAGTAATTTCAAAATAATGCTAAAGCGGTGTAATGAGAGTTGCTACTTCCCTAAGAAATGATGCTACAGTGATGTGGTGAGAGTTGCTACGAACCTCAAAATGATGCTACAGTGATGTAATGAGGGTTGCTATTTACCTAAGAAATGATGCTACAGTGATGTGGTGAGAGTTGCTACGAACCTCAAAATGATGCTACAGTGATGTGGTGAGAGTTGCTACGAACCGCAAAATGATACTACAGTGATATAATGAGGGTTGCTATTTACCTAAGAAATGATGCTACAGTGATGTGGTGAGAGTTGCTACGAACCGCAAAATGATACTACAGTGATATAATGAGGGTTGCTATTTACCTAAGAAATGATGCTACAGTGATGTGGTGAGAGTTGCTACGAATCTCAAAATGATGCTACAGTGATGTAATGAGGGTTGCTATTTACCTAAGAAATGATGCTACAGTGATGTAATGAGAATTGCTACGAATCTCAAAACGATGCTAAAGTAATGTCGTGAGAGTTGCTACTATCCTCAAAATGATGCTAAAGTGATGTAATGAGAGTTGCTACAAACCTAAGAAGTGATGCTACAGTGATGTGGTGAGAGTTGCTACGAACCTCAAAATGATGCGACAGTGATGTGGTGAGAGTTGCTACGAATCTCAAAATGATGCGACAGTGATGTAGTGAGAGTTGCTACGAACCTAAGAAGTGATGCTACAGTGATGTAATGAGAGTTGCTACAAACCTAAGAAGTGATGCTACAGTGATGTGGTGAGAGTTGATAGTAATTTCAAAATAATGCTAAAGCGGTGTAATGAGAGTTGCTACTTCCCTAAGAAATGATGCTACAGTGATGTGGTGAGAGTTGCTACGAACCTCAAAATGATGCTACAGTGATGTAATGAGGGTTGCTATTTACCTAAGAAATTATGCTACAGTGATGTGGTGAGAGTTGCTACGAACCTCAAAATGATGCTACAGTGATGTGGTGAGAGTTGCTACGAACCGCAAAATGATACTACAGTGATATAATGAGGGTTGCTATTTACCTAAGAAATGATGCTCCAGTGATGTGGTGAGAGTTGCTACGAATCTCAAAATGATGCTACAGTGATGTGGTGAGAGTTGCTACGAACCGCAAAATGATGCTACAGTGATGTAATGAGGGTTGCTATTTACCAAAGAAATGATGCTACAGTGATGTGGTGAGAGTTGCTACGAACCTCAAAATGATGCTACAGTGATGTAATGAGGGTTGCTATTTACCTAAGAAATGATGCCACAGTGATGTGGTGAGAGTTGCTCCAAACCTAAAAATGATGCTACAGTGATGTAATGAGAGTTGCTACGAATCTCAAAACGATGCTAAAGTAATGTCGTGAGAGTTGCTACTATCCTCAAAATGATGCTAAAGTGATGTAATGAGAGTTGCTACAAACCTAAGAAGTGATGCTACAGTGATGTAATGAGAGTTGCTACTAATCTCAAAATCATGCTACAGTAATGTCGTGAGAGTTGCTACGAATCTCAAAATGATGCTAAAGTGATGTAATGAGAGTTGCTACAAACCTAAGAAGTGATGCCACAGTGATGTGGTGAGAGTTGATAGTAATTTCAAAATAATGCTAAAGCGGTGTAATGAGAGTTGCTACTTCCCTAAGAAATGATGCTACAATGATGTAGTGAAAGTTGCTACGAACCTCAAAATGATGCAACAGTGATGTAATGATGGTTGCTATTTACGGAAGAAATGATGCTACAGTGATGTGGTGAGAGTTGCTACGAATCTCAAAATGATGCGACAGTGATGTCGTGAGAGTTGCTACAGTCCTCAAAATGATGCTAAAGTGATGTAATGAGAGTTGCGATAAACCTAAGAAGTGATGCTACAGTGATGTAGTGAGAGTTGATAGTAATTTCAAAATAATGCTAAAGCGGTGTAATGACAGTTGCTACTTCCCTAAGAAATGATGCGACAGTTATGTGGTGAGAGTTGCTCTAACCTCAAAATGATGGTACAGTGATATAATGAGGGTTGCTATTTACCTAAGAAATGATGCCACAGTGATGTGGTGAGAGTTGCTACGAACCTCAAAATGATGCTACAGTGATGTGGTGAGAGTTGCTACGAATCTCAAAATGATGCGACAGTGATGTAGTGAGAGTTGCTACGAACCTAAGAAGTGATGCTACAGTGATGTAATGAGAGTTGCTACTAATCTCAAAATCATGCCACAGTAATGTCGTGAGAGTTGCTACGAATCTCCAAATGATGCTAAAGTGATGTAATGAGAGTTGCTACAAACCTAAGAAGTGATGCTACAGTGATGTGGTGAGAGTTGATAGTAATTTCAAAATAATGCTAAAGCGGTGTAATGAGAGTTGCTACTTCCCTAAGAAATGATGCTACAATGATGTAGTGAGAGTTGCTACGAACCTCAAAATGATGCAACAGTGATGTAATGAGGGTTGCTATTTACCAAAGAAATGATGCTACAGTGATGTGGTGAGAGTTGCTCCGAATCTCAAAAAGATGCGACAGTGATGTCGTGAGAGTTTCTACGATCCTCAAAATGATGCTAAAGTGATGTAATGAGAGTTGCGACAAACCTAAGAAGTGATGCTACAGTGATGTAGTGAGAGTTGATAGTAATTTCAAAATAATGCTAAAGCGGTGCAATGAGAGTTGCTACTTCCCTAAGAAATGATGCGACAGTGATGTGGTGAGAGTTGCTCTAACCTCAAAATGATGGTACAGTGATATAATGAGGGTTGCTATTTACCTAAGAAATGATGCCACAGTGATGTGGTGAGAGTTGCTACGAACCTCAAAATGATGCTACAGTGATGTGGTGAGAGTTGCTACGAATCTCAAAATGATGCGACAGTAATGTCGTGAGAGTTGCTACGAATCTCAAAATGATGCTAAAGTGATGTAATGAGAGTTGCTAAAAACCTAAGAAGTGATGCTACAGTGATGTGGTGAGAGTTGCTACGAACCTAAGAAGTGATGCTACAGTGATGTGGTGAGAGTTGATAGTAATTTCAAAATAATGCTAAAGCAGTGTAATGAGAGTTGCTACTAATCTCAAAATCATGGTACAGTAATGTCGTGAGAGTTGCTACGAACCTCGAAATGATTCTAAAGTGATGTAATGAGAGTTGCTACAAACCTAAGAAGTGATGCTACAGTGATGTGGTGAGAGTTGATAGTATTTCAAAATAATGCTAAAGCGGTGTAATGAGAGTTGCTACTTCCCTAAGAAATGATGCGACAGTGATGTGGTGAGAGTTGCTATTTACCTAAGAAATTATGCTACAGTGATGTGGTGAGAGTTGCTACGAACCTCAAAATGATGCTACAGTGATGTGGTGAGAGTTGCTACGAACCGCAAAATGATACTACAGTGATATAATGAGGGTTGCTATTTACCTAAGAAATGATGCTCCAGTGATGTGGTGAGAGTTGCTACGAACCTCAAAATGATGCTACAGTGATGTGGTGAGAGTTGCTACGAACCGCAAAATGATGCGACAGTGATGTAATGAGGGTTGCTATTTACCTAAGAAATGATGCTACAGTGATGTGGTGAGAGTTGCTACGAACCTCAAAATGATGCTACAGTGATGTAATGAGGGTTGCTATTTACCTAAGAAATGATGCCACAGTGATGTGGTGAGAGTTGCTCCGAACCTCAAAATGATGCTACAGTGATGTAATGAGAGTTGCTACGAATCTCAAAACGATGCTCAAGTAATGTCGTGAGAGTTGCTACTATCCTCAAAATGATGCTAAAATGATGTAATGAGAGTTGCTACAAACCTAAGAAGTGATGCTACAGTGATGTGGTGAGAGTTGCTACGAACCTCAAAATGATGCGACAGTGATGTGGTGAGAGTTGCTACGAATCTCAAAATGATGCGACAGTGATGTAGTGAGAGTTGCTACGAACCTAAGAAGTGATGCTACAGTGATGTAATGAGAGTTGCTACTAATCTCAAAATCATGCTACAGTAATGTCGTGAGAGTTGCTATGAATCTCAAAATGATGCTAAAGTGATGTAATGAGAGTTGCTACAAACCTAAGAAGTGATGCCACAGTGATGTGGTGAGAGTTGATTGTAATTTCAAAATAATGCTAAAGCGGTGTAATGAGAGTTGCTACTTCCCTAAGAAATGATGCTACAATGATGTAGTGAGAGTTGCTACGAACCTCAAAATGATGCAACAGTGATGTAATGAGGGTTGCTATTTACGGAAGAAATGATGCTACAGTGATGTGGTGAGAGTTGCTACGAATCTCAAAATGATGCGACAGTGATGTCGTGAGAGTTGCTACAGTCCTCAAAATGATGCTAAAGTGATGTAATGAGAGTTGCGATAAACCTAAGAAGTGATGCTACAGTGATGTAGTGAGAGTTGATAGTAATTTCAAAATAATGCTAAAGCGGTGTAATGACAGTTGCTACTTCCCTAAGTAATGATGCGACAGTTATGTGGTGAGAGTTGCTCTCACCTCAAAATGATGGTACAGTGATATAATCAGGGTTGCTATTTACCTAAGAAATGATGCCACAGTGATGTGGTGAGAGTTGCTACGAACCTCAAAATGATGCTACAGTGATGTGGTGAGAGTTGCTACGAATCTCAAAATGATGCGACAGTAATGTCGTGAGAGTTGCTACGAATCTCAAAATGATGCTAAAGTGATGTAATGAGAGTTGCTAAAAACCTAAGAAGTGATGCTACAGTGATGTGGTGAGAGTTGATAATAATTTCAAAATAATGCTAAAGCAGTGTAATGAGAGTTGCTACGAATCTCAAAATGATGCGACAGTGATGTCGTGAGAGTTGCTACAGTCCTCAAAATGATGCTAAAGTGATGTAATGAGAGTTGCGACAAACCTAAGAAGTGATGCTACAGTGATGTAGTGAGAGTTGATAGTAATTTCAAAATAATGCTAAAGCGGTGTAATGAGAGTTGCTACTTCCCTAAGAAATGATGCGACAGTTATGTGGTGACAGTTGCTCTAACCTCAAAATGATGGTACAGTGATGTAATGAGGGTTGCTATTTACCTAAGAAATGATGCCACAGTGATGTGGTGAGAGTTGCTACGAACCTCAAAATGATGCTACAGTGATGTGGTGAGAGTTGCTACGAATCTCAAAATGATGCGACAGTGATGTAGTGAGAGTTGCTACGAACCTAAGAAGTGATGCTAAAGTGATGTAATGAGAGTTGCTACAAATCTTAAAATCATGCAACAGTAATGTCGTGAGAGTTGCTACGAATCTCAAAATGATGCTAAAGTGATGTAATGAGAGTTGCTACAAACCTAACAAGTGATGCTACAATGATGTAGTGAGAGTTGCTACGAACCTCAAAATGATGTTACAGTGATGTAATGAGGGTTGCTATTTACCTAAGAAATGATGCTACAGTGATGTGGTGAGAGTTGCAATTTACCTAAGAAATGATGCTACAGTTATGTGGTGAGAGTTGCTACGAACCTCAAAATGATGCTACAGTGATGTCGTGAGAGTTGATAGTAATTTCAAAATCACGCTAAAGTGATGCAATGAGAGTTGTTACTTTCCTAAGAAATGATGCTACAGTGATGTGGTGAGAGTTGCTACGATCCTCAAAATGATTCTAAAGTGATGTCATGAGAGTTGCTACAAACCTAAGAAATGATGCTACAGTGATGTGGTGAGAGTTGCTCCGAACCTCAAAATGATAATACAGTGATGTGGTGAGAGTTGCTACGATCCTCAAAATTATGCTAAAGTGATGTAATGAGAGTTGCTACGAATCTCAAAATGATGCTAAAGTAATATGGTGAGAGTTGCTACTATCCTCAAAATGATGCAACAGTGATGTAGTGAGAGTTGCTACGATCTTCAAAATGATGCTAAAGTGATGTAATGAGAGTTGCGACAAACCTAAGAAGTGATGCTACAGTGATGTAGTGAGAGTTGCTACGAACCGCAAAATGATGCTCCAATGATATAATGAGGGTTGCTATTTACCTAAGAAATGATGCTACAGTGATGTGGTGAGAGTTGCTACGAATTTCAAAATGATGCTACAGTGATGTAATGAGAGTTGCTACAAACCTAAGAAGTGATGCTACAGTGATGTGGTGAGAGTTGCTACGAACCTCAAAATGATGCGACAGTGATGTGGTGAGAGTTGCTACGAATCTCAAAATGATGCGACAGTGATGTAGTGAGAGTTGCTACGAACCTAAGAAGTGATGCTACAGTGATGTAATGAGAGTTGCTACTAATCTCAAAATAATGCTAAAGCGGTGTAATGAGAGTTGCTACTTCCCTAAGAAATGATGCTACAATGATGTAGTGAGAGTTGCTACGAACCTCAAAATGATGCAACAGTGATGTAATGAGGGTTGCTATTTACCGAAGAAATGATGCTACAGTGATGTGGTGAGAGTTGCTACGAATCTCAAAATGATGCGACAGTGATGTCGTGAGAGTTGCTACAGTCCTCAAAATGATGCTAAAGTGATGTAATGAGAGTTGCGACAAACCTAAGAAGTGATGCTACAGTGATGTAGTGAGAGTTGATAGTAATTTCAAAATAATGCTAAAGCGGTGTAATGAGAGTTGCTACTTCCCTAAGAAATGATGCGACACTGATGTAGTGAGCGTTGCTACGAACCTCAAAATGATGCTACAGTGATGTAATGAGGGTTGCTATTTTCCTAAGAAATGATGCTACAGTGATGTGGTGAGAGTTGCTACGAACCTCAAAATGATGCTACAGTGATGTAATGAGAGTTGCTACGAATCTCAAAATGATGCTAAAGTAATGTCGTGAGAGTTGCTACTATCCTCAAAATGATGCAACAGTGATGTAGTGAGAGTTGCTACGATCTTCAAAATGATGCAAAAGTGATGTAATGAGAGTTGCGACAAACCTAAGAAGTGATGCTACAGTGATGTAGTGAGAGTTGCTACGAACCGCAAAATGATGCTCCAGTGATATGATGAGGGTTGCTATTTACCTAAGAAATGATGCTACAGTGATGTGGTGAGAGTTGCTACGAATTTCAAAATGATGCTACAGTGATATAACGAGAGTTGCTACAAACCTAAGAAATGATGCGACAGTGATGTGGTGAGAGTTGCTACGAACCTCAAAATGATGCTACAGTGATGTGGTGAGAGTTGCTACGAATCTCAAAATGATGCCACAGTGATGTAGTGAGAGTTGCTACGAACCTCAAAATGATGCTACAGTGATGTGGTGAGAGTTGCTACGAATCTCAAAATGATGCGTCAGTGATGTCGTGAGAGTTGCTACGAACCTAAGAAGTGATGCTACAGTGATGTAATGAGAGTTGCTACTAATCTCAAAATCATGCTACAATAATGTCGTGAGAGTTGCTACGAATTTCAAAATGATGCTAAAGTGATGTCATGAGAGTTGCTACAAACCTAAGAAGTGATGCTACAGTGATGTGGTGAGAGTTGATAGTAATTTCAAAATAATGCTAAAGCGGTGTAATGAGAGTTCCTACTTCCCTAAGAAATGATGCTACAATGATGTAGTGAGAGTTGCTACGAACCTCAAAATGATGCAACAGTGATATAATGACGGTTGCTATTTACCTAAGAAATGATGCTACAGTGATGTGGTGAGAGTTGCTACGAACCTCAAAATGATGCTACAGTGATGTGGTGAGAGTTGCTACGAATCTCAAAATGATGCGACAGTGATGTAGTGAGAGTTGCTACGAACCTAAGAAGTGATGCTAAAGTGATGTAATGAGAGTTGCTACAAATCTTAAAATCATGCAACAGTAATGTCGTGAGAGTTGCTACGAATCTCAAAATGATGCTAAAGTGATGTAATGAGAGTTGCTACAAACCTAAGAAGTGATGCTACAATGATGTAGTGAGAGTTGCTACGAACCTCAAAATGATGTTACAGTGATGTAATGAGGGTTGCTATTTACCTAAGAAATGATGCTACAGTGATGTGGTGAGAGTTGCTATTTACCTAAGAAATGATGCTACAGTTATGTGGTGAGAGTTGCTACGAACCTCAAAATGATGCTACAGTGATGTCGTGAGATTTGATAGTAATTTCAAAATCACGCGAAAGTGATGCAATGAGAGTTGTTACTTTCCTAAGAAATGATGCTACAGTGATGTGGTGAGAGTTGCTATGATCCTCAAAATGATTCTAAAGTGATGTCATGAGACTTGCTACAAACCTAAGAAATGATGCTACAGTGATGTGGTGAGAGTTGCTACGAACCTCAAAATGATGGTACAGTGATGTGGTGAGAGTTGCTACGATCCTCAAAATGATGCTAAAGTGATGTAATGAGAGTTGCGACAAACCTAAGAAGTGATGCTACAGTGATGTAGTGAGAGTTGATAGTAATTTCAAAATAATGCTAAAGCGGTGTAATGGGAGTTGCTACTTCCCTAAGAAATGATGCGACAGTGATGTGGTGAGAGTTGCTACGAACCTCAAAATGATGGTACAGTGATGTAATGAGGGTTGCTATTTACCTAAGAAATGATGCCACAGTGATGTGGTGAGAGTTGCTATGAACCTCAAAATGATGCTACAGTGATGTGGTGAGAGTTGCTACGAATCTCAAAATGATGCGACAGTAATGTCGTGAGAGTTGCTACGAATCTCAAAATGATGCTAAAGTGATGTAATGAGAGTTGCTACAAACCTAAGAAGTGATGCTACAGTGATGTGGTGAGAGTTGATAGTAATTTCAAAATAATGCTAAAGCAGTGTAATGAGAGTTGCTACTTCCCTAAGAAATGATGCGACAGTGATGTAGTGAGCGTTGCTACGAACCTCAAAATGATGCTACAGTGATGTAATGAGGGTTGCTATTTACCTAAGAAATGATGCTACAGTGATGTGGTGAGAGTTGCTACGAACCTCAAAATGATGCTACAGTGATGTAATGAGAGTTGCTACGAATCTCAAAATGATGCGAAAGTAATGTGGTGAGAGTTGCTACTATCCTCAAAATGATGCAACAGTGATGTAGTGAGAGTTGCTAAGATCTTCAAAATGATGCTAAAGTGATGTAATGAGAGTTGCGACAAACCTAAGAAGTGATGCTACAGTGATGTGGTGAGAGTTGATAGTAATTTCAAAATAATGCTACAGTTGCAACTTCCCTAAGAAATGATGCTACAGTGATGTGGTGAGAGTTGCTACGAACCTAAAAATGATGCTACAGTGATGTAATGAGGGTTGCTATTTACCTAAGAAATTATGCTACAGTGATGTGGTGAGAGTTGCAACGAACCTGAAAAATGATGCTACAGTGATGTGTTGAGAGTTGCTACGAACCGCAAAATGATACTACAGTGATATAATGAGGGTTGCTATTTACCTAAGAAATGATGCTACAGTGATGTGGTGAGAGTTGCTACGGAACTCAAAATGATGCTACAGTGATGTAATGAGGGTTGCTATTTACCTAAGAAATGATGCTACAGTGATGTGGTGAGAGTTGCTACGAATCTCAAAATGATGCTACAGTGATGTGGTGAGAGTTGCTACTAACCGCAAAATGATGCTACAGTGATGTAATGAGGGTTGCTATTTACCTAAGAAATGATGCTACAGTGATGTGGTGAGAGTTGCTACGAACCTCAAAATGATGCTACAGTGATGTAATGAGGGTAGCTATTTACCTAAGAAATGATGCCACAGTAATGTGGTGAGAGTTGCTCCGAACCTCAAAATGATGCTACAGTGATGTAATGAGAGTTGCTACGAATCTCAAAACGATGCTAAAGTAATGTCGTGAGAGTTGCTACTATCCTCAAAATGATGCTAAAGTGATGTAATGAGAGTTGCTACAAACCTAAGAAGTGATGCTACAGTGATGTGGTGAGAGTTGCCACGAACCTCAAAATGATGCGACAGTGATGTGGTGAGAGTTGCTACGAATCTCAAAATGATGCGACAGTGATGTAGTGAGAGTTGCTACTAATCTCAAAATCATGCTACAGTAATGTCGTGAGAGTTGCTACGAATCTCAAAATGATGCTAAAGTGATGTAATGAGAGTTGCTACAAACCTAAGAAGTGATGCTACAGTGATGTGGTGAGAGTTGATAGTAATTTCAAAATAATGCTAAAGCGGTGTAATGAGAGTTGCTACTTCCCAAAGATATGATGCTACAATGATGTAGTGAGAGTTGCTACGAACCTCAAAATGATGCAACAGTGATGTAATGAGGGTTGCTATTTACCGAAGAAATGATGCTACAGTGATGTGGTGAGAGTTGCTACGAATCTCAAAATGATGCGACAGTGATGTCGTGAGAGTTGCTACAGTCCTCAAAATGATGCTAAAGTGATGTAATGAGAGTTGCGACAAACCTAAGAAGTGATGCTACAGTGATGTAGTGAGAGTTGATAGTAATTTCAAAATAATGCGAAAGCGGTGTAATGAGAGTTGCTACTTCCCTAAGAAATGATGCGACAGTGATGTAGTGAGCGTTACTACGAACCTCAAAATGATGCTACAGTGATGTAATGAGGGTTGCTATTTTCCTAAGAAATGATGCTACAGTGATGTGGTGAGAGTTGCTACGAACCTCAAAATGATGCTACAGTGATGTCATGAGAGTTGCTACGAATCTCAAAATGATGCTAAAGTGATGTAATGAGAGTTGCGACAAACCTAAGAAGTGATGCTACAGTGATGTAGTGAGAGTTGCTACGAACCGCAAAATGATGCTCCAGTGATATGATGAGGGTTGCTATTTACCTAAGAAATGATGCTACAGTGATGTGGTGAGAGTTGCTACGAATTTCAAAATGATGCTAAAGTGATATAATGAGAGTTGCTACAAACCTAAGAAATGATGCGACAGTGATGTGGTGAGAGTTGCTACGAACCTCAAAATGATGCTACAGTGATGTGGTGAGAGTTGCTACGAATCTCAAAATGATGCCACAGTGATGTAGTGAGAGTTGCTACGAACCTCAAAATGATGCGACAGTGATGTGGTGAGAGTTGCTACAAACCTAAGAAGTGATGCTACAGTGATGTGGTGAGAGTTGATAGTAATTTCAAAATAATGCGAAAGCGGTGTAATGAGAGTTGCTACTTCCCTAAGAAATGATGCGACAGTGATGTAGTGAGCGTTACTACGAACCTCAAAATGATGCTACAGTGATGTAATGAGGGTTGCTATTTACCTAAGAAATGATGCTACAGTGATGTGGTGAGAGTTGCTACGAATTTCAAAATGATGCTACAGTGATATAATGAGAGTTGCTACAAACCTAAGAAATGATGCGACAGTGATGTGGTGAGAGTTGCTACGAACCTCAAAATGATGCTACAGTGATGTGGTGAGAGTTGCTACGAATCTCAAAATGATGCCACAGTGATGTAGTGAGAGTTGCTACGAACCTCAAAATGATGCGACAGTGATGTGGTGAGAGTTGCTACAAACCTAAGAAGTGATGCTACAGTGATGTGGTGAGAGTTGATAGTAATTTCAAAATAATGCTAAAGCGGTGTAATGAGAGTTCCTACTTCCCTAAGAAATGATGCTACAATGATGTAGTGAGAGTTGCTACGAACCTCAAAATGATGCAACAGTGATGTAATGACGGTTGCTATTTACCTAAGAAATGATGCTACAGTGATGTGGTGAGAGTTGCTACGAACCTCAAAATGATGCTACAGTGATGTGGTGAGAGTTGCTATGAACCTCAAAATGATGCTACAGTGATGTGGTGAGAGTTGCTACGAATCTCAAAATGATGCGACAGTGATGTAGTGAGAGTTGCTACGAACCTAAGAAGTGATGCTACAGTGATGTAATGAGAGTTGCTACAAATCTTAAAATCATGCAACAGTAATGTCGTGAGAGTTGCTACGAATCTCAAAATGATGCTAAAGTGATGCAATGAGAGTTGCCACAAACCTAAGAAGAAATGCTACAATGATGTAGTGAGAGTTGCTACGAACCTCAAAATGATGCTACAGTGATGTAATGAGGGTTGCTATTTACCTAAGAAATGATGCTACAGTGATGTGGTGAGAGTTGCTTTTTACCTAAGAAATGATGCTACAGTTATGTGGTGAGAGTTGCTACGAACCTCAAAATGATGCTACAGTGATGTCGTGAGAGTTGCTACGAACCGCAAAATGATACTACAGTGATATAATGAGGGTTGCTATTTACCTAAGAAATGATGCTCCAGTGATGTGGTGAGAGTTGCTACGAACCTCAAAATGATGCTACAGTGATGTGGTGAGAGTTGCTACGAACCGCAAAATGATGCGACAGTGATGTAATGAGGGTTGCTATTTACCTAAGAAATGATGCTACAGTGATGTGGTGAGAGTTGCTACGAACCTCAAAATGATGCTACAGTGATGTAATGAGGGTTGCTATTTACCTAAGAAATGATGCCACAGTGATGTGGTGAGAGTTGCTCCGAACCTCAAAATGATGCTACAGTGATGTAATGAGAGTTGCTACGAATCTCAAAACGATGCTCAAGTAATGTCGTGAGAGTTGCTACTATCCTCAAAATGATGCTAAAATGATGTAATGAGAGTTGCTACAAACCTAAGAAGTGATGCTACAGTGATGTGGTGAGAGTTGCTACGAACCTCAAAATGATGCGACAGTGATGTGGTGAGAGTTGCTACGAATCTCAAAATGATGCGACAGTGATGTAGTGAGAGTTGCTACGAACCTAAGAAGTGATGCTACAGTGATGTAATGAGAGTTGCTACTAATCTCAAAATCATGCTACAGTAATGTCGTGAGAGTTGCTATGAATCTCAAAATGATGCTAAAGTGATGTAATGAGAGTTGCTACAAACCTAAGAAGTGATGCCACAGTGATGTGGTGAGAGTTGATTGTAATTTCAAAATAATGCTAAAGCGGTGTAATGAGAGTTGCTACTTCCCTAAGAAATGATGCTACAATGATGTAGTGAGAGTTGCTACGAACCTCAAAATGATGCAACAGTGATGTAATGAGGGTTGCTATTTACGGAAGAAATGATGCTACAGTGATGTGGTGAGAGTTGCTACGAATCTCAAAATGATGCGACAGTGATGTCGTGAGAGTTGCTACAGTCCTCAAAATGATGCTAAAGTGATGTAATGAGAGTTGCGATAAACCTAAGAAGTGATGCTACAGTGATGTAGTGAGAGTTGATAGTAATTTCAAAATAATGCTAAAGCGGTGTAATGACAGTTGCTACTTCCCTAAGTAATGATGCGACAGTTATGTGGTGAGAGTTGCTCTCACCTCAAAATGATGGTACAGTGATATAATCAGGGTTGCTATTTACCTAAGAAATGATGCCACAGTGATGTGGTGAGAGTTGCTACGAACCTCAAAATGATGCTACAGTGATGTGGTGAGAGTTGCTACGAATCTCAAAATGATGCGACAGTAATGTCGTGAGAGTTGCTACGAATCTCAAAATGATGCTAAAGTGATGTAATGAGAGTTGCTAAAAACCTAAGAAGTGATGCTACAGTGATGTGGTGAGAGTTGATAATAATTTCAAAATAATGCTAAAGCAGTGTAATGAGAGTTGCTACGAATCTCAAAATGATGCGACAGTGATGTCGTGAGAGTTGCTACAGTCCTCAAAATGATGCTAAAGTGATGTAATGAGAGTTGCGACAAACCTAAGAAGTGATGCTACAGTGATGTAGTGAGAGTTGATAGTAATTTCAAAATAATGCTAAAGCGGTGTAATGAGAGTTGCTACTTCCCTAAGAAATGATGCGACAGTTATGTGGTGACAGTTGCTCTAACCTCAAAATGATGGTACAGTGATGTAATGAGGGTTGCTATTTACCTAAGAAATGATGCCACAGTGATGTGGTGAGAGTTGCTACGAACCTCAAAATGATGCTACAGTGATGTGGTGAGAGTTGCTACGAATCTCAAAATGATGCGACAGTGATGTAGTGAGAGTTGCTACGAACCTAAGAAGTGATGCTAAAGTGATGTAATGAGAGTTGCTACAAATCTTAAAATCATGCAACAGTAATGTCGTGAGAGTTGCTACGAATCTCAAAATGATGCTAAAGTGATGTAATGAGAGTTGCTACAAACCTAACAAGTGATGCTACAATGATGTAGTGAGAGTTGCTACGAACCTCAAAATGATGTTACAGTGATGTAATGAGGGTTGCTATTTACCTAAGAAATGATGCTACAGTGATGTGGTGAGAGTTGCAATTTACCTAAGAAATGATGCTACAGTTATGTGGTGAGAGTTGCTACGAACCTCAAAATGATGCTACAGTGATGTCGTGAGAGTTGATAGTAATTTCAAAATCACGCTAAAGTGATGCAATGAGAGTTGTTACTTTCCTAAGAAATGATGCTACAGTGATGTGGTGAGAGTTGCTACGATCCTCAAAATGATTCTAAAGTGATGTCATGAGAGTTGCTACAAACCTAAGAAATGATGCTACAGTGATGTGGTGAGAGTTGCTCCGAACCTCAAAATGATAATACAGTGATGTGGTGAGAGTTGCTACGATCCTCAAAATTATGCTAAAGTGATGTAATGAGAGTTGCTACGAATCTCAAAATGATGCTAAAGTAATATGGTGAGAGTTGCTACTATCCTCAAAATGATGCAACAGTGATGTAGTGAGAGTTGCTACGATCTTCAAAATGATGCTAAAGTGATGTAATGAGAGTTGCGACAAACCTAAGAAGTGATGCTACAGTGATGTAGTGAGAGTTGCTACGAACCGCAAAATGATGCTCCAATGATATAATGAGGGTTGCTATTTACCTAAGAAATGATGCTACAGTGATGTGGTGAGAGTTGCTACGAATTTCAAAATGATGCTACAGTGATGTAATGAGAGTTGCTACAAACCTAAGAAGTGATGCTACAGTGATGTGGTGAGAGTTGCTACGAACCTCAAAATGATGCGACAGTGATGTGGTGAGAGTTGCTACGAATCTCAAAATGATGCGACAGTGATGTAGTGAGAGTTGCTACGAACCTAAGAAGTGATGCTACAGTGATGTAATGAGAGTTGCTACTAATCTCAAAATAATGCTAAAGCGGTGTAATGAGAGTTGCTACTTCCCTAAGAAATGATGCTACAATGATGTAGTGAGAGTTGCTACGAACCTCAAAATGATGCAACAGTGATGTAATGAGGGTTGCTATTTACCGAAGAAATGATGCTACAGTGATGTGGTGAGAGTTGCTACGAATCTCAAAATGATGCGACAGTGATGTCGTGAGAGTTGCTACAGTCCTCAAAATGATGCTAAAGTGATGTAATGAGAGTTGCGACAAACCTAAGAAGTGATGCTACAGTGATGTAGTGAGAGTTGATAGTAATTTCAAAATAATGCTAAAGCGGTGTAATGAGAGTTGCTACTTCCCTAAGAAATGATGCGACACTGATGTAGTGAGCGTTGCTACGAACCTCAAAATGATGCTACAGTGATGTAATGAGGGTTGCTATTTTCCTAAGAAATGATGCTACAGTGATGTGGTGAGAGTTGCTACGAACCTCAAAATGATGCTACAGTGATGTAATGAGAGTTGCTACGAATCTCAAAATGATGCTAAAGTAATGTCGTGAGAGTTGCTACTATCCTCAAAATGATGCAACAGTGATGTAGTGAGAGTTGCTACGATCTTCAAAATGATGCAAAAGTGATGTAATGAGAGTTGCGACAAACCTAAGAAGTGATGCTACAGTGATGTAGTGAGAGTTGCTACGAACCGCAAAATGATGCTCCAGTGATATGATGAGGGTTGCTATTTACCTAAGAAATGATGCTACAGTGATGTGGTGAGAGTTGCTACGAATTTCAAAATGATGCTACAGTGATATAACGAGAGTTGCTACAAACCTAAGAAATGATGCGACAGTGATGTGGTGAGAGTTGCTACGAACCTCAAAATGATGCTACAGTGATGTGGTGAGAGTTGCTACGAATCTCAAAATGATGCCACAGTGATGTAGTGAGAGTTGCTACGAACCTCAAAATGATGCTACAGTGATGTGGTGAGAGTTGCTACGAATCTCAAAATGATGCGTCAGTGATGTCGTGAGAGTTGCTACGAACCTAAGAAGTGATGCTACAGTGATGTAATGAGAGTTGCTACTAATCTCAAAATCATGCTACAATAATGTCGTGAGAGTTGCTACGAATTTCAAAATGATGCTAAAGTGATGTCATGAGAGTTGCTACAAACCTAAGAAGTGATGCTACAGTGATGTGGTGAGAGTTGATAGTAATTTCAAAATAATGCTAAAGCGGTGTAATGAGAGTTCCTACTTCCCTAAGAAATGATGCTACAATGATGTAGTGAGAGTTGCTACGAACCTCAAAATGATGCAACAGTGATATAATGACGGTTGCTATTTACCTAAGAAATGATGCTACAGTGATGTGGTGAGAGTTGCTACGAACCTCAAAATGATGCTACAGTGATGTGGTGAGAGTTGCTACGAATCTCAAAATGATGCGACAGTGATGTAGTGAGAGTTGCTACGAACCTAAGAAGTGATGCTAAAGTGATGTAATGAGAGTTGCTACAAATCTTAAAATCATGCAACAGTAATGTCGTGAGAGTTGCTACGAATCTCAAAATGATGCTAAAGTGATGTAATGAGAGTTGCTACAAACCTAAGAAGTGATGCTACAATGATGTAGTGAGAGTTGCTACGAACCTCAAAATGATGTTACAGTGATGTAATGAGGGTTGCTATTTACCTAAGAAATGATGCTACAGTGATGTGGTGAGAGTTGCTATTTACCTAAGAAATGATGCTACAGTTATGTGGTGAGAGTTGCTACGAACCTCAAAATGATGCTACAGTGATGTCGTGAGATTTGATAGTAATTTCAAAATCACGCGAAAGTGATGCAATGAGAGTTGTTACTTTCCTAAGAAATGATGCTACAGTGATGTGGTGAGAGTTGCTATGATCCTCAAAATGATTCTAAAGTGATGTCATGAGACTTGCTACAAACCTAAGAAATGATGCTACAGTGATGTGGTGAGAGTTGCTACGAACCTCAAAATGATGGTACAGTGATGTGGTGAGAGTTGCTACGATCCTCAAAATGATGCTAAAGTGATGTAATGAGAGTTGCGACAAACCTAAGAAGTGATGCTACAGTGATGTAGTGAGAGTTGATAGTAATTTCAAAATAATGCTAAAGCGGTGTAATGGGAGTTGCTACTTCCCTAAGAAATGATGCGACAGTGATGTGGTGAGAGTTGCTACGAACCTCAAAATGATGGTACAGTGATGTAATGAGGGTTGCTATTTACCTAAGAAATGATGCCACAGTGATGTGGTGAGAGTTGCTATGAACCTCAAAATGATGCTACAGTGATGTGGTGAGAGTTGCTACGAATCTCAAAATGATGCGACAGTAATGTCGTGAGAGTTGCTACGAATCTCAAAATGATGCTAAAGTGATGTAATGAGAGTTGCTACAAACCTAAGAAGTGATGCTACAGTGATGTGGTGAGAGTTGATAGTAATTTCAAAATAATGCTAAAGCAGTGTAATGAGAGTTGCTACTTCCCTAAGAAATGATGCGACAGTGATGTAGTGAGCGTTGCTACGAACCTCAAAATGATGCTACAGTGATGTAATGAGGGTTGCTATTTACCTAAGAAATGATGCTACAGTGATGTGGTGAGAGTTGCTACGAACCTCAAAATGATGCTACAGTGATGTAATGAGAGTTGCTACGAATCTCAAAATGATGCGAAAGTAATGTGGTGAGAGTTGCTACTATCCTCAAAATGATGCAACAGTGATGTAGTGAGAGTTGCTAAGATCTTCAAAATGATGCTAAAGTGATGTAATGAGAGTTGCGACAAACCTAAGAAGTGATGCTACAGTGATGTGGTGAGAGTTGATAGTAATTTCAAAATAATGCTACAGTTGCAACTTCCCTAAGAAATGATGCTACAGTGATGTGAGAGTTGCTACGAACCTAAAAATGATGCTACAGTGATGTAATGAGGGTTGCTATTTACCTAAGAAATTATGCTACAGTGATGTGGTGAGAGTTGCAACGAACCTGAAAAATGATGCTACAGTGATGTGTTGAGAGTTGCTACGAACCGCAAAATGATACTACAGTGATATAATGAGGGTTGCTATTTACCTAAGAAATGATGCTACAGTGATGTGGTGAGAGTTGCTACGGAACTCAAAATGATGCTACAGTGATGTAATGAGGGTTGCTATTTACCTAAGAAATGATGCTACAGTGATGTGGTGAGAGTTGCTACGAATCTCAAAATGATGCTACAGTGATGTGGTGAGAGTTGCTACTAACCGCAAAATGATGCTACAGTGATGTAATGAGGGTTGCTATTTACCTAAGAAATGATGCTACAGTGATGTGGTGAGAGTTGCTACGAACCTCAAAATGATGCTACAGTGATGTAATGAGGGTAGCTATTTACCTAAGAAATGATGCCACAGTAATGTGGTGAGAGTTGCTCCGAACCTCAAAATGATGCTACAGTGATGTAATGAGAGTTGCTACGAATCTCAAAACGATGCTAAAGTAATGTCGTGAGAGTTGCTACTATCCTCAAAATGATGCTAAAGTGATGTAATGAGAGTTGCTACAAACCTAAGAAGTGATGCTACAGTGATGTGGTGAGAGTTGCCACGAACCTCAAAATGATGCGACAGTGATGTGGTGAGAGTTGCTACGAATCTCAAAATGATGCGACAGTGATGTAGTGAGAGTTGCTACTAATCTCAAAATCATGCTACAGTAATGTCGTGAGAGTTGCTACGAATCTCAAAATGATGCTAAAGTGATGTAATGAGAGTTGCTACAAACCTAAGAAGTGATGCTACAGTGATGTGGTGAGAGTTGATAGTAATTTCAAAATAATGCTAAAGCGGTGTAATGAGAGTTGCTACTTCCCAAAGATATGATGCTACAATGATGTAGTGAGAGTTGCTACGAACCTCAAAATGATGCAACAGTGATGTAATGAGGGTTGCTATTTACCGAAGAAATGATGCTACAGTGATGTGGTGAGAGTTGCTACGAATCTCAAAATTATGCGACAGTGATGTCGTGAGAGTTGCTACAGTCCTCAAAATGATGCTAAAGTGATGTAATGAGAGTTGCGACAAACCTAAGAAGTGATGCTACAGTGATGTAGTGAGAGTTGATAGTAATTTCAAAATAATGCGAAAGCGGTGTAATGAGAGTTGCTACTTCCCTAAGAAATGATGCGACAGTGATGTAGTGAGCGTTACTACGAACCTCAAAATGATGCTACAGTGATGTAATGAGGGTTGCTATTTTCCTAAGAAATGATGCTACAGTGATGTGGTGAGAGTTGCTACGAACCTCAAAATGATGCTACAGTGATGTCATGAGAGTTGCTACGAATCTCAAAATGATGCTAAAGTGATGTAATGAGAGTTGCGACAAACCTAAGAAGTGATGCTACAGTGATGTAGTGAGAGTTGCTACGAACCGCAAAATGATGCTCCAGTGATATGATGAGGGTTGCTATTTACCTAAGAAATGATGCTACAGTGATGTGGTGAGAGTTGCTACGAATTTCAAAATGATGCTAAAGTGATATAATGAGAGTTGCTACAAACCTAAGAAATGATGCGACAGTGATGTGGTGAGAGTTGCTACGAACCTCAAAATGATGCTACAGTGATGTGGTGAGAGTTGCTACGAATCTCAAAATGATGCCACAGTGATGTAGTGAGAGTTGCTACGAACCTCAAAATGATGCGACAGTGATGTGGTGAGAGTTGCTACAAACCTAAGAAGTGATGCTACAGTGATGTGGTGAGAGTTGATAGTAATTTCAAAATAATGCGAAAGCGGTGTAATGAGAGTTGCTACTTCCCTAAGAAATGATGCGACAGTGATGTAGTGAGCGTTACTACGAACCTCAAAATGATGCTACAGTGATGTAATGAGGGTTGCTATTTACCTAAGAAATGATGCTACAGTGATGTGGTGAGAGTTGCTACGAATTTCAAAATGATGCTACAGTGATATAATGAGAGTTGCTACAAACCTAAGAAATGATGCGACAGTGATGTGGTGAGAGTTGCTACGAACCTCAAAATGATGCTACAGTGATGTGGTGAGAGTTGCTACGAATCTCAAAATGATGCCACAGTGATGTAGTGAGAGTTGCTACGAACCTCAAAATGATGCGACAGTGATGTGGTGAGAGTTGCTACAAACCTAAGAAGTGATGCTACAGTGATGTGGTGAGAGTTGATAGTAATTTCAAAATAATGCTAAAGCGGTGTAATGAGAGTTCCTACTTCCCTAAGAAATGATGCTACAATGATGTAGTGAGAGTTGCTACGAACCTCAAAATGATGCAACAGTGATGTAATGACGGTTGCTATTTACCTAAGAAATGATGCTACAGTGATGTGGTGAGAGTTGCTACGAACCTCAAAATGATGCTACAGTGATGTGGTGAGAGTTGCTACGAACCTCAAAATGATGCTACAGTGATGTGGTGAGAGTTGCTACGAATCTCAAAATGATGCGACAGTGATGTAGTGAGAGTTGCTACGAACCTAAGAAGTGATGCTACAGTGATGTAATGAGAGTTGCTACAAATCTTAAAATCATGCAACAGTAATGTCGTGAGAGTTGCTACGAATCTCAAAATGATGCTAAAGTGATGCAATGAGAGTTGCCACAAACCTAAGAAGAAATGCTACAATGATGTAGTGAGAGTTGCTACGAACCTCAAAATGATGCTACAGTGATGTAATGAGGGTTGCTATTTACCTAAGAAATGATGCTACAGTGATGTGGTGAGAGTTGCTTTTTACCTAAGAAATGATGCTACAGTTATGTGGTGAGAGTTGCTACGAACCTCAAAATGATGCTACAGTGATGTCGTGAGAGTTGATAGTAATTTCAAAATCACGCTAAAGTGATGCAATGAGAGTTGTTACTTTCCTAAGAAATGATGCTACAGTGATGTGGTGAGAGTTTCTACGTTCCTCAAAATGATTCTAAAGTGATGTAATGAGAGTTGCTACAAACCTAAGAAATGATGCTACAGTGATGTGGTGAGAGTTGCTACGAACCTCAAAATGATGCTACAGTGATGTGGTGAGAGTTGCTACGATCCTCAAAATGATGCTAAAGTGATGTAATGAGAGTTGCGACAAACCTAAGAAGTGATGCTACAGTGATGTAGTGAGAGTTGATAGTAATTTCAAAATAATGCTAAAGCAGTGTAATGAGAGTTGCTACTTCCCTAAGAAATGATGCGACAGTGATGTGGTGAGAGTTGCTACGAACCTCAAAATGATGGTACAGTGGTGTAATGAGGGTTGCTATTTACCTAAGAAATGATGCCACAGTGATGTGGTGAGAGTTGCTATGAACCTCAAAATGATGCTACAGTGATGTGGTGAGAGTTGCTACGAATCTCAAAATGATGCGACAGTAATGTCGTGAGAGTTGCTACGAATCTCAAAATGATGCTAAAGTGATGTAATGAGAGTTGCTACAAACCTAAGAAGTGATGCTACAATGATGTGGTGAGAGTTGATAGTAATTTCAAAATAATGCTAAAGCAGTGTAATGAGAGTTGCTACTTCCCTAAGAAATGATGCGACAGTGATGTCGTGAGCGTTGCTACGAACCTCAAAATGATGCTACAGTGATGCAATGAGGGTTGCTATTTACCTAAGAAATGATGCTACAGTGATGTGGTGAGAGTTGCTACGAACCTCAAAATGATGCTACAGTGATGTAATGAGAGTTGCTATGAATCTCAAAATGATGCTAAAATAATGTCGTGAGAGTTGCTACTATCCTCAAAATGATGCAACAGTGATGTCGTGAGAGTTGCTACGATCTTCAAAATGATGCTAAAGTGATGTAATGAGAGTTGCGACAAACCTAAGAAGTGATGCTACAGTGATGTCGTGAGAGTTGCTATGAACCGCAAAATGATGCTCCAGTGATATGATGAGGGTTGCTATTTACCTAAGAAATGATGCTACAGTGATGTGGTCAGAGTTGCTATTTACCTAAGAAATGATGCTACAGTGATGTAATGAGGGTTGCTATTTACCTAACAAATTATGCTACAGTGATGTGGTGAGAGTTGCTACGAACCTCAAAATGATGCTACAGTGATGTCGTGAGAGTTGATAGTAATTTCAAAATCACGCTAAAGTGATGCAATGAGAGTTGTTACTTTCCAAAGAAATGATGCTACAGTGATGTGGTGAGAGTTGCTACGATCCTCAAAATGATTCTAAAGTGATGTAATGAGAGTTGCTACAAACCTAAGAAATGATGCTACAGTGATGTGGTGAGAGTTGCTACGAACCTCAAAATGATGCTACAGTGATGTAATGAGGGTTGCTATTTACCTAAGAAATGATGCTACAGTGATGTGGTGAGAGTTGCTATTTACCTAAGAAATGATGCTACAGTGATGTCGTGAGAGTTGATAGTAATTTCAAAATCACGCTAAAGTGATGCAATGAGAGTTGTTACTTTCCTAAGAAATGATGCTACAGTGATGTGGTGAGAGTTGCTACGATCCTCAAAATGATTCTAAAGTGATGTAATGAGAGTTGCTACAAACCTAAGAAATGATGCTACAGTGATGTGGTGAGAGTTGCTACGAACCTCAAAATGATGCTACAGTGATGTGGTGAGAGTTGCTACGAATCTCAAAATCATGCGACAGTGATGTCGTGAGAGTTGCTACAAACCTAAGAAGTGATGCTACAGTGATGTGGTGAGAGTTGATAGTAATTTCAAAATAATGCTAAAGCAGTGTAATGAGAGTTGCTACTTCCCTAAGAAATGATTAGACAGTGATGTAGTGAGCGTTGCTACGAACCTCAAAATGATGCTACAGTGATGTAATGAGGGTTGCTATTTACCTAAGAAATGATGCTACAGTGATGTGGTGAGAGTTGCTACGAACCTCAAAATGATGCTCCAGTGATATAATGAGGGTTGCTATTTACCTAAGAAATGATGCTACAGTGATGTGGTGAGAGTTGCTATTTACCTAAGAAATGATGCTACAGTGATGTAATGAGGGTTGCTATTTACCTAACAAATTATGCTACAGTGATGTGGTGAGAGTTGCTACGAACCTCAAAATGATGCTACAGTGATGTCGTGAGAGTCGATAGTAATTTGAAAATCACGCTAAAGTGATGCAATGAGAGTTGTTACTTTCCTAAGAAATGATGCTACAGTGATGTGGTGAGAGTTGCTACGATCCTCAAAATGATTCTAAAGTGATGTAATGAGAGTTGCTACAAACCTCAGAAATGATGCTACAGTGATGTGGTGAGAGTTGCTACGAACCTCAAAATGATGCTACAGTGATGTAATGAGGGTTGCTATTTACCTAAGAAATGATGCTACAGTGATGTGGTGAGAGTTGCTATTTACCTAAGAAATGATGCTACAGTGATGTCGTGAGAGTTGATAGTAATTTCAAAATCACGCTAAAGTGATGCAATGAGAGTTGTTACTTTCCTAAGAAATGATGCTACAGTGATGTGGTGAGAGTTTCTACGATCCTCAAAATGATTCTAAAGTGATGTAATGAGAGTTGCAACAAACCTAAGAAATGATGCTACAGTGATGTGGTGAGAGTTGCTACGAACCTCAAAATGATGCTACAGTGATGTGGTGAGAGTTGCTACGAATCTCAAAATCATGAGACAGTGATGTCGTGAGAGTTGCTACAAACCTAAGAAGTGATGCTACAGTGATGTGGTGAGAGTTGATAGTAATTTCAAAATTATGCTAAAGCAGTGTAATGAGAGTTGCTACTTCCCTAAGAAATGATTAGACAGTGATGTAGTGAGCGTTGCTACGAACCTCAAAATGATGCTACAGTGATGTAATGAGGGTTGCTATTTACCTAAGAAATGATGCTACAGTGATGTGGTGAGAGTTGCTACGAACCTCAAAATGATGCTACAGTGATGTAATGAAAGTTGCTACGAATCTCAAAATGATGCTAAAGTAATGTCGTGAGAGTTGCTACTATCCTCAAAATGATGCAACAGTGATGTAGTGAGAGTTGCTACGATCTTCAAAATGATGCTAAAGTGATGTAATGAGAGTTGCGACAAACCTAAAAAGTGATGCTACAGTGATGTAGTGAGAGTTGCTACGAACCGCAAAATGATGCTCCAGTGATATAATGAGGGTTGCTATTTACCTAAGAAATGATGCTACAGTGATGTGGTGAGAGTTGCTATTTACCTAAGAAATGATGCTACAGTGATGTAATGAGGGTTGCTATTTACCTAAGAAATGATGCTACAGTGATGTGGTGAAAGTTGCTACGAACCTCAAAATGATGCTACAGTGATGTCGTGAGAGTCGAAAGTAATTTGAAAATCACGCTAAAGTGATGCAATGAGAGTTGTTACTTTCCTAAGAAATGATGCTACAGTGATGTGGTGAGAGTTGCTACGATCCTCAAAATTATTCTAAAGTGATGTAATGAGAGTTGCTACAAACCTAAGAAATGATGCTACAGTGATGTGGTGAGAGTTGCTACGAACCTCAAAATGATGCTACAGTGATGTAATGAGGGTTGCTATTTACCTAAGAAATGATGCTACAGTGATGTGGTGAGAGTTGCTATTTACCTAAGAAATGATGCTACAGTGATGTCGTGAGAGTTGATAGTAATTTCAAAATCACGCTAAAGTGATGCAATGAGAGTTGTTACTTTCCTAAGAAATGATGCTACAGTGATGTGGTGAGAGTTTCTACGATCCTCAAAATGATTCTAAAGTGATGTAATGAGAGTTGCTACAAACCTAAGAAATGATGCTACAGTGATGTGGTGAGAGTTGCTACGAACCTCAAAATGATGCTACAGTGATGTGGTGAGAGTTGCTACGAATCTCAAAATCATGAGACAGTGATGTCGTGAGAGTTGCTACAAACCTAAGAAGTGATGCTACAGTGATGTGGTGAGAGTTGATAGTAATTTCAAAATTATGCTAAAGCAGTGTAATGAGAGTTGCTACTTCCCTAAGAAATGATGCGACAGTGATGTAGTGAGCGTTGCTACGAACCTCAAAATGATGCTACAGTGATGTGGTGAGAGTTGCCACGAACCTCAAAATGATGCTACAGTGATGTAATGAGAGTTGCTACGAATCTCAAAATGATGCTAAAGTAATGTTGTGAGAGTTGCTACTATCCTCAAAATGATGCAACAGTGATGTAGTGAGAGTTGCTACGATCTTCAAAATGATGCTAAAGTGATGTAATGAGAGTTGCGACAAACCTAAGAAGTGATGCTACAGTGATGTAGTGAGAGTTGCTACGAACCGCAAAATGATGCTCCAGTGATATGATGAGGTTTGCTATTTACCTAAGAAATGATGCTACAGTGATGTGGTGAGAGTTGCTACGAATTTCAAAATGATGCTACAGTGATGTAATGAGAGTTGCTCCGAATCTCAAAATGATGCTAAAGTAATGTCGTGAGAGTTGCTACTATCCTCAAAATGATGCAACAGTGATGTAGTGAGAGTTGCTACGAATTTCAAAATGATGTTACAGTGATGTAATGAGAGTTGCTCCGAATCTCAAAATGATGCTAAAGTAATGTCGTGAGAGTTGCTACTATCCTCAAAATGATGCAACAGTGATGTAGTGAGAGTTGCTACGATCTTCAAAATGATGCTAAAGTGATGTAATGAGAGTTGCGACAAACCTAAGAAGTGATGCTACAGTGATGTAGTGAGAGTTGCTACGAACCGCAAAATGATGCTCCAGTGATATAATGAGGGTTGCTATTTACCTAAGAAATGATGCTACATTGATGTGGTGAGAGTTGCTACGAATTTCCAAATGATGCTACAGTGATGTAATGAGAGTTGCTACGAATCTCAAAATGATGCTAAAGTAATGTCGTGAGAGTTGCTACTATCCTCAAAATGATGCTAAAGTGATGTAATGAGAGTTGCTACAAACCTAAGAAGTGATGCTACAGTGATGTGGTGAGAGTTGCTACGAACCTCAAAATGATGCGACAGTGATGTGGTGAGAGTTGCTACGAATCTCAAAATGATGCGACAGTGATGTAGTGAGAGTTGCTACAAACCTAAGAAGTGATGCTACAGTGATGTGGTGAGAGTTGATAGTAATTTAAAAATAATGCTAAAGCGGTGTAATGAGAGTTGCTACTTCCCTAAGAAATGATGCTACAATGATGTAGTGAGAGTTGCTACGAACCGCAAAATGATGCAACAGTGATGTAATGAGGGTTGCTATTTACCTAAGAAATGATGCTACAGTGATGTGGTGAGAGTTGCTACGAACCTCAAAATGATGCTACAGTGATGTGGTGAGAGTTGCTCCGAACCTCAAAATGATGCTACAGTGATGTGGTGAGAGTTGCTACGAATCTCAAAATGATGCGACAGTGATGTAGTGAGAGTTGCTACGAACCTAAGAAGTGATGCTACAGTGATGTAATGAGAGTTGGTACTAATCTCAAAATCATGGTACAGTAATGTTGTGAGAGTTGCTACGAACCTCAAAATGATGCTAAAGTGATGTAATTAGAGTTGCTACAAACCTAAGAAATGATGCTACAGTGATGTGGTGAGAGTTGATATTAATTTCAAAATAATGCTAAAGCGGTGTAATGAGAGTTGCTACTTCCCTAAGAAATGATGCTACAATGATGTCGCGAGAGTTGCGACTATCCTCAAAATGATGCTACAGTGATGTGGTGAGAGTTGCTACGATCCTCAAAATGATGCTACAGTGATGTGGTGAGAGTTGCTACGAATCTCAAAATGATGCTACAGTAATGTCGCGAGAGTTGCGACTATCCTCAAAATGATGCGACAGTGATGTAGTGAGAGTTGCTACGAACCTAAGAAGTGATGCTACAGTAATGTCGTGAGAGTTGCTACGAACCTCAAAATGATGCTACAGTGATGTAGTGAGAGTTGCTACGAACGTAAGAAATGATGCTACAGTGATGTAGTGAGAGTTGCTACGAACGTAAGAAATGATTCTACAATGATGTAATGAGAGTTGCTACTTACCTAAGAAATGATGCGACAGTGATGTGATAATTGCGATGAAGCTCATAATGAAACTACAGTGATGTAGTGAGAGTTGCTACGAACCTCAAAATGATGCAGGGTGACTTTGTGGAAAGTCTTGCACTCCCAACACATTCATTCTGCGTCGCTCACAAGACACTTGACTTTGTTGGTGATGGCCCAGTCCTCCATCAGGCCTCTTTGGACTGGGGCCAAACTGTCAGCAGGGTGACTTTGTGGAAAGTCTTGCACTCCCAACACATTCATTCTCACTAATGCAGTGACAGGTCAGAGCCAAGGGAGCCTCCATGTCCACAGATGTCCACATGGCAGCTGGACTTCCTTTTTCACTCCTTCCCGTTCCTCCTGGTACTTTTTAGCCACCGTTTGTTTGATGGTCTAAAAAATGACACCCAGAGTAAATCAATACATTGAAATTAGAGATGAAATAAACTGGAGATATCAACGACTGCTTTAGATCATTTCCACACAAACCTTTCTGGTTGGCAAACATATGAGGCTCAAGGACCTGAACCAGTTCCCTGAACCCTTCCCTCTCAACAGTGCTGAGGGGCTGGCAGTCCTTCAGGATCAAATTCAGCAGAGCCTCATCCAGCATCTGCTTCCTGGAAGCTGGATGGTTAAAGATGAAGGAGAGAAGAAATGAATAGGAATTAATGATCAGTGAAGCAACTGTGAGTCAGTTGGAGAGTGGCTGTATACCTGAGTTCATCCTGGTGGATCTGGGACTTCATTCTCATGCCTGGCCCCATCATGCCTCAGCACTGAAGAGGTGCTTTTGTTGAGATGAGACGCTTCTGTCCAACAAATGCGACATTCAACCTGCAGAAAAGAACATGAGTACTCAGCTAAAAGTTCCTTTCTTCATGGTGACTGGTGTTTCTTAGTCTTAGACCACCAGGTTTCCAATGAGGTGTATCGGATACGTTGTTGTGTGCCGCTGAAATCCGTCCAATTCCGGCGTTGTTTCCTCATGAAATATGTTTGCCTTAAAGCTCATTCAAGTGTTGAACCACAATATCGTTCACCATAACTGAATCAACTTCAAGATAACCTACTTCTACATTCCAGTCCCGGCTGCTCCTGTTCTGCTGCAGTCCAGAAAACAACAACCCGATACAATTGACGCTCCTTCCCACAGCCCCGGCCCGGATCCGCATGGTTCCGCTGACTGACTGTGAGACGCGCTCCCTCCAGAGTGGCACAGCCCGATGGGGGTCCTTATCTGGCACGGGGGCGTAAAACAGGTGCGACTGGAAAGCCTGGTTTATTCTGAGTCGCGGGAACGCGTTGCTCTGCAATTCACCGCCAAGCCGCTAGGGTGTGTGGCTTTGTCTTTGTATTGTTTACGGGCTCTTGTCGGATTCCTTGGTTTTCTTCCGGTCACAGACAACAATTGTTGGCAATTTGTTAGTCTTTGTAGTGCCGCGAATACACCTTTCTTCGTCTTGGTCCATTTTTTCTTGACGCTGTCACCTCAGAAACTTTGAAAATGGCGGTGTTGTTGTGCTGCGACTGAACCGGAAATGACGTTTTGAGCGGACCAATTACAGTCCTCGACGGTGACGTCACCCCGCGGCGACGCGTTGCGGAGGCAGGATATTTTGGAGGCGCGTTTAAGGCTTCGGCGTAGGTACGAATACTACTCGACACAGAAGCATAAATCAGGCTTAAATCAGGCTTTATAGTCCAACAGGAAGTTAGCATGTCAGGGATGAGACACCCTGATAGTCCAACAGGAAGTTAGCATGTCAGGGATGAGACACCCTGATAGTCCAACAGGAAGTTAGCATCTCCATGGTTCCCTTGACCAGAAGCCAGTGGGATCGTTCCATTCTGACATCTTGATTGACATTTGTCCTTCTCTTAGCTAAATAGCAGGCAATCATTTGAAAAAAAAAACCTTGATTTACTTTTTGTATTTTGATCTTCAGCTCATTTGCATACTTTTGTTAAAATTCTCCCCTTTTTGTGTTTGTTTGTTTTTTGCTGCTTTTTTTAGCACAAAGTCCACCTGGTGCCTAAAGACCAGTTCAGCATGGACTACGTTGAACCTTCAGTCCGCTGCATCAGCACCCATGGACGGTTCCCCCTTGACAGGTGGGTTCTTGTGAGGAATATTAGTGGGACAGCACTCTTGTTAGAACGGTTCTGATCCACCTCCCCCCCCCCCCCTGTAGCTCCTCCTGTGTCCCCTCAGCGCTCTTGTTAGAATGGTTCTGATCCACCTCCCCCCCCCCCCCTGTAGCTCCTCCTGTGTCCCCTCAGCGCTCTTGTTAGAACGGTTCTGATCCACCTTCCCTCCCCCTGTAGCTCCTCCTGTGTCCCCTCAGCGGTCTTGTTAGAACGGTTCTGATCCACCTTCCCTCCCGCTGTAGCTCCTCCTGTGTCCCCTCAGCGCTCTTGTCAGAACGGTTCTGATCCACCTTCCCTCCCCCTGTAGCTCCTCCTGTGTCCCCTCAGCGCTCTTGTCAGAACGGTTCTGATCCACCTTCCCTCCCCCTGTAGCTCCTCCTGTGTCCCCTCAGCGCTCTTGTTAGAACGGTTCTGATCCACCTTCCCTCCCCCTGTAGCTCCTCCTGTGTCCCCTCAGCGCTCTTGTTAGAACAGTTCTGATCCACCTTCCCTCCCCCTGTAGCTCCTCCTGTGTCCCCTCAGCGCTCTTGTTAGAACGGTTCTGATCCACCTTCCCTCCCCCTGTAGCTCCTCCTGTGTCCCCTCAGCGCTCTTGTTAGAACGGTTCTGATCCACCTTCCCTCCCCCTGTAGCTCCTCCTGTGTCCCCTCAGGCTCTTGTTAGAACGGTTCTGATCCACCTTCCCTCCCCCTGTAGCTCCTCCTGTGTCCCCTCAGCGCTCTTGTTAGAAGGGTTCTGATCCACCTTCCCTCCCCCTGTAGCTCCTCCTGTCCCCTCAGCGCTCTTGTTAGAAGGGTTCTGATCCACCTTCCCTCCCCCTGTAGCTCCTCCTGTGTCCCCTCAGAGCTCTTGTTAGAACGGTTCTGATCCACCTTCCCTCCCCCTGAAGCTCCTCCTGTGTCCCCTCAGCGCTCTTGTTAGAAGGGTTCTGATCCACCTTCCCTCCCCCTGTAGCTCCTCCTGTGTCCCCTCAGCGCTCTTGTTAGAACGGTTCTGATCCACCTTCCCTCCCCCTGTAGCTCCTCCTGTGTCCCCTCAGGTTTCCAAACTCCCTCCCACTGGCTGGTGCTGAAGGAGGGCCAGAGCTCCTCCTCCAGGAGCCCATCCTGGCCTCCCCCGCTGCAGGTCCTCCACTGACCTCCCACCAGAGAGATGAGCCCCCTGGTTCAGAGGTGACAGACCACCTCTGGGAGCAGACAACAGAGACCACATCAGGCTGGACTCCGTGCAGGTACGGAGGCTGACAGCTGCTGAGTGAGTGAGGTTACGACGCTCCCACCACTGCTGCTGGATCGATTTAACACATCTGGAATATTTCGATTTATTCTGGGTCAACATCTGCATCTGTTGAAGTCCTCAGTCTCCATGCAGGTGGTGTTGTTCCAGATAAAAGGTCTCAATAACAGCATCACTCCAGGTGAAACCATTCCAAAGAAGGCTAAGTGGAGCTGGCATATCAGCCCCCAATGGAAGCCTGCTGCTGCTGCCAAGGTCTCCATGTCATCATGGAAAAGTTGATTGTTCAACTCAATGTTTTTCCCATTGGGAAGAGATTTGTTGTTCCACCATGAAGTCTTTTCTGGTGATGAGTTTGTGTGTTGTAGTAGCATGAAGATATCTTGTTATCATGATCAACTCATCTGGCCTGGTGGAAGAACGCTGCTGTGTTTGGATTCAGACGAGTCAAATCTGAACCAGGGACTTGTAGTTTTATCCTCGGTCTCCGGACTCATAAAATGGAGACCGGCCCAGTTTGACACTTTTGAACTCCTTCATGATGTTCAAATCTCATGACTGAGATTCGTGATTGGAAACATCGGCGGTTCAGGAAAGAAAACATGTACCATTGAACATCGCTCTCATCCTTCTACTCAGAACGCTGCGGTGGACTCCACCGTGTCCAGGCTTTGGGCAGATACGTCTTCATCCTCCACCACCACCAGCCGCTCCACCCCACCCACCCTGTGCAGGTCTACATTACCAGGGTCGGATCTGGCAGGGTGGAGGATCTTTGATTCATCTAAGCTTTCCTGCTCCGGCTGATTGAGAAACATTAAAATGGAGATGGTTGTTTGCGTCTTTCAGGCCACGCCAACGCCTCCTTCTGTCCCCACGCTTACGGCTGCCGAAATGTGCCGGTGTCTGAAAACCAGATCATTCTGGATGTGCCGGACCACCAGGTCCTCCTCACCTGCAGGTTCCTGCAGGCAGAGCCCTGTGGTGGTAGGTTTCCTGCTCCTCTGCTGGACTGATACCCTCTCCCTTTCCCCACACGTATCTGCTGTTTCTACTCTGTGTCTCCTTCTCCTCTGTCAGGCCTGGACTTCTTCCTTCTGTCTCTCCAGGATCACGTCCTGGTGGTGCCTGAGAGCAGCTCCAGCTCCAGCTCCCTGAACCAAGAACCACTGGAGAAATCTGACCACTTCATCAGCAACTGTGGCCTCAACAGCTTTCATGTCAAGTCGGTGTCTCTCAGCCTGAGTTGGTCCCTGTTCTGTATCCCTGAATGTTCTAGAGGAACTAAACTGGGCCTGACTGGGACGCTTCTGTCTGCTCAGATTTGGGTTGTGAATGCATTCAGATGTCATTTACAAGCATTGGAACTAAAGACCTGAGCCTCAAGAATATTTAGTTCTTCATTTACTTTCTCTTGCAGGTTTTCATTTTGTGCTAATTTTCTTTTGAAGATCTTTGTTTTTTTGTTGTCCTTCCATTTAGCAAGTTTGGCTAAGAACCGTTTCCCCACTAAACTAATTTTCCTAAAATGTCTCGCTAACGTTTCCTTTTTCTCTGTCGTCCCTCCTGTCCTTCGTCTCCATTCTGTCTCAGCTCAGCTGTGTCTCTTGGGCTCTCTTCAACAACGGCGCCCTGCCTTGTGCCTGCCATGAGGTTGGAGCTGAGAGTGACACCTGCGAGTCATTTGGTGGTCGGTGCCGCTGCAGGCCCCACGTGATTGGCCGAGACTGCTCCATGTGGGCCGCGGGTTGCTGGGGATTCCCCACTGCAGACGTGAGTGTCAGATTGGATGAATGATGAGTAATAAGGGCTTTTAATGATGAGTGAGAGGACGGACCAAAGCAACCTGTCCAACCATCAGAGGACAGTTTGTTGTTCTAGTTTCAACTCTTACTACATTTCTGTAAGCATCATTTCGAGTTTATTAGCAACTATCACTATATTACTGTTAGCATCATTTTGAGATCATTAGCAATTCTTCTGACATCACTGTCGCATTATTTTGAGGTTCGTAGCAACTCGTACTACATGACTGTCAGCATCACTTTGAGGTTGTTCAAAACACTTACTACATTACTGTCAGCATCACTTTGAGTTTATTAGCAACTATCACTACATTACTGTTAGCATCATTTTGAGATGTTGAGCAATTCTCACGACATCACTGTCGCATTAAATTGAGTTAATTAGCAACTCTTACTAAATGACTGTCAGCATCACTTTGAGGTTGTTCGAAACTCTTACTACATTACTGTAAGCATCACTGAGTTTCTTAGCAACTATCACTACATTACTGTTAGCATCATCTTGAGTTCATTAGCAATTCTTCCGACATCACTGTCGCAATATTTTGAGGTTCGTCGCAACTCTTACTACATTACTGTCGCATTATTTTGAGGTTCGTAGCGACTTTTACTACATTACTGTCGCATTATATTGAGGTTCGTAGCAACTCTTACTACATGACTGTCAGCATCACTTTGAGGTTATTCGAAACGTTCACTCCATTACTGTTAGCATCATTTTGAGTTCATTTGCAATTCTTACTAAATCACTGTCGCATCATTTTGAGATCATTAGCAATTCTTCTGACATCACTATCACATTATTTTGAGGTTCGTAGCAACTCTTACTACATTACTGTCAGCATCACTTTGAGTTTATTTGCAACTATCACTACATAACTGTTAGCATCATTTTGAGTTTATGAGCAATTCTCACGACATCACTGTCGCATTGAATTGAGTTCATTAGCAACTCTTACTCAATGACTGTCAGCATCACTTTGAGGTTGTTCGAAACTCTTCCTACATTACTGTAAGCATCACTGACTTGATTAGCAACTACCCCTACATTACTGTTAGCATCATCTTGAGTTCATTAGCAATTCTTCCGACATCACTGTCACATTATTTTGAGGTTCGTAGCAACTTTTACTACATTACTGTCAGCATCACTTTGAGGTTATTCGAAACACTTACTACATTACTGTTAGCATCATTTTGAGTTCATTAGCAATTCTTACTAAATCACCGTCGCATCATTTTGAGATCTTTAGCAATTCTTCCGACATCACTGTCGCATTATTTTGAGGTTCGTAAAACTCTTACTACATGACTGTCAGCATCACTTTGAGGTTGTTCGAAACTCTTTCTACATTACTTGAAGCATCACTGAGTTTCTTAGCAACTATCACTACATTACTGTTAGCATCATCTTGAGTTCATTAGCAATTCTTCCGACATCACTGTCGCATTATTTTGAGGTTTGTAGCAACTTTTACTACATTACTGTCGCATTATTTTGAGGTTCGTAGCAACTTTTACTACATGACTGTCAGCATCACTTTGAGGTTATTCGAAACGTTCACTCCATTACTGTTAGCATCATTTTGAGATCATTTCCAATTCTTCCGACATCACTGTCGCAATATTTTGAGGTTCGTAGCAACTCTTACTACATTACTGTTTCATTATTTTAAGGTTCGTAGCAACTCTTGCTACATTACTATCAGCATCACTTTGAGTTCATTTGCAACTATCACTACATTACTGTTAGCATCATTTTGAGTTGTTGAGCAATTCTCACGACATCACTGTAGCATTAAATTGCGTTCATTCGCAACTCTTACTCAATTACTGTCAGCATCACTTTGAGGTTGTTCGAAACTCTTACTACATTACTGTAAGCATCACTGAGTTTCTTAGCAACTATCACTACATTACTGTTAGCATCATCTTGAGTCTTTAGCAATTCTTCCGACATCACTGTCGCAATATTTTGAGGTTCGTAGCAACTTTTACTCCATTACTGTCGCATTATTTTGAGGTTCGTAGCAACACTTACTACATTACTGTCAGCATCACTTTGCGGTTATTCTAAACGTTCACTCCATTACTGTTAGCATCATTTTGATATCATTACCAATTTTTCTGACATCACTGTCGCATCATTTTGAGATCTTTAGCAATTCTTCCGACATCACTGTCGCATTATTTTGAGGTTCGTAGCAACTCTTAGTACATGACTGTCAGCATCACTTTGAGGTTATTCGAAACATTTACTACATTACTGTAAGCATCACTGACTTGATTAGCAACTACCACTCCATTACTGTTAGCATCATTTTGAGTTCATTAGCAATTCTTCTGACATCACTGTCGCATTATTTTGAGGTTCGGAGCAACTCTTAGTACATGACTGTCAGCATCACTTTGAGGTTATTCGAAACGTTCACTCCATTACTGTTAGCATCATTTTGAGTTCATTAGCAATTCTTATGAAATCACTGTCGCATCATTTTGAGATCATTAGCAATTCTTCTGACATCACTGTCGCAATATTTTGAGGTTCGTAGCAACTTTTACTACATTACTGTCGCATTATTTTGAGGTTCATAGCAACACTTACTACATGACTGTCAGCATCACTTTGAGGTTATTCGAAAGTTTCACTCCATTACTGTTAGCATCATCTTGAGTTCATTAGCATTTCTTCCGACATCACTGTCGCAATATTTTGAGGTTCGTAGCAACTCTTACTACATGACTGTCAGCATCACTTTGAGGTTCTTCGAAACACTTACTACATTACTGTAAGCATCACTGACTTGATTAGCAACTACCACTACATTACTGTTAGCATCATTTTGAGTTCATTAGCAATTCTTCCGACATCACTGTCGCAATATTTTGAGGTTCATAGCAACTCTTACTACATTACTGTCGCATTATTTTGAGGTTCGTAGCAACTCTTACTACATTACTGTCAGCATCACTTTGAGGTTATTCGAAAGTTTCACTCCATTACTGTTAGCATCATTTTGAGTTCATTAGCAATTCTTACTACATCACTGTCGCATCATTTTGAGATCATTAGCAATTCTTCCGACATCACTGTCGCAATATTTTGAGGTTCGTAGCAACTCTTACTACATTACTGTTGCATTATTTTAAGATTCGTAGCAACTCTTAGTACATGACTGTCAGCATCACTTTGAGGTTATTCGAAACGTTCACTCCATTGCTGTTAGCATCATTTTGAGATCATTACCAATTCTTCTGACATCACTGTCGCATCATTTTGAGATCTTTAGCAATTCTTCCGACATCACTGTCGCATTATTTTGAGGTTCGTAGCAACTCTTACTACATGACTGTCAGCATCATTTTGAGGTTCTTCGAAACACTTACTACATTACTGTAAGCATCACTGACTTGATTAGCAACAACCACTACATTACTGTTAGCATCATCTTGAGATCATTAGCAATTCTTACTACATAACTGTCAGCATCACTTTGAGTTTTTTAGCAACTATCACTAGATTACTGTTAGCATCATTTTGAGTTGTTGAGCAATTCTCACGACATCACTGTCGCATTAAATTGAGTTCATTAGCAACTCTTACTCAATGACTGTCAGCATCACTTTGAGGTTATTCGAAACTCTGTCTACATTATTTTAAGCGTCACTGAGTTTCTTAGCAACTATCACTACATTACTGTTAGCATCATCTTGAGATCATGAGCAATTCTTACTACATAACTGTCAGCATCACTTTGAGTTCATTAGCAACTATCACTACATTACTATTAGCATCATTTTGAGGTTAGTAGCAACTCTTACTACATGACTGTCAGCATCACTTTGAGGTTGTTCGAAACACTTACTACATTACTGTAAGCATCACTGACTTGATTCGCAACTATCACTATATTACTGTTAGCATCATTTTGAGTTCATTAGCAATTCTTCCGACATCACTGTCGCATCATTTTCAGATCATTAGCAATTCTTCCGACATCACTGTCGAATTATTTTGAGGTTCGTAGCAACTCTTACTACATGACTGTTAGCATCACTTTGAGGTTATTCGAAACTTTCACTCCATTACTGTTAGCATCATTTTGAGTTCATTAGCAATTCTTCCGTCATCACTGTCGCAATATTTTGAGGTTCGTAGCAACTCTTACTACATTACTGTCGCATTATTTTGAGGTTCGTAGCAACTCTTACTACATGACTGTCAGCATCATTTTGAGGTTATTCGAAACTTTCACTACATCACTGTCGCATTATTTTCAGATCGTTAGCAATTCTTCTGACATCACTGTCACATTATTTTGAGGTTCGTAGCAACTCTTACCACATGACTGTCAGCATCACTTTGACTTTATTAGCAACTATCACTACATTACTGTTAGCATCATTTTGAGTTGTTGAGCAATTCTCACGACATCACTGTAGCAGTAAATTGAGTTCATTAGCAACTCTTACTAAATGACTGTCAGCATCACTTTGAGGTTGTTCGAAACTCTTACTACATTACTGTAAGCATCACTGAGTTTCTTTGCAACTATCACTACATTACTGTTTGCATCATTTTGAGTTCATTAGCAATTCTTACTACATTACTGTCGCATCATTTTCAGATCATTAGCAATTCTTCCGACATCACTGTCGCAATATTTTGAGGTTCGTAGCAACTTTTACTACATTACTGACGCATTATATTGAGTTTCGTGGCAACTCTTACTACATTATTGTTGCATTATTTTAAGGTTCGTAGCAACTCTTACTACATTACTTTCAGCATCACTGAGTTTCTTTGCAACTATCACTACATTAATGTTGGCATCATCTTGAGTTCATTAGCAATTCTTCCGACATTACTGTCGCAATATTTTGAGGTTCGTAGCCACTTTTATTACATAACTGTCGCATTATTTTGAGGTTTGTAGCAACTCTCAGTACATGACTGTCAGCATCACTTTGAGGTTATTCGAAACGTTCACTCCATTACTGTTAGCATCATTTTGAGTTCATTAGCAATTCTTAATAAATCACTGTCGCATCATTTTGAGATCTTTAGCAATTTTTCTGACATCACTGTCGCATTATTTTGAGGTTCGTAGCAACTCTTAGTACATGACTGTCAGCATCACTTTGAGGTTATTCGAAACTTTCACTCCATTACTGTTTGCATCATTTTGAGTTCATTAGCAATTCTTCCGACATCACTGTCGCAATATTTTGAGGTTCGTAGCAACTCTTACGACATTACTGTCGCATTTTTTTGAGGTTCGTAGCAACTCTTACTACATGACTGTCAGCATCACTTTGAGGTTATTCGAAACTTTCACTCCATTACTGTTAGCATCATTTTGAGTTCATTAGCAATTCTTCCGACATGACTGTCGCAATATTTTGAGGTTCGTAGTAACTTTTACTACATCACTGTCGCATCATTTTCAGATCATTAGCAATTCTTCTGACATCACTGTCACATTATTTTGAGGTTCGTAGCAACTCTTACTACATGACTTTCAGCATCACTTTTACTTCATTAGCAACTATCACTACATTACTGTTAGCATCATTTTGAGTTGTTGAGCAATTCTCACGACATCACTGTAGCATTAAATTGAGTTCATTAGCAACTCTTACGACATGACTGTCAGCATCACTTTGAGGTTGTTCGAAACACATACTACATTACTGTAAGCATCACTGAGTTTTTTAGCATCTATCACTACGTTACATTTAGCATCATTTTGAGATCATTACCACTTCTTCTGACATCACTGTCGCATCATTTTGAGATCTTTAGCAATTCTTCTGACATCACTGTCGCATTATTTTGAGGTTCGTAGCAACTCTTCCTACATGACTGTCATCATCACTTTGAGGTTATTCGAAACTTTCACTCCATTACTGTTAGCATCATTTTGAGTTCATTCGCAATTCTTACTACATCACTGTCGCATCATTTTCAAATCATTAGCAATTCTTCTGACATCACTGCCACATTATTTTGAGGTTCGTAGCAACTCTTAGTACATGACTGTCAGCATCACTTTGAGGTTATTCGCAACTTTCACTCCATAACTGTTAGCATCATTTTCAAATCATTAGCAATTCTTCTGACATCACTGTCACATTATTTTGAGGTTCGTAGCAACTCTTACTACATTATTGTTGCATTATTTTAAGGTTCGTAGCAACTCTTACTACATGACTGTCAGCACCACTTTGAGTTTAATAGCAACTATCACTACATTACTGTTAGCATCATTTTGAGTTTATGAGCAATTCTCACGACATCACTGTAGCAATGAATTGAGTTCATTAGCAACTCTTACTAAATGACTGTCAGCATCACTTTGAGGTTGTTCGAAACTCTTACTACATTACTGTAAGCATCACTGAGTTTCTTAGCAACTATCACTACATTACTGTTAGCATCATCTTGAGTTCATTAGCAATTCTTCCGACATCACTGTCGCAATATTTTGAGGTTCGTAGCAACTTTTATTACATTACTGTCACTTTATTTTGAGGTTCGTAGCAACTCTTAGTACATGACTGTCAGCATCACTTTGAGGTTATTCGAAACGTTCACTTCATTACTGTTAGCATCATTTTGAGTTCATTAGCAATTCTTAATAAATCACTGTCGCATCATTTTGAGATCTTTAGCAATTCTTCTGACATCACTGTCGCATTATTTTGAGGTTCATAGCAACTCTTACTACATGACTGTCAGCATCACTTTGAGGGTATTCGAAACTTTCACTCCATTACTGTTAGCATCATTTTGAGTTCATTAGCAATTCTTCCGACATCACTGTCGCAATATTTTGAGGTTCGTAACAACTTTTACTACATTACTGACGCATTATATTGAGTTTTGTGGCAACTCTTACTACATCATTGTTGCATTATTTTAAGGTTCGTAGCAACTCTTACTACATTACTGTCAGCATCACTGAGTTTCTTCGCAACTATCACTACATTACTGTTGGCATCATCTTGAGTTCATTAGCAATTCTTCCGACATCACTGTCGCAATATTTTGAGGTTCGTAGCAACTTTTATGACATAACTGTCAGCATCACTTTGAGGTTATTCGAAACCTTCACTCCATTACTGTTAGCATCATTTTTAGTTCATTAGCAATTCTTAATAAATCACTGTCGCATCATTTTGAGATCTTTAGCAATTCTTCTGACATCACTGTCGCATTATTTTGAGGTTTGTAGCAACTCTTACTACATGACTGTCAGCATCACTTTGAGGTTCTTCGAAACACTTACTACATTACTGTAAGCATCACTGACTTGATTAGCAACTATCACTACATTACTTTTAGCATCATCTTGAGATCATTAGCAATTCTTACTACATAACTGTCAGCATCACTTTGAGTTTATTAGCAACTATCAGTACATTACTGTTAGCATCATTTTGAGTTGTTGAGCAATTCTCAAGACATCACTTTAGCATTAAATTGAGTTCATTAGCAACTCTTACAACATGACTGTCAGCATCACTTTGAGGTTGTTCGAATCTCTTACTACATTACTTTAAGCATCACTGAGTTTCTTAGCAACTATCACTACATTACTGTTAGCATCATTTTGAGTTCATTAGCAATTCTTAATAAATCACTGTCGCATCATTTTGAGGTCTTTAGCAATTCTTCTGACATCACTGTCGCATTATTTTGAGGTTCGTAGCAACTCTTACTACATGACTGTCAGCATCACTTTGAGGTTCTTCGAAACACTTACTACATTACTGTAAGCATCACTGACTTGATTAGCAACTACCACTACATTACTTTTAGCATCATCTTGAGATCATTAGAAATTCTTACTACATAACTGTCAGCATCACTTTGAGTTCATTAGCAACTATCAGTACATTACTGTTAGCATCATTTTGAGTTATTGAGCAATTCTCAAGACATCACTTTAGCATTAAATTGAGTTCATTAGCAACTCTTACAACATGACGTTCAGCATCACTTTGAGGTTGTTCGAAACACTTACTACATTACTGTAAGCATCATTTTGAGTTCATTAGCAATTCTTCCGACATCACTGTCGCAATATTTTGAGGTTCGTAGCAACTCTTACTACATTACTGTCGCATTATTTTGAGGTTCGTAGCAACTCTTACTACATCACTGTCGCATCATTTTCAGATCATTAGCAATTCTTCTGACATCACTGTCACATTATTTTGAGGTTCGTAGCAACTCTTACTAAATGACTGTCAGCTTCACTTTGAGGTTGTTTGAAACTCTTACTACATTACTGTAAGCATCACTGAGTTTCTTTGCAACTATCAGTACATTACTGTTAGCATCATCTTGAGATCATTAGCAATTCTTACTACATAACTGTCAGCATCACTTTGAATTTATCAGCAACTTTCACTCCATTACCATTAGCATCATTTTGAGGTTAGTAGCAACTCTTACTACATGACTGTCAGCATCACTTGGAGGTTGTTCGAAACACTTACTACATTACTGTAAGCATCACTGAGTTGATTAGCAAGTATCACTACATTACTGTTAGCATCATTTTGAGTTCATTAGCAATTCTTCCGACATCACTGTCGCAATATTTTGAGGTTCGGAGCAACTTTTACTACATTACTGTTGGGATCATCTTGAGTTCATTAGCAATTCTTCCGACATCACTGTCGCAATATTTTGAGGTTCGTAGCAACTTTTATTACATAACTGTCGCATTATTTTGAGGTTCGTAGCAACTCTTAGTACATGACTGTCAGCATCACTTTGAGGTTATTCGAAACGTTCACTCCATTTCTGTTAGCATCATTTTGAGTTCATTAGCAATTCTTAATAAATCACTGTCGCATCCTTTTGAGATCTTTAGCAATTCTTCTGACATCACTGTCGCATTATTTTGAGGTTCGTAGCAACTCTTACGACATTACTGTCGCATTATTTTGAGGTTCGTAGCAACTCTTACAACATGACTGTCAGCATCACTTTGAGGTTCTTCGAAACACTTACTACATTACTGTAAGCATCACTGACTTGATTAGCAACTACCACTACATTACTGTTAGCATCATCTTGAGATTATTAGCAATTCTTACTACATAACTGTCAGCATCACTTTGAGTTTATTAGCAACTATCAGTACATTACTGTTAGCATCATTTTGAGTTGTTGAGCAATTCTCAAGACATCACTTTAGCATTAAATTGAGTCCATTAGCAACTCTTACAACATGACTGTCAGCATCACTTTGAGGTTGTTCGAAACACTTACTACATTACTGTAAGCATCATTTTGAGTTCATTAGCAATTCTTCCGACATCACTGTCGCAATATTTTGAGGTTCGTAGCAACTCTTACTACATTACTGTCGCATTATTTTGAGGTTCGTAGCAACTCTTACTACATGACTGTCAGCATCATTTTGAGGTTATTCGAAACTTTCACTACATCACTGTCGCATCATTTTCAGATCATTAGCAATTCTCCTGACATCACTGTCACATTATTTTGAGGTTCGTTTCAACTCTTACTACATGACTGTCAGCATCACTTTGACTTTATTAGCAACTATCACTACATTACTGTTAGCATCATTTTGAGTTGTTGAGCAATTCTCACGACATCACTGTAGCATTAAATTGAGTTCATTAGCACCTCTTACTAAATGACTGTCAGCATCACTTTGAGGTTTTCGAAACTCTTACTACATTACTGTAAGCATCACTGAGTTTCTTTGCAACTATCACTACATTACTGTTAGCATCATCTTGAGTTCATGAGCAATTCTTCCGACATCACTGTCGCATTATTTTGAGGTTCGTAGCAACTCTTACTACATTACTGTCGCATTATTTTGAGGTTCGTAGGAACACTTATTACATGACTGTCAGCATCACTTTGAGGTTATTCGAAAGTTTCACTCCATTACAGTTAGCATCATTTTGAGTTCATTAGCAATTCTTACCACATCACTGTCGCATCATTTTGAGATCATTAGCAATTCTTCCGACATCACTGTCGCATTATTTTGAGGTTCGTAGCAACTCTGAGTACATGACTGTCAGCATCACTTTGAGGTTGTTCGAAACACTTACTACATTACTGTAAGCATCACTGAGTTGATTAGCAACTATCACTACATTACTGTTAGCATCATTTTGAGTTCATGAGCAATTCTTCCGACATCACTGTCGCATTATTTTGAGGTTCGTAGCAACTCTTACTACATGATTGTCAGCATCACTTTGAGGTTATTCGAAACGTTCACTCCATTACTGTTAGCATCATTTTGACTTCATTACCAATTCTTACTAAATCACTTACGCATCATTTTGAGATCTTTAGAAATTCTTCTAACATCACTATCGCATTATTTGAGGTTTGTAGCAACTCTTACTACATGACTGTCAGCATCACTTTGAGGTTTTTGGAATCACGTACTGCATTACTGTAAGCATCACTGAGTTGATTAGCAACTTTAAGTACATCACTGTTAGCGTCATTTTGACTTCATTAGCAATTCTTACTACATCACTGTCGCATCACTTTGAGATCATTAGCAATTCTTCCGACATCACTGTCGCAATATTTTGAGGTTCGTAGCAACTTTTACTACATTACTGACGCATTATATTGAGTTTCGTGGCAACTCTTATTACATTATTGTTGCATTATTTTAAGGTTCGTAGCAACTCTTACTACATTACTGTCAGCATCACTGAGTTTCTTCGCAACTATCACTACATTACTGTTGGCATCATCTTGAGTTCATTAGCAATTCTTCCGACATCACTGTCGCAATATTTTGAGGTTCGTAGCAACTTTTATTACATAACTGTCGCATTATTTTGAGGTTCGTAGCAACTCTTAGTACATGACTGTCAGCATCACTTTGAGGTTATTCGAAACTTTCACTCCATTACTGTTAGCATCATTTTGAGTTCATTAGCAATTCTTCCGACATCACTGTCGCAATATTTTGAGGTTCGTAGCAACTCTTACGACATTACTGTCGCATTATTTTGAGGTTTGTAGCAACTCTTACTACATGACTGTCAGCATAACTTTGAGGTTATTCGAAACTTTCACTCCATTCCTGTTAGCATCATTTTGAGTTCATTAGCAATTCTTCCGACATCACTGTCGCAATATTTTGAGGTTCGTAGCAACTCTTACTACATTACTGTCGCATTATTTTGAGGTTCGTAGCAACTCTTACTACATGACTGTCAGCATCACTTTGAGGTTATTCGAAACTTTCACTACATCACTGTCGCATCATTTTCAGATCATTCGCAATTCTTCTGACATCACTGTCACATTATTTTGAGGTTCGTAGCAACTCTTACTACATGACTGTCAGCATCACTTTGAGGTTTTTCGAAACACTTACTACATTACTGTAAGCATCACTGACTTGATTAGCAACTACCACTACATTACTTTTAGCATCATCTTGAGATCATTAGCAATTCTTACTACATAACTGTCAGCATCACTTTGAGTTGATTAGCAACTATCAGTACATTACTGTTAGCATCATTTTGAGTTGTTGAGCAATTCTCAAGACATCACTTTAGCATTAAATTGAGTTCATTAGCAACTCTTACAACATGACTGTCAGCATCACTTTGAGGTTGTTCGAAACACTTACTACATTACTGTAAGCATCATTTTGAGTTCATTAGCAATTCTTCCGACATCACTGTCGCAATATTTTGAGGTTCGTAGCAACTCTTACTACATTACTGTCGCATTATTTTGAGGTTCGTAGCAACTCTTACTACGTGACTGTCAGCATCATTTTGAGGTTATTCGAAACTTTCACTACATCACTGTCGCATCATTTTCAGATCATTCGCAATTCTTCTGACATCACTGTCACATTATTTTGAGGTTCATAGCAACTCTTACTACATGACTGTCAGCATCACTTTGACTTTATTAGCAACTATCACTACATTACTGTTAGCATCATTTTGAGTTGTTGAGCAATTCTCACGACATCACTGTAGCATTAAATTGAGTTCATTAGCAACTCTTACTAAATGACTGTCAGCATCACTTTGAGGTTGTTCGAAACTCTTACTACATTACTGTAAGCATCACTGAGTTTCTTTGCAACTATCACTACATTACTGTTAGCATCATCTTGAGTTCATTAGCAATTCTTCCGACATCACTGTCGCATTATTTTGAGGTTCGTAGCAACTCTTACTACATTACTGTCGCATTATTTTGAGGTTCGTAGCAACACTTATTACATGACTGTCAGCATCACTTTGAGGTTATTCGAAAGTTTCACTCCATTACAGTTACCATCATTTTGAGTTCATTAGCAGTTCTTACTAAATCACTGTCGCATCATTTTGAGATCTTTAGCAATTCTTCCGACATCACTGTCGCATTATTTTGAGGTTCGTAGCAACTCTTACTACATGATTGTCAGCATCATTTTGAGGTTATTCGAAACGTTCACTCCATTACTGTTAGCATCATTTTGACTTCATTAGCAATTCTTACTAAATCACTTACGCATCATTTTGAGATCTTTAGAAATTCTTCTAACATCACTGTCGCATTATTTGAGGTTCGTAGCAACTCTTACTACATGACTGTCAGTATCACTTTGAGGTTTTTGGAAACACGTACTGCATTACTGTAAGCATCACTGAGTTGATTAGCAACTTTAAGTACATCACTGTTAGAGTCATTTTGACTTCATTAGCAATTCTTACTACATCACTGTCGCATCACTTTGAGATCATTAGCAATTCTTCCGACATCACTGTCGCATTATTTTGAGGTTCGTAGCAACTCTTACTACATTACTGTCGCATTATTTAAAGGTTCGTAGCAACTCTTACTACATTACTGTGAGCATCACTTTGAGTTCATTCGCAACTATCACTACATTACTTTTAGCATCATTTTGAGTTTATTCGCAATTCTTACGACATCACTGTTGCATTAAATTGAGGTTAGTAGCAACTCTTACTTCATGACTGTCAGCATCACTTTGAGGTTGTTCGAAACTCTTACTACATTACTGTAAGCATCACTGAGTTTATGAGCAACTATCACTACATTACTGTTAGCATCAATTTGATTTCATTAGCAATTCTTCCGACATCACTGTCGCATCATTTTGAGATCATTAGCAATTCTTCTGACATCACTGTCGCATTATTTTGACGTTCTAGCAACTCTTACTACATTACTGTTGCATTATTTAAATGTTCGTACCAACTCTTACTACATTACTGTAAGCATCACTGAGTTTATTAGCAACCATCACTACATTACTGTTCGCATCATTTTGAGTTCATTAGCAATTCTTAGGACATCACTGTCCCATCAGTTTGAGATCATTAGCAATTCTTCTGACATCACTGTCGCATTATTTTGAGGTTCGTAGCAACTCTTACTACATGATTGTCAGCATCACTTTGAGGTTATTCGAAACGTTCACTCCATTACTGTGAGCATCATTTTGAGTTCATTAGCAATTCTTACTAAATCACTGTCGCATCATTTTGAGATCATTAGCAATTCTTCCGACATCACTGTCGCAATATTTTGAGGTTCGTAGCAACTTTTATTACATAACTGTCGCATTATTTTGAGGTTCGTAGCAACTCTTAGTACATGACTGTCAGCATCACTTTGAGGTTGTTCGAAACACTTACTACATTACTGTAAGCATCACTGAGTTTATTAGCAACTATCACTACATTACTGTTAGCATCATTTTGAGGTTAGAAGCAACTGTTTCTACATGACTGTCAGCATCACTTTGAGGTTGTTCGAAACACTTACTACATGACTGCAAGCATCACTGAGTTAATTAGCAACTATCACTACATTACTGTTAGCATCATTTTGAGTTCATTAGCAATTCTTCCGACATCACTGTCGCAATATTTTGAGGTTCGTAGCAACTTTTACTACATTACTGTTGCATTATTTTGAGGTTCGTAGCAACTCTTACTACATGACTGTCAGCATCACTTTGAGGGTATTCGAAACGTTCACTCCATTACTGTTAGCATCATTTTGAGTTCATTAGCAATTCTTACTAAATCACTGTCGCATCATTTTGAGATCTTCAGCAATTCTTCTGACATCACTGTCGCATTATTTTGAAGTTCGTAGAAACTCTTACTATATGACTGTCAGCATCACTTTGAGGTTGTTCGAAACACTTACTACATTACTGTAAGCATCACTGAGTTGATTAGCAAGTATCACTACATTACTGTTAGCATCATTTTGAGTTCATTAGCAATTCTTCCGACATCACTGTCGCAATATTTTGAGGTTCGGAGCAACTTTTACTACATTACTGTTGGGATCATCTTGAGTTCATTTGCAATTCTTCCGACATCACTGTTGCAATATTTTGAGGTTCGTAGCAACTTTTATTACATAACTGTCGCATTATTTTGAGGTTCGTAGCAACTCTTAGTACATGACTGTCAGCATCACTTTGAGGTTATTCGAAACGTTCACTCCATTTCTGTTAGCATCATTTTGAGTTCATTAGCAATTCTTAATAAATCACTGTCGCATCCTTTTGAGATCTTTAGCAATTCTTCTGACATCACTGTCGCATTATTTTGAGGTTCGTAGCAACTCTTACGACATTACTGTCGCATTATTTTGAGGTTCGTAGCAACTCTTACTACATGACTGTCAGCATCACTTTGAGGTTATTCGAAACTTTCACTCCATTCCTGTTAGCATCATTTTGAGTTCATTAGCAATTCTTCCGACATCACTGTCGCAATATTTTGAGGTTCGTAGCAACTCTTACTACATTACTGTCGCATTATTTTGAGGTTCGTAGCAACTCTTAGTACATGACTGTCAGCATCACTTTGAGGTTATTCGAAACTTTCACTACATCACTGTCGCATCATTTTCAGATCATTAGCAATTCTTCTGACATCACTGTCACATTATTTTGAGGTTCGTAGCAACTCTTACTACATGACTGTCAGCATCACTTTGAGGTTCTTCGAAACACTTACTACATTACTATAAGCATCACTGACTTGATTAGCAACTACCACTACATTACTGTTAGCATCATCTTGAGATCATTAGCAATTCTTACTACATAACTGTCAGCATCACTTTGAGTTTATTAGCAACTATCACTACATTACTGTTAGCATCATTTTGAGTTGTTGAGCAATTCTCAAGACATCACTTTAGCATTAAATTGAGTCCATTAGCAACTCTTACAACATGACTGTCAGCATCACTTTGAGGTTGTTCGAAACACTTACTACATTACTGTAAGCATCATTTTGAGTTCATTAGCAATTCTTCCGACATCACTGTCGCAATATTTTGAGGTTCGTAGCAACTCTTACTACATTACTGTCGCATTATTTTGAGGTTCGTAGCAACTCTTACTACATGACTGTCAGCATCATTTTGAGGTTATTCGAAACTTTCACTACATCACTGTCGCATCATTTTCAGATCATTAGCAATTCTCCTGACATCACTGTCACATTATTTTGAGGTTCGTTTCAACTCTTACTACATGACTGTCAGCATCACTTTGACTTTATTAGCAACTATCACTACATTACTGTCAGCATCATTTTGAGTTGTTGAGCAATTCTCACGACATCACTGTAGCATTAAATTGAGTTCATTAGCACCTCTTACTAAATGACTGTCAGCATCACTTTGAGGTTTTCGAAACTCTTACTACATTACTGTAAGCATCACTGAGTTTCTTTGCAACTATCACTACATTACTGTTAGCATCATCTTGAGTTCATGAGCAATTCTTCCGACATCACTGTCGCATTATTTTGTGGTTTGTAGCAACTCTTACTACATTACTGTCGCATTATTTTGAGGTTCGTAGCAACACTTATTACATGACTGTCAGCATCACTTTGAGGTTATTCGAAAGTTTCACTCCATTACAGTTAGCATCATTTTGAGTTCATTAGCAATTCTTACCACATCACTGTCGCATCATTTTGAGATCATTAGCAATTCTTCCGACATCACTGTCGCATTATTTTGAGGTTCGTAGCAACTCTGAGTACATGACTGTCAGCATCACTTTGAGGTTGTTCGAAACACTTACTACATTACTGTAAGCATCACTGAGTTGATTAGCAACTATCACTCCATTACTGTGAGCATCATTTTGAGTTCATTAGCAATTCTTAATAAATCACTGTCGCTTCATTTTGAGATCTTTAACATTTCTTCTGACATCACTGTCGCATTATTTTGAGGTTCGTAGCAACTCTTAGTACATGACTGTCAGCATCACTTTGAGGTTATTCGAAACTTTCACTCCATTACTGTTAGCATCATTTTGAGTTCATTAGCAATTCTTCCGACATCACTGTCGCAATATTTTGAGGTTCGTAGCAACTCTTACGACATTACTGTCGCATTATTTTGAGGTTCGTAGCAACTCTTACTACATGACTGTCAGCATCACTTTGAGGTTATTCGAAACTTTCACTACATCACTGTCGCATCATTTTCAGATCATTCGCAATTCTTCTGACATCACTGTCACATTATTTTGAGGTTCGTAGCAACTCTTACTACATGACTGTCAGCATCACTTTGAGGTTTTTCGAAACACTTACTACATTACTGTAAGCATCACTGACTTGATTAGCAACTACCACTACATTACTTTTAGCATCATCTTGAGATCATTAGCAATTCTTACTACATAACTGTCAGCATCACTTTGACTTTATTAGCAACTATCACTACATTACTGTTAGCATCATTTTGAGTTGTTTAGCTATTCTCACGACATCACTGTAGCATTAAATTGAGTTCATTAGCAACTCTTACTAAATGACTGACAGCATCACTTTGAGGTTGTTCGAAACTCTTACTACATTACTGTAAGCATCACTGAGTTTCTTTGCAACTATCACTACATTACTGTTAGCATCATCTTGAGTTCATTAGCAATTCTTCCGACATCACTGTCGCATTATTTTGAGGTTCGTAGCAACTCTTCCTACATTACTGTCGCATTATTTTGAGGTTCGTAGCAACACTTATTACATGACTGTCAGCATCACTTTGAGGTTATTCGAAAGTTTCACTCCATTACAGTTACCATCATTTTGAGTTCATTAGCAATTCTTACTAAATCACTGTCGCATCATTTTGAGATCTTTAGCAATTCTTCCGACATCACTGTCGCATTATTTTGAGGTTCGTAGCAACTCTTACTACATGATTGTCAGCATCACTTTGAGGTTATTCGAAACGTTCACTCCATTACTGTTAGCATCATTTTGACTTCATTAGCAATTCTTACTAAATCACTTACGCATCATTTTGAGATCTTTAGAAATTCTTCTAACATCACTGTCGCATTATTTGAGGTTCGTAGCAACTCTTACTACATTACTGTCGCATTATTTAAAGGTTCGTAGCAACTCTTACTACATTACTGTTAGCATCACTTTGAGTTCATTCGCAACTATCACTACATTACTTTTAGCATCATTTTGAGTTTATTCGCAATTCTTACGACATCACTGTTGCATTAAATTGAGGTTAGTAGCAACTCTTACTTCATGACTGTCAGCATCACTTTGAGGTTGTTCGAAACTCTTACTACATTACTGTAAGCATCACTGAGTTTATGAGCAACTATCACTACATTACTGTTAGCATCATTTTGATTTCATTAGCAATTCTTCCGACATCACTGTCGCATCATTTTGAGATCATTAGCAATTCTTCTGACATCACTGTTGCATTATTTTGACGTTCTAGCAACTCTTACTACATTACTGTTGCATTATTTAAATGTTCGTAGCAACTCTTACTACATTACTGTAAGCATCACTGAGTTTATTAGCAACCATCACTACATTACTGTTAGCATCAGTTTGAGATCATTAGCAATTCTTCTGACATCACTGTCGCATTATTTTGAGGTTCGTAGCAACTCTTACTACATGATTGTCAGCATCACTTTGAGGTTATTCGAAACGTTCACTCCATTACTGTTAGCATCATTTTGAGTTCATTAGCAATTCTTACTAAATCACTGTCGCATCATTTTGAGATCATTAGCAATTCTTCCGACATCACTGTCGCAATATTTTGAGGTTCGTAGCAACTTTTATTACATAACTGTCGCATTATTTTGAGGTTCGTAGCAACTCTTAGTACATGACTGTCAGCATCACTTTGAGGTTGTTCGAAACACTTACTACATTACTGTAAGCATCACTGAGTTTATTAGCAACTATCACTACATTACTGTTAGCATCATTTTGAGGTTAGAAGCAACTGTTACTACATGACTGTCAGCATCACTTTGAGGTTGTTCGAAACACTTACTATATGACTGCAAGCATCACTGAGTTAATTAGCAACTATCACTACATTACTGTTAGCATCATTTTGAGTTCATTAGCAATTCTTCTGACATCACTGTCGCAATGTTTTGAGGTTCGTAGCAACTTTTACTACATTACCGTCGCATTATTTTGAAGTTCATAGCAACACTTACTACATCACTGTCAGCATCACTTTGAGGTTATTCGAAACTTTCACTCCATTTCTGTTCGCATCATTTTGAGTTCATTAGTAATTCTTACTAAATCACTGTCGCATCATTTTGAGATCTTTAGCAATTCTTCTGACATCACTGTTGCATTATTTTGAGGTTCGTAGCAACTCTTACTACATGACTGTCAGCATCACTTTGAGGTTGTTCGAAACTTTCACGACATTACTGTTAGCATCATTTTGAGTTCATTAGCAATTCTTCCGACATCACTTTAGTATTTTTTTGTGGCAAGTAGCAACTCTTACTACACGACTGTCAGCATCACTTTGAGGTTGTTCGAAACATTTACTACATTTCTTTAAACATCACTGAGTTTATTAGCAACTATCACTCCATCACTGTCGCATTATTTTGAGGTTCGTAGCAACTCTTAGTACATGACTGTCAACATCACTTTGAGTTTATTCGCAACTATCACTACATTACTGTTAGCATCATTTTGAGTTTATTAGCAATTCTTACTACATCACTGTCGCATCATTTTGAGATCATGAGCAATTCTTCCGACATCACTGTAGCATTATTTTGAGGTTTTGAGGTACCTTTGTTTGTAACCGATCTGCTGACCAGCGAGACGCCACCACGCACGGCTGTCGGCTCCGTAAAGGAGGGAGAGGAATTTGAAAGGACGGAGAAGGGTCGGACCAGGTCTTCTTCTAGGTGACCACTCACTATCGTCTGCCACACTGCCCCTCATGGTGGGGAGTGTAGCGCCATCCTGCCACAGTACATTTGTTTCATTCTTTTGCTCTTGCACTTTCATTAAAATGGACTTGACTTGAGAATGTTTTGTTTCAAAATATAGAAGAATTCCCAGATTTATAGGTAGCATGAGTATGAAGTTGCACTTGCACCCGGTGGGAAAATGTCCTCTGCATTTGACTCTCACTATGTAGGAGCAGTGGTAGCAGTGTCAGCCTGGGGGCTTGGTCAAGATCAATAACAGGAGTAGCAGACAGGTAATATCCATAGCATGCTTGTTGTTTGAGAGGAGTAAGGGTACACTGTTGGTCTCTCACCTGATGCGCTGTCATCAGCACAAATGATCTGTTCCTAAACATCAAAATCTACCATCCCCCCTGATTGTTTTTTACAACTGGAGTACTGGTTAACACTTTAGAAAGCCTTCATTCAGAGCTGTGAAGAACCTTGAACCTGATATCCCAGACATCAAAGTGGGCCACTAACTGGCCAGATGAAGCTATGCTAGGCTGCTGTATTCTGAAGAGGTAAAGTAGCAGCTTCTGAGAGGGATGCTAACCTGGATGTGTTCATCTCCTACTTTAATATCAGCGGCCCAACTTGGAGCTCTGACAGCCTCCAGCTTGTTGTTCCTGTTTCTGCTTCAGTCAACAGGGAACTCCAACCTGCAGTCGAATCTTCAACAACAATGGAATAGAAAAGTGAGGAAGAAAAACTAGAATAAACTTACAAAGCTGAGAAATGTTCATGAAGAAGAAAGGCACACGTTATGATTGAGGCCAGAAACTAAAACTCCACACCAAATGTACTTTGACTTGTAGGATAATGAACTTGAATGTGTTGAAACAGCAGATCAATGAATCCACTACCACACAACAAGATGATGACCCCCTACCACAAGATGGCGTCACAGATCCTGACGCTCTGAGCAGGAAACACCGAGCAAAACATTACAACAAAGCTCCTGTTGTTCCCTACAGGAAAAACTGTGGCTCTGATGAGAAGAAGGATCCCAGCCTCCTCTGAGGATCCATGGCCGCACCATTGGGTAGAAGGACGATGGGGTCGGCACCAGGAGGAACCCTGGTGTCTCCGATGCAGGGAAGATGGAGCAGTGAAGAGGCCACATTGTTGCGTCCTAAAGAGGACATTTGGTGGAGCCTGAGACAGCAAACATCACGCCCCCTTCATCAGAAGAACCACAGCACCAGAAGAAAGAATCCTGGCAGTGACGACAGGGAGGATCAGGGTGACCTCCTCACCTCCACCTTTGAACCTTCAAATGAACTTTAAAAAGCTTTAGAGTGGAGAAGGATTTTAAAACCTTTTATTGTTTTTTCCTTTCATTCTCATTTGTGCGATTGTCTGATTTATTAGAAATAAACACTGTCTGCTGGGTTTCCATGGACTGTGATTCTCTTTTTGCATGCAAGTTGAAAGTTCTGCCAATAAAAACCACGAGTATTTGAAGACCAAAGGAAGAACCCCCAAAGTCAGGACCCTGAGATCAAAGTGAGCGCTCTGATCTCAGAGGTCTGGGATATTTCCCATCCCATGGCCCTTCAAATAAGAGCCCTGTGTCTCTGTCTCAAAGTTTTCAACCATATTTGTTTGCTAAATTAAAACCAGACGACCACTGTGGTCCTTTTTACATGGTAAGTAAAGCACAGATGCCCTGGTGGACCTGTTGGCACCCTGGACTTTGAATCCAGTGACCTGAGTCCAAGTCTCAGTTCCAGCAGGTTTCCTGCAGCCTTCAGCAGAGCTGCCATGTTTCTCTGTAGAGAACTAAGTGATGCTCTCAGCAGGTTGAGGGCACCACCAACAAGTGAGGGATGAACCTCTGACTTCCTTCTTGTCAAACAGGAAACTCCTAATACGTCATTTGAGTAAAGTACCTCATATTCCTGACATCCAAGTAGTAGTGAAGTGGAGGAAGAAGGGAGGAGATCTCCAACAGGATCCTTCTTCCCTCTGTCCTCCTTGATCTCATGGATCACCACAGTCAAGTGGAGACCCAAGCTCCCGGATGGATCTGGCACTCAGGAACTGCTGAGTTTTCCAGTGGACTTTGTTCCATCCATGGTTCAGGAGCAGGACTCCTCCTGGTTAACCTGGTATCTTTCCACCCAACGTTGGGTTCTTGGAGAATTTTTCATGTCATGTCAAGAAATCAGGCTGGAGGGTTTTTCAATAAGAGAAATTCTGGTAACTTAATTAAGTGGCATGTTTGTTGAAGCAGTAATTAACTGATAAATTAAGGAAGGCCTGGCCAGTCTTTGCTCCCAGGTCATACGATGGAGTTAGAAAGTCCTGAATCAATCTGGAGTTCCATGATTTCCTTGTGGTTCATGATCCTTTTGCCAATGTAGTCTGGAACAAGAGCAAGATGAACCTCCAAATATCAACAGGTTGATTGCAGGTGATGTCAAGTTGTATTTAGAGGAACCTCCTCCTTGTGTTTGGTTCCAGGGTGGAAGGGTGAGAACTCTGGATCCAGTGATCCCATTTCAAGTCTCAGAAGGACCTTCCTGTCTGGAATGTGTCCCATGTAACAAACTGATCAAGAGATGTTACGTGGTTCAAATGTTCTGGTTCATTTCTTACTGCCATGAACACAGACTGTGTGTTTAATGTTAACAATAAATGTAACGACTAAGGAGCCAGTAGCTCCTGTGGAAAAAATTCTACTTTGTCAGTGAATGAATTCATTTGATATTGAAGTCTGCAACTTTCAGTGTCAGTCAGGATGGCCGAGCGGTCTAAGGCGCTGCGTTCAGGTCGCAGTCTCTCCTGGAGGCGTGGGTTCGAATCCCACTTCTGACAAAGGACATTTTCTCCACATTCCTATGCATCCACAATGGTACATTCCAAACCCAGTTGAAGCTGCTCTCCACTGATGGGAGTGAGTGGTTGAACTGGCAGCAGAGGAGGCAAAGGAGCTTCCCTGTGACGGTCCAACATCGCCTGGTTTCCTCCAACATGGAGCAGCCACCAAACTCTAACTTCAATGTTGGATCAAAGTCTACTGAAGGAATGTGTTTTCTTTCAAGTCACATTTTGTCCAGTAACTTCATAATCAGAGTCGCCATCTCATCACATGACTAAAGTCTGGGTTCTGGATTGGTGGTAAAATATCCTTCCATGCCCCTCACTAGTTTGCACACAGAAAAGCATATTTTACTGGTTTCAGATCTCTTAGCTTGTTCTCTCTCTTAAACCAGCTGAGGCAGCTTTCATTGTGTGATTTATTTTAAAATATAAATATGGAACAGAACCATTGGAATCAGATGTCAGGACATTTGAAGGAATGTCAATCTCCTGTTGAAATGTTGCAGTGTGCAGCTGAGGCTCTCTGGCAGTGGCACCAGGAGCCCCAATGGCAGAACCTGGACCCTCCTGGAGGAGAACCACAGGTGAGGGCCTTCTTGGCTCCAGATTGATGGAAATCAAGTGTCTGAGGCTGTTAGCAGCCATGAAGTTGATCTGGTTGGCACTGGTATTTGTTCTTGCTGCAGCTCAGGAGTGATTCAGGAGAAGAGGTTCAGAACAGCCCAGGTTGGGGACTGGAATTCTAAAATTTCCCCTGGAACCAAACAACCTTGGAGGGTAAAAGCTCCAATCATAGCCACTCAGATGCAGCAGCAGAAGAAGCTGTCATCCACCCTGACAGTCAGAGCATCAAGTCAAGAAAACATCACCATCTTGTAGTTCCAAACCTCCACCTGTCAGATTCAGCTACTTCTTATTGTGGGACTTTAAACTTGAACACAATGGAATTTGGACAAGGAGTTTTCCTTCCAGTCCAAACATCATCGTCCAGCCTCCAACCAGAGGTCCATCAGTTATCATGGAGCCACAGGTGGAGTCTGGATTCTTTTCTATAATGTGATGGCAATGACAGTCCTGCCAAGTGACATCACTGACATGACTGGATGACTTCAGTCATGTGACTGGATGACTTCAGTCATGTGACTGGATGGCAGTGCAGATTCCAATGTAGAGGTTGGGGAAATAGTCTCTGAGAATCCAACTTGAAGCCACGCCCTCCTTGTTCTTCAAAAACCCAAACAGCGACCATCAGTCTCCCACCAATCCTGTACTTGGTTCAATGTTGCTGTTCCATTTTGCAGCATTCATCCCCTCATTCTGGAGGCTTTAACATGAAAATGAAAATGCTGACAGACACAAATGCAAATCAGGGTATTTGACCAGAGGTGACATATCTTTTAATGCCTTTCTTGTTATATTTGATATATATGTTCTGTATGGTTATATTTGTTATGGTTGTTATGGAGTTGATGGTTATTATCTCTGTTTCTTGTGTCTTTGTCTTTGTCGTCCTCCCCTTCGTCCGTCCTGGATTTTTGACCTTGGTTTCAGGAAGCGTGTGACCTCAAGTCCTTTTTCTGTGCTGCTGAACGTAGAGCCTTGCTTCATTGTGCTCGCTAAAGTGTGATCCTCCCTGCTAATTCCTTATTTCCTTGACTAATTACCCACCAAAAATTAATACCTAACTGCTTTATTTGGCTGAAGTTTAAAAGACCATCATTCTGGTAGCAACAGTCTTTCTGCCTGATAAATTCTCCACTCCAAGCTAACGATGGCTTCTCCCTCTTGTCCTCCTCTCTCCTGCTCAGAGTGCCACATGTTTTCTTCCTCCTCTGCCTCCTTTAGTGATACTGATAAGTGTGTTAAATATAGTTTTTTGTTGTGTTGGAGGTGAGGCTTAGCGAGGTTGAATTGGACCTGCAGCAGCTCTGCACCAAAAGCTGCGAGAGCTAGCCAGCCCTCACTAGCTGGTGTAGACCAACTTAGCTTAGCTCCTAGCTTAGGCCTAACTAGCGCTTCCCCAGCAGCTCCCAAGCATCTGGGAGAGTGCCAAGAAAAGTTGGGCCTAAGCTAGGATGTGCTTGCTCATGAAGAATTGTTGGGTGTAAATTCATTTAAGGAGTGTTGAACTGGACCTGTTCTACTTGTAAAGTGTAACTTTTGTTATTTGGTGCTTTATAGGGTGATGACTTGACTTCATTGCAGCTTTGACCTGAGCAGGTGTTCATCCTCATCTCAGTAACAGGGGACACTTTATCACAGCAGTGGACAAACATCAGCATTCATCACCCAGCAGCTCCTCTGATCAACAGAACAAGTTAAAGTATTCTGGAGAATGAGGGCATGGATCCCTCTACCTCTCACATGCTAAGCTAGCATGCTACCATTTGAGCTAATTCCTCTGTTAAGGAGCACAGCAGATGATGGAGGTTGACCTTTAGGCTGCTGAGAATTCAACAACTGAAACATTTTAGGAATTCCCTCATCTTGTTGGAAATAATTTGATAGAAGAAAACCTTGAAACATGATGTTGTTATTATTTATGTCTTTAATGCACCCAAACCTTTATTTTTCTGGGGTTTTGAGAGGTTCTGGGTCATGAATCAAAATTTAAAATGGACAAAAATGTCCTGCAGGGTCACTGGGGCCGCACGTTTCATGTTCTCAACAGATTAGAACTGTAGAGTGTGTGTGGTGTGTTTGTCAGGAGCTGTCAAGACCAAAGTTGTTGACACACAAAAGAAAGAAACATGTCAAAGTTTGTTCATTCTTGTGAGTTCAACTGAAAATTAGTTGCAGAGTGACGACAAAAATGGAGAAATCCTCACTATCCTATCCTCTTCACTACTCCATCAAAACCACTGACACACACACACACACACAAATAGTTTGTGTTTGTGAGAAGATAAAAAACCTACTATGCTTCAATAAATATAAATTGTTGAATATCAATCCTCTACTCATGTGTGGGAGTGTAGTTGTTGTGGCCGAGTGGTGAAGGCGATGGACTAGAAATCCATTGGGGTCTCCCTGCTCAGGTTCCAGTCCTGCCAACAACGTTAAACTGCTGTTCCAGAGGAGACAACACCTGCTCCTACTGTAGGTCCATGTGTCAAAGGTTTTCTTTCAAGGGCTGCAGCAGCTGATGATGAGGGAGAGAGAGAGGATTGGTCGCATGTTGTCTTGTCTCCACCATTCTGGTGTTGACCAGATACTCCAGTGGTGGTGAAGCTGATGGGAAGGTTCCATGTTCTACCAGTCTCATCTAGAACTGAGGTGGAGCTTAGGGTTAAGTAGGAATTGGTTTGGTTTAGTCCCTGGGAATGTCAGTTGGTGTGTGTGTGTGTGTGTGTGTGTGTGTGTGTGTGTGTGTGTTACATGCATTTCTTGTCTTATCTGTTTTTCTATTGGAGACCATTTCTCTATAGAACGTGATCAGGACTCCTCATCCTCACAGGGACCAAAGACAAAGTAATTTGTCTTTTAGAGTTTAGGTCTGAGTAGAGTTTAGGTTCAGATTAGGGATTAGACATCCTTTGGTGAGGATTAGGATTAAGGTGAAACTGTACATGAAATGGAAATTAATGTCCGAACTAGGATAGCTGTGCAAACCTGTGTGTGTGCGTGTGTGTGTGTGTGCGTGTGTGTGTGTGTGTGTGTGTGTGAGTCTGTGTGTGTGTGTGTGTGTGTGTGTGTGTGTGTGTACATGCAGACTTTCCCTTGTGACAGCTGATTTGGTTTGGAATCCATCTTAGTCAGGAAATTTGGAGAAAATTCTATCATTTAATTGCAATTATTTTGATTTACAACACTGCAAAAATAAGTAAAATCATCTCCCCTCCAAAAACCCTCCTCTTCAACTTTGTACTCAAGTTGTCTCCTCATCAGGCACCACAGGATCCAGCAGGTTCAGTTAAAACGGTCATTAGAGATTGAAAAAATGTCCATCAAACACAAAATAAGGCTTCAAATAGGTTTACAATTTTATTTGATGTTGACACATTTTGTCCATTTGACATCAGGACTGCTCCCAGATCAGCTCCATGACCTCATCCCTGCACCAGATCAGCTCCATGACCTCATCCCTGCACCAGAGTACCGCCCAAGTTCATCAAGGACAGCAAACATGAGCAGATCTAGATTCACCTCCATCTTTAGAGGCTGTTGAATTTCCTCCTGAGGACCGTCAGGCTGTTTCCTTACTTTGCTGTGACCCAACAGCAGACAGCAACAAGGACTGCTGCAGTGCACTTGGTAAAATCACCATCTGGAGTCTGGACCAAGATGCTGATGTGATCCTTTGATGAGTTTAGAATCAGTCAGAGATCAAAGACTGAAGCAGGAGATCAATGTACAGAATTCAGAGATCAAAGACTGAAGCAGGAGATCAATGTACAGAATTCAGAGATCAAAGACTGAAGCAGGAGATCAATGCACAGAATTCAGAGATCAAAGACTGAAGCAGGAGATCAATGCACAGAATTCAGAGATCAAAGACTGAAGCAGGAGATCAATGCACAGAATTCAGAGATCAAAGACTCCTGGAGCTTTGCCTTCTCTTGTCTTTGGGCCTGGATGTTCCTGAATGTTTTACTCCACCAGTAACTTGTTCATCCTCCTTTTTCTGCCTCGTGTCTCTGAATCAGCTCATCGTTTGTTGTGTCCACGTCTCCGTGTCACCACCTCAAGTCAGTTATCAACCTGTGGGAACAATAAATGCTGCCTACTTCAGAACTTTGCAGCTCAGTTGAATGTGTGGCTCCTACATTTTCTACTTGCACTCCAAAAAATTAATTCCCAAAAGGAACATTATTATTATCATGTTTTATGTAACATGAATGACACATCAATATCCAAATATATACATGACATCAATTATCTCTTGATAGGGATAAACATCAATAACAAGTGAGAGAAGTCATGTGGTTCTCCGACCTCTCTAAGCTGCATAGCAGTGCTGGAGGAGTGCTGACATCATCATTCTGGTTCCTTGCTGGATGGAGGCCTAAACTCTGCAGTGAAACCTACTGCCTTGAACTCCCTCTTCATTCTGGCTCAGGCTTTTCCTGCCAACAAGGCAGCGTCAACAGAAGCAGTCAGCTGATGTCCACAGCTCAACATGAAAAGGACACTTTTCTTTGAAGACAAAACTTTCAAGGAGTTTTTGCTGCCAATACAGGACAACACCCACTCACAAACCAGTGTTGGGCAAGTTACTGAACAGCTGTAATGTGTTATTTATTACTTGTTACTGTCATTTTAAAATAATTGGTTACATTAGGATTGTGTCTGCCAGGGCCATCTTTCTGTGTGGAGTCTCCATGTTCTCCCCATGCCTGCGTGGGTTCTCTCTGGTACTCCAGCTTCCTCCCACCGTCCAAAGACATGCAATTTGGGGACGAGGCTGATTGGACACTCTAAATTGACCGTAGGTGTGAATGGTTGTTCGTCTCTGTATATTGGCCCTGCGATGGACTTGCGACCTGTCCAGGGTGTACCCCACCTCTCTCCCGTAGACGCTGGGATAGGCTCCACCCCCCCTGCGACCCTTACCAGTAAGGAATAAGCGGAAGACGACGATGGATGGATGGATAATGAACTTGAATGTGTTGAAACAGCAGATCAATGAATCCACTACCACACAATAAGATGATGACCCCCTACCACAAGATGGCGTCACAGATCCTGACGCTCTGAGCAGGAAACACCGAGCAAAACATTACAACAAAGCTCCTGTTGTTCCCTCCAGGAAAAACTGTGGCTCTGATGAGAAGAAGGATCCCAGCCTCTTCTGAGGATCCATGGCCGCACCATTGGGTAGAAGGACGATGGGGTCGGCACCAGGAGGAACCCTGGTGTCTCCGATGCAGGGAAGATGGAGCAGTGAAGAGGCCACATTGTGGCGTCCTAAAGAGGACATTTGGTGGAGCCTGAGACAGCAAACATCACGCCCCCTTCATCAGAAGAACCACAGCACCAGAAGAAAGAATCCTGGCAGTGATGACAGGGAGGATCAGGGTGACCTCCTCACCTCCACCTTTGAACCTTCAAATGAACTTTAAAAAGCTTTAGAGTGGAGAAGGATTTTAAAACATTTTATTGTTTTTTCCTTTCATTCTCATTTGTGCGATTGTCTGATTCATTAGAAATAAACACTGTCTGCTGGGTTAAAATTGACTGTGATTCTCTTTTTGCATGCAAGTTGAAAGTTCTGCCAATAAAAACCACAAGTATTTGAAGACCAAAGGAAGGACCCCCAAAGTCAGGACCCTGAGATCAAAGTGAGCGCTCTGATCTCAGAGGTCTGGGATATTTCCCATCCCATGGTCCTTCAAATAAGAGCTCTGTGTCACTGTCTCAAAGTTTTCAACCGTATTTGTTTGTGAAAATTAAAACCAGATGACCACTGTAGTCCCTCCTACATGATTAGTGCCATATTTCGTCTCAATCACATCTTCTTTGGACAGGTTCCATGGTGTAACGGTTAGCACTCTGGACTTTGAATCCAGCAATCCGAGTTCAAATCTCGGTGGAGCCTCCAGCACGTCTCTGACAGGCTTTGAAAGTGGAGTTGTGTTTGTCCGTGGCCAACTCCTGCTCCTTGGCTGCGGTGGACGGGAGGAAGCTCAGGTCCTAACAATGCTGCCTCCAGCTTTAATTAAGACCTCAGTTTTGTCCTGGTTGAGCTGGAGAAAGTTCTCTGTCACCATGACAGGTAAATGGACATCAACTGGTCCTGAGTCATCAGGAGACACGGCCATGTGAAAAGAAGAGAATGGCTGCTAGCTTGACAAAGAACTGCACAAACCAGGTTCAAGCTGGACTTTGGACCCTGGTATCTGCAACGACTCCATCAACTCCTGATCTAGCAGCTCTGCTGGGTCCAACTATTTTACAGAACATTTGACAGACCTGTGGAGCAGTGAGGACACACATGAGTTGATCACATGATCCACTGAAGCACCATTTTACCTGCCACTGAGGTCACCAGCATGAACTGGAGTTGGGAATCTTGAATTGAACCTGGTATCACAGCGACACCTACTGCTGCAAAATGGAACAGCAACATTGAACCCAGTACAAGATTGGAGGGAGACTGATGGTCGCTGTTTGGGTTTTTGAAAAACAAGGGGGGCGTTGGTTCAAGCTGGATTCTCAGAGACTATTTCCCCAACCTCTACATTGGAATCTACACTGTCATCCAGTCATGTGACTGAAGTCATCCAGTCACGTGACTGAAGTCATCCAGTCATGACTGAAGTCATCCAGTCATGTGACTGAAGTCATCAATTCATGTCAGTGATGTCACTCTGCAGGACTGTCATTGCCGTCTCATTCTAGAAAAGAACCCAGACTCCACCTGTGGCTCCATGATAACTGATGGACCTCTGGTTGGAGGCTGGACGATGATGTTTGGACTGGAAGGAAAACTCCTTGTCCAAATTCCATTGTGTTCAAATTTAAAGTCCCACAATCAGAAGTAGCTGAATCTGACAGGTGGAGGTTTGGAACTACAAGATGGTGATGTTTCCTTGACTTGATGCTCTGACTGTCAGGGTGGATGACAGCTTCTTCTGCTGCTGCATCTGAGTGGCTATGATTGGAGCTTTTACCCTCCAAGGTTGTTTGGTTCCAGGTGAAACTTGTGAAACACACACAGTGACCCCGCATGTCGTTTTTGTCCAACTTAAATTTTCATTCATTACCCAGAACCTCTCAAAAGCCCTGAAGAAAAATTGAATATTTGGTGTTTGAAAGCCATAAATCACATCCATATCATCTCGTCCATCTCAGTCTGACCTCATCTTTGTTTGTTGTTTTTAAAGAGGGACAAATTGGTACTTGGTTAAAAAAGCACTCTGGGAAAATGATCCTGCTTTCAGGGAGGTCTTTGGTGAGTTTGCTAACAATGCAGAGAACCATGACGGAACCAAGCACAAGGCTGCTGCCCTCCGCATCACAGCTACACTTTGGAGTCTGTTTGAACTGAATGTGAAGGGTCTGACATCATCACACCAGTACGACAACAAGTGACCGTGAACCAAAGAAAACCTTCACTGATGAGTCCATGGATCTAATTGATCTGTGCCATTTCCTGATCTTCAGGTTCGTTCTTTGATTTCTTTCTTTGATCTCTAAATTCTGTGCTTTGGTTTCCTTGGTCAGTCTTTGAATTCTGGTTCGTAATAAAAAAGAACTCCCAGCATATTTCTGCAGACCATAGATAGGGATTTTACCAACTGCACCATAGCAACCCTCTTGCTGTCTGCTGCTGTGCCATTGAAAAGTAAGACAGCCTGGCAGTCAACAAACTGGGCTCAACAGAAAAATGTCAACTAAAGATGGATTAAAGACCAGGAGGAAATGTAACCAACCTACAAAGATGGAGGAGAATTGAGACCCACATGTTTGCCATCCTTGATGAACTGTCCACTGGTGCAGGGGATGAGGTCATGGCGATGATCTGGGAGCCAGTCCTGGATGTTAAATGCCCTGATGATGGACAGTGCAGTGGCAAAATGTCCGGTCCACTGACTGAACTCTGCCACAAATGAGGAACAACAGTCAGCAAGGAGTAGAAACGAAGAGGAGAAATGGAGAGAACAGAAAGAATGAGAGATCATGGAGGAAAGAGGCTGATATTTGCAAGTGTTCTGACTACAACACAGCAATCTAGAGAAACCATGACCTGGATTACTGAGGACCTCCACTGGCAGTTCATTTCTGTTGATCATAGGGCCATGCTGGGTGAAGCAGGACTGAATCCTGGGACTGAGGTTGTGGAGCAATGGTCACCTTTCCTGCTGAAACTGTCAATTCTTCTGCTTGGTTCTCTCCACAAAACCAGTCCCTTAACGGAGCTCAAACCCCAGTTACAGCTGTGAGAGCCCAGAATCGGACACACTGGACCATCAGGAACAGCTTTGTGCTTTCAAACAACAGAGACGACACTCAAGGACTCAGGGAACGCAGGAATCTCTGGCCTCAGCTGACATGTTGAATTTCAGCAACACTTCATGATGCTGAGTTTAGCAAACCAATGAGAAGATGAAGGAGGCCGTCAACTCCTTCAAGCTCAACATCTCCACTGCTTTACCTCAGGAGGTCAGAGGTCAAAGCAGAACCTGCACCCCCCACCTCTGATGTTTACTCCACACAGAGATGAGGGGTCGGTTCAGAAGAGTGAGCTGGAGTCTGGGCAAGTCTTTTCATTCAGTCCCTGGTTTAAACAATTGTCTCCACCAACTTCAGTATGGGTCTGGACCTGCACAGGTTCCAATTCCTGTCTTGGTCCCAAGGGTTTGTTGAACCAGAGAAGCTCCAACTGGTGACGCTCATCCAACCATGCATGAAGGTCAACCTGCATTATCTGCTGTGCTCATTAGCAGGGACTTAGCTCCAATGGTAGAGTGCTAGCTTAGCATGTGAGAGGGAGAGGGATCCATACCCTCGTTCTCCAGAATACTTTAACTTGTTCTGTTTATCAGAGGAGCTGCTGGGCGATGAATGCTGATGTTTGTCCACTGCTGTGATAAAGTGTCCCCTGTTACTGAGATGAGGATGAACACCTGCTCAGGTCAAAGCTGCAATCAAACCAGGGACTTTGAACCACACAGGTAGTGAAGGAGTTTGTCACCAGGCTTTAAACTTCCCACCATCTCCTGAATGTGGAGCAACTTGTCCTGCCAAAACTGTCCCCTCTTCCATCCTTAATAACACCTGTCCTGACAGCCGCTCAGGCTGCAGCAGTGAAAGCGCTGAATGCAGCCAGGATACACAATGACTCAACACAGGAATCTGTTGACTCAGCTGGAGAAGCAGAGGGTCCACCAAGACCAGCAGACACCTTCATTCTTGATTCTTGATTCAAGGGCAGCCCCTTGAGATGCACCATCTCATTTTGGAGGGGGTCCTGACAAATAATGACCAACAATACAACAATAATAAAAGTAGATTCTATTTTCAACACAAGGACACACACATCATACACCCAGGTACAGGCCAACAATGTTCCCCAAAGCCCCCCCCCCCCCCCCATCCAGTATTATACAAAGTATGATCAGAGATCCCACTACAGAATAAGAGTGGGCCTGTGTTCACATACTCATACATTTAAACACCCATCTAAATAAATACTGCTTCCATGCACCATTAAAGTACACAATGCATATTCATACACAAATATCCACATATTTACAGTACAGAGAACAAACAAGAACAAGTAGAGAGTGAATCCTGGAGAGAAAAGGGGAGGTGCATCAGAAACAAGAGCAGATGTTTGAAAATGCTTGATGATTTGAAGATGAGAAAGGAAGAGAGAGACCCAAGTGAGGAGGAAAGGTTGTTCCAATCTGATGGAGCTTTAAATACAACCGGTCAAAGCAGGAGGCCGTCCCCACTGATCCTGGATCTGCTCGACCTTCCTGCCTGTTAAAAGGAAGGTTTTCATCACCACTGTTGCAGGATGTGCTGCTGGTGGAGAATTGTTGGGTGTAGATTCATTGAAGCAGTTTGGTGCTGGACCTGCTGTACTAGTAAAGAGTCATGAGAGAACTTTGTTGTGATTTGGTTCTAACAAATAAAAATGACTTGACTTGATTTGGTGCCTCATGAGGAGAAAATTTGGGCACAAAAGTTGGACAAGAGTGTTTGTGGAGGTTGTGGATCAAAGTTCTATTGATATACAACACAGAAAATCAAACAATGTGAAGCAGGCTAATGAACAATAAATCAAATATAAAAATGCTTTATTTGAAGATCTAGAATATCTTGTGAATATCTGGAGCTTCATTCCAGCAGCAGACCTCCTCAGGTGATGACTTCATATTTGACATGTTTACCATTCAATGAGACTCATTGTCAGTCCATTGAAATCTACTGGTGTTCCTGGTGAGTTGATTTAACAACATGAGCTGACAGAATCTACGTTCAGGTAGGAACCACCACATCCAGGGGTCTGGACCTTTGAGCAGGCAGAGCCATCAAAGTAGCAGACTAAGTTTATGTAAATTAGAGGCACACACACATGTTAATGGTGAGGTTTATTGAATCAGCAAACAAGTGAAACATTTTCTATGCCATGTGTTCTGGGGAGGGACCTGGGAAGCACAGGGGGGCCGGCCATCCTGCCTGTGGAAAATGAAGACCCCAGTGTCAGTCAGTGGTAATCAGTGTGCAAGGCCTGGTATTTAGTGTTGATCTAGTTTGTCTCATGTAAATGTGGCAGTTTCAGTCGTCACGTCAGTCCTCACCTCTTCCTGGTGGTTTCCTTAAAGGGGGTGGAGCCAAAAGGGGAGAGTGGCCCAAGGAAGCTCCTTAAGAGCTGTAGGTGCAAACCTTTGCTCCCAGATGGGGGAGGGGGTACAATCACAGGCGAGGTTCATTGAATGATTATGCATGTGGATGTATGATTGAGTTGGTGTAGTAGTCTGGAATCATGTATATATTTAGTCAGATTCAGTTGTTGAGATGGTGCTGGTTTGATGTAAATATTGATTGTAGAGCATGGTTGTGGTCTCACCTCCACTCTGTGGGCCATCCGTCATCATCTTCTGCTTATTCCTTACTAGTAAGGGTCGCGGGGGGGCTGGAGCCTATCCCAGCATCTACGGGCGAGAGGCGGGGTTCACCCTGGACAGGTCGCCAGTCCATCGCAGGGCCAACACATAGAGACGAACAAACATTCACACTCACAGTCACACCTACAGTCAATTTAGAGTATCAATCAGCCTAGTCCCCTAATGTCCATGTCTTTGGACAGTGGGAGGAAGCCGGAGTACCTGGAGAGAACCCACGCAGGCCCGGGGAGAACATGGAGACTCCACACAGAAAGATCCCACGCCCGAGCCGGGACTCGAACCCGGGACCTTCTTGCTATGAGGACACAGTGCTGACCACTGCACCACCGTGCAGCCCCGCTATGGGCTGGTCTGTCTAATTTCCTGCAGCCAGGAGGGAATTAAAGGCAGTCAGGGGTTTTTAATTTAAGTTGATGGTGTCTCATGCAATCTCTTTCAATACTCCAGTGGTGGTTTAAGTGAAGAAAAACATGGGTTAGTCAGTAGGACTCTGTGTGTTTGTGTGTGTGAGAAGTGGACTGTTGTTAACTCTCACAATGGTTGGTGATTGTGGAGGAAGAAAAAATCCTTATGAACCTCTTTTTAACAGACACACATTTCTAAAGACACTGGTTCATTTTATTTTTCTTCTTCTAGCAGAGGATGGTTTTGATCCATCGACCTCTGGGTTATGGGCCCAGCACGCTTCCTCTGCGCCACTCTGCTCTACCATTGACAGAACAGGCCTTGTTTTAGGACAGCATTCTCTGTCTTTGTCTCTGCCCTGCTCTCCTGCTCTCTTTCCCCTCATTTAGTCCTTGACATGATACATGCTCTACAGCTCTGCGGGTGGAATGAAGACCTGCGTCTGCTCTGCTCGTGCCGTCCTTCGTCTCAACCTAAATTGTTTGACCCCACCTTTATAATGATCGGACTCGCTCCCGCTGAGCGCGCCAGGCGCTGCAGACAACACAACCAAACTGGCCCCGATCAGGATTTGACAGGCCGAACTCGCGCCGAAATCTTTACAAAAAATCCATTTTTGTCACCCACGTGAAGATGGGTGGGAACATGCCCTAAAAACACCAAGAATAATATCCACCACCTTCTGAACGGGGCCTGGCCCGTCTCCTGCATCAGGGGCTGCCGCAGTCGCGCATCAGCTGTTCAACAGCTGTTCGCCGCAACACTCAATGAGACAAAGACATAGAAGCTCAAGCTGCTGTTGAGGAGGCTCTGATCCTAGAGTGGTTAGTACTCTGTGTTGTGACCGCAGCAACCCGGTTCGAATCCGGGTCACGGCAGCATGAGATAAATTTCTTTGTGTGTATTGATGGACACAAGCCAAGCAGAAATTTCCCACGATGCAATAGGGCAGTGTTTGGTCAGTGTTGAGCAGGCGTCAGTCTGACAATGATGTCATATTATTGTGTCATCACCTGACCAGACCCAAAAGTAGGCTCAGGTATCAGTTTCTTCTCAATGCTAATGTCTGCTAGCTTAGTCTGCTACTTTGATGGCTCTGCCTGCTCAAAGGTCCAGACCCCTGGATGTGGTGGTTCCTACCTGAACGTAGATTCTGTCAGCTCATGTTGTTAAATCAACTCACCAGGAACACCAGTAGATTTCAATGGACTGACAATGAGTCTCATTGAATGGTAAACATGTCAAATATGAAGTCATCACCTGAGGAGGTCTGCTGCTGGAATGAAGCTCCAGATATTCACAAGATATTCTAGATCTTCAAATAAAGCATTTTTATATTTGATTTATTGTTCATTAGCCTGCTTCACATTGTTTGATTTTATGTGTTGTATATAAATAGAACTTTGATCCAAAACCTCCACAAACACTCCAACTTTTGTGCCCAAATTTTCTCCTCCTGAGGCACCAAATCAAGTCAAGTCATTTTATTTGTTAGAACCAAATCACAACAAAAGTTCTCTCATGACTCTTTACTAGTAGAGCAGGTCCAGCACCAAACTGCTTCAATGAACCTCCACCCAACAGTTCTCCACCAGCAGGACATCCTGCAACAGTGGTGATGAAAACCTTCCTTTTAACAGGCAGGAACGTCGAGCAGATCCAGGATCAGTGGGGACGGCCTCCTGCTTTGACCGGTTGTATTTAAAGCTCCATCAGATTGGAACAACCTTTCCTCCTCACTTGGGTCTCTCTCTTCCTTTCTCATCTTCAAATCATCAAGCATTTTCAAACATCTGCTCTTGTTTCTGATGCACCTCCCCTTTTCTCTCCAGGATTCACTCTCTACTTGTTCTTGTTTGTTCTCTGTACTGTAAATATGTGGATATTTGTGTATGAATATGCATTGTGTACTTTAATGGTGCATGGAAGCAGTATTTATTTAGATGGGTGTTTAAATGTATGCGTATGTGAACACAGGCCCACTCCTTTTCTGTAGTGGGATCTCTGATCATACTTTGTATAATACTGGATGGGGGGGGGGGGGGGGGGGGGCTTTGGGGAACATTGTTGGCCTGTACCTGGGTGTATGATGTGTGTGTCCTTGTGTTGAAAATAGAATCTACTTTTATTATTGTTGTATTGTTGGTCATTATTTGTCAGGACCCCCTCCAAAATGAGATGGTGCATCTCAAGGTGCTGCCCTTGAAATCAAGAATCAAGAATGAAGGTGTCTGCTGGTCTTGGTGGACCCTCTGCTTCTCCAGCTGAGTCAACAGATTCCTGTGTTGCTTGAGTCATTGTGTATCCTGGCTGCATTCAGTGCTTTCACCGCTGCAGCCCAGCGTGATTGCCAGTCAGGACAGGTGTTATTAAGGATGGAAGAGGGGACAGTTTTGGCAGGACAAGTTGCTCCACATTCAGGAGATGGTGGGAAGTTTCAAAGCTGCCATAAATCTTGATAACAAACTCCTTCACTGTGTGTGGTTCAGAGTCCCTGGTTTGATTGCAGCTTTGACCTGAGCAGGTGTTCATCCACATCTCAGTAACAGGGGACACTTTGTCACACCAGTGGACAAACATCAGCATTCATCACCCAGCAGCTCCTCTGATCAACAGAACAAGTTAAAGTATTCTGGAGAATGAGGGCATTGATCCCTCTACCTCTCACATGCTAAGCGAGCGCTCTACCATTTGAGCTAATTCCCCTGTTCAGGAGCACAGCAGATAATGGAGGTTGACCTTCATGCATGGTTGAATGAGCGTCACCAGTTGAAGCTTCTCTGGTTGACCAATGTAATGGAGACCAAGGGTTCCATGACATGAATGATTAATTGAAGGTAGCATTTGTCTTGGTATTAACAGTTTATGTAAATTAGAGGCACACACACATGTTAATGGTCAGGTTTATTGAATCAGCAAACATGTGAAACATTTTCTATGCCATGTGTTCCAGGGAGGGACCTGGGAAGCAAAGGGGGACCGGCCATCCTGCCTGTGGAAAATGAAGACCCCAGTGTCAGTCAGTGGTAATCAGTGTGCAAGGCCTGGTATTTAGTGTTGATCTCGTTTGTCTCATGTAAATGTGGCAGTTTCAGTTGTCACGGTCAGTCCTCACCTCTTCCTGGTGGTTTCCTTAAAGGGGGTGGAGCCAAAAGGGGAGAGTGGCCCAAGGAAGCTCCTTAAGAGCTGTAGGTGCAAACCTTCGCTCCCAGATTGGGGGGGGGGGGGGGGGGGTACTGATTGTAGAGCCTGGTTGTGGTTCATTTTATTTGTTCTTTTAGCAGAGGATGGTTTCAATCCATTGACCTCTGGGTTCTGGGCCCAGCTCTCTTCTGCTGAGCCACTCTGCTGGAGCAGGAAAAGAAGAAGGGATCTGAATTTCAAATGTTTCACATTGATAGGCTCCAGCCCACCCCCCACCCCACCCCCCTCACCCCTCCCACCCCTCCCACACACACAACCCTAAACAGGATAAGTGGAAGAAAATGGATGGATGGATGTTTCCCAGTTTGGTCATGACATTCCCTTTTTTTAACCTGTCCTGTTCAGGAAATGGAAATTTAGCTGCTATGTTGAATCAGAAAAACCTTTTGAAGTCTACTTTTGCTTCAGTCAGAAAGTAGACTGTTGTTAACTCTCACAATGGTTGGTGATTGTGGAGGAAGACAAAATCCTTATGAACCTCTTTTTAACAGACACACATTTCTAAAGATGTAGGTTCATTTTATTTTTCTTCTTTTAGCAGAGGATGGTTTCGATCCATCGACCTCTGGGTTATGGGCCCAGCACGCTTCCTCTGCTCCACTCTGCTCTACCATTGACTGAACAGTCCTTGTTTTAGGACAGCATTCTCTGTCTTTGTCTCTGCCCTGCTCTTCTGTTCTCTTTCCCCCCAACCAGTCAAAGCAGACGTCCGTCCCCACTGATCCTGGATCTGCTCGACGTTCCTGCCTGTTAAAAGGAAGGTTTTCATCACCACTGTTGCAGGATGTGCTGCTGGTGGAGAATTGTTGGGTGTAGGTTCATTGAAGCAGTTTGGTGCTGGACCTGCTCTGCTTGGAAAGAGTCATGAGAGAACTTTGTTGAGACTTGACTTGACACACACACACACACACACACAATCCTAAACAGGATAAGTGGAAGAAAATGGATGGATGGGTGTTTCCCAATGTGGCTCTGCAGCAGGAGGTCTTGTAGAAACAGGGACTGACCTGACACCAGCTCCCTCTGGAACAATGGTTCATTCATTCATCGGTGCCAGGAGGCCTAAAAACACAAAACACCAATTCAATCCAGGACCTTGGAGCCTAAACTGAAGCTCCATCACACGGTGGCTCTGCTGGGGCTCCCACAGGTGAGTGAGGCTGAGCTCCAGTCTGCTCTGAGGAGGCAGCAGACATCTGCACCACTCAGAGGTTTGGTTGGTGTCTTTGACAAAATCCCAACAAACTCAAATCCTGTTGAAGCAGGAAGTTCTAGTTGAACTCTCATCCACGTCACATGACCAAGAAAACCTCCTCTTTCATTCAGACCAGAACAGACAAACATAGAAACATTGACACGACAGGTGGGCACCGTCAACTTAAAGCACGTTAAAATGGCAAAATATGAGGCCATGCATGCATTTATTATGCAAAATATTTGATACTTTATTGATAATAAGGATTCCAAGAAACATTCTGAAACCAGGCCGACCTGTGCCGTGTGCTCGCCTATGGAAACAAACAGACCCAGAATCAGATATAGAGGTTCAGGTTCTGGATGGTTCTGGTTGGTTCCTGCAGTAATTGAAGCAGTTAAAGGCATATATATCCAAGTGTGTGTGTGTGTGTGTGTGTGTGTGTGTGTCAAAAACTGACCCACTTCTTTTGCCAACATGAGCCCACAGTGGTGGTGTCTCTAAAGAGGTGGAGCTCTGTCCTTCACCTGCTAGGTTCCAGCAGGCAGCTCAGGTCTAGTTTTCTTCACTGAGCCTCCATGATGAGTTTCCTCTGAGAAGTTCTTGTCCAAGGTCCCAGCTGGTAAAACCATTTTCACCAGTGATACTGGGACCCTGCAGTCCAGTGGTCTTTTCAGGACCACACTGGACCTGCCGTCTTTGTTTGTTGTGTTGTTGTGCAATGTGAGAGAACGTGACAGACCATTTTATACCAAAGAAAGGCTGTGTGTGTGTGTGTGTGTGTGTGTAACCATGTTAAACTCTTTAAATAAATGTTTCAACCTGCTATTATTTGGATGCTGTATGATTCCTGCAACCCCAGACTAACTCAGGTGTTCGTACTGCAACCTAAAGTATGGTGATGAGGAGAATGATGAACAATCCACAAGGTGATCAGAAAATAAGAAATGGATTCAGGAACAACAAACCCATCTCTGAACATGTGATTGAAACATGTGAGTGGGACTGTCAGAACCTGGCTTTACCTCAAAGTGTCTCATCCAGAGATCTGTGACAGGCGTCTGCTGTGGAGGGTCAGTCTGTCCGTCCACATTCAGATCATCGATGCAGCCACTCTGCTAGGATCAAACTACTCAGGATGAAACAGACCAATGTTGACATCAAGTAGCAACTCAGCAGCTGATCAACAGAGTCCTCAGCACCAGTAGAGCCTGGTCCTGGTCCCTGGGGGGCTCCAACCACCAGCCTCTCTGTTAACAGCCGAGCGCCACAGAGACTCTGAGTCTCCTGCTGTTCATGAAGAGTTTTCAGGCTAAATTCAGTGTGTGAGGTCCACACTGCACATTTGAGGGACCATCAAGGACAGAGGAGAGTCTGACTGTCATGGTGAAAGCCTTCAGCACTAGAACTGAAACAGCCCCCACCATCTTAACCCCCCCAGTCCAAACATCATCGTCCAGCCTCCAACCAGAGGTCCCTCAGTTATCATGGAGCCACAGGTGGAGTCTGGATTCTTTTCTAGAATGAGACGGCAATGACAGTCCTGCAGAGTGACATCACTGACATGAATGGATGACTTCAGTCACGTGACTGGATGACTTCAGTCACCTGACTTCAGTGCCAAACAGTGCACACTGGTGCCTACCAGTCAAAACCACCTCAGACTGTATCATTCTATATGCTTGGCTGTAGTGTGTGTGTGTGTGTGTTTTTAAAAAGGCAAAAGAGTATTTTTTTCAGCAATAGAACTTTAATACAAACACAAAATGAAAAGCAGAACAAGCCAGAACCCAAAATATGGATTTACAGAGGAAGCGTGCTGGGCCCAGAACCCAGAGGTGGATGGATCAAAACCATCCTCTGCTAAAAGAAGGGAACAAAATAAACCTGGTTGTTTTGAAATGTGAATCTGTTGAAGAGGGTGGAAATGGTGAGGTAGTCAGTTGTTCCTTTTGTTTTATGACAGAGACCTCATTGTTAACTAAATCATTTTAATTCTTTACTTGAAGATTCACGCTTTTTCGCTCAAAATGTTTGACAACTTCCTCCATGCTGGTGCCCCATCACACACAACAGGTGCACTTGTCCACTTTTCACCTCTGACCCTCAAACATTCACAGTCTTCCAGTGAACGTCCAATCGTCCTCTGAAATAAGAGATGAATCTTTCCCTGCTGAGACTCCTGATCTCTGACTGTCACTAGCATGTGCTAGCAGAATACAGCACTCCTTCTTCATGATCTGTCTTTGTCTCTGACCAGCTCTCCTGCTCTCTTTCCTCCTACCAGTCAAAGCAGACATCTTCACCTACTGATCTTGGATCTGCTGCCCGTTCCTGCCTGGTAAAAGAAGGAACCAGCACCTGGTTCTCCAGGCTGAATGAACTCCAGGACGTTGGCCAGCCGTGTCAGTTGGAACCTTATTTGTCCAAATAGAGAAAAAATAAGTCTGATTGTTGATGAAAGATGTCATCATGGCTTTGAAACTGTGGTTGGGGACCAGCCAACATGAGCACATTCATGGAAGAATAGCAGGAAAAACAGGAAGTGTCAGTTAGCAAGTACTCACCAGTCTGTCACTATCATACTTGATTCTAGTGGAACAAAATGGCTGCTGCTGACTGTGCTGCCTGGTGGAGGATCACTCTTCACCATCCTCTCAGGCCTTGATGGAACCAAAAAGGCCAGTTCCTGGAGAAGATCTTCTAGGGGTCCAGGTTAAAGCGGTGCCCCAGCTGGCACCAGGCGCTGACCCAGGTCCTGCATGGGAGATACTGTCAGTTCTGTTCTGCACTGCTCACAACCACAGGCTGGTGTTGAGGCCTGCAGCAACCAGGGCCCCAGTCACCAAGAGTATAAAGGCTGGTCATTGTGGCAGTGGGAGGAGTCAAAATGAAGACAGACCAATGTGAGCAGGACGTTCCTGGAGAAGTCAGAAGAACTTGACCATGTTTCCTACAGTACCCAGGAGGCCTGGTAGTTGTTGAAGGAAGCTCCAAAAGCAAAGAGCAGACAGCAGGACATCAAAAGAAAAGATCCAGACACTAAAACTACAAGTAGAAACAAGAAGAAATACTAAAAGCTTTGGAAAGATACTACAAGGTTGGATATACATTATTATATACACTACTATTCTCATTGACTCCTAAAGAGGGACAGGAAACATTAGAATGTGGATCAGATCAGCTGATTTCAGTGTTGAGTCCATCCCTCCATCCACTTTCTGTTCTTATCCTTTAAGGGTCATGGAGGGGGGGGGGGCGATCCCAGGTGACGTTGTTCAAGAGGCAGGGTTCACCCTGGACAGGTCACCAGTCCATCAGGAGAAATGAGGTGGACGGTATCATGCAACCTAAACTTAAACATTAGTCAGATCAAATTCAGATTAAAGCAAGAGTCTCCAGATCAAAGTCAGAATTCCTGATGATGTCATCAGGGCTTTGACAGTAGCTAGAATTCTGTCTTTGATCTCAGGAGGACATGAAAGAAACACAATTTAGAAAAGTATATGAGACCACGGCAGCATGATGGTGCAGTGGTGAGCACTGTGGCCTCACAGCAAGAAGGTTCTGGATTTGAGTCCAGGCTCGGGTGCAGAATCTGCATGTTCTCCCCGTGCATGCGTGGGTTCTCTCTGGGTACTCCGGCTTCTTCCCACCGTCCAAAGACATGTAATTTGGGATGAGGCTGATTGGACACTCTAAATTGACTGTAGATGTGAGTGTGAATGGTTTTGGCGACCTGTCCAGGGTGAACCCCGCCTCTGGCCTGTAGATGCTGGGATAGGCTCCACCCCCTCAACCATCAATGTAGGTCTTTTGTTAATTGCATGCCACATGAAATTATTATTGGTCACTTTCCGAGCAACAGTCTCACAGTGGCAAGACAAGAACACTTCTACTTTTGATGTTGACAGTTTGTTCAACACTAAGCTTCATCCAGTACCATGTTGTCAAACACTGGAACCTCCACAGCACCTGAACAGGGACTTGAACCCTGGACCCTCAGATTACAAGTCTGATGCTCTACCCTCTGAGCTCCTCAGGCTCTTTCTACAGCATTGAGACAGGAACAGAAACACCCGTGAAGGTCAAACTGATGCTTTCTTGACTTGTTCAGTCCTCCATGTTAAAGTCCTCCATGCTTTTGATTGGCTCTGATTCTCTGTGGCAAAATCCAACAAGAGGCTCCAAAAATGTCCTGAATGTCACAAGAATGCACAGGACAAGATGTTAGTTTCCTTCATGTCTGCAGTTCCTCCACTGGAAAGTAAAGTCAATGCTGCTCTTCTGCTGAAACCTGGGATCGGACCAGGGACCTTTAGATCTTCAGTCTAACGCTCTCCCAACTGAGCTGGTTCAGTTCTGAGCGAGGGCCCTGCTTCTCTCATTTATAATCTCTTCCACCCTCACTAGAATTTAGAGAGGATTGGAGCTTCTGAAGTCCTGACACAAATCAAACCAGGGACTTTGAACTACACAGTGAAGGAGTTGGTCATCAAGGTCGATGGCAGCTTCTTAAGTTCTAGCTTTGATCAAATATAAGAAATGTAAATGAATTCAACATTGATTGCATTTCCCTCCTTTCTTTGGTGCAAGGAACCGAGGACCAGAGCTCTAAGTTTTCCAGTTCCTACATCAGTGAATGGACTTTCTGTGCTGCAAGGAGCCAAAGCTACTAAGGAGGATTACAGTTTGTCCTTGCAGGAGTCAGTGACTTAATAGAGTCTAACTAAGGGTTGAACCTGAATGAGACAGTCACCCTTCAACATGGGGCCATGGCAGAGTGAACCAAGAACACTACAATGGGGGTGAGAGTGGAGCCATGATGGACTCACAGTTCATCACCTCCACCATCATGTGGACCACCTGATCACCTCTCCCTCAACCTCTAAATAACTCATTCCCTGACCGGGAATCAAACCCGGGCCGCGGCGGTGAGAGCGCCGAATCCTAGCCACTAGACCATCAGGGACCACACTGAGCTCTCCAACAACAGAGACTATAGACAATGACTCAAGAACACAGGACTCTGTGGTCTCAGCTTGAGATACAGAGGGTCCACCAAGACCACCAGACACCTCAGCCCCCTAAAGACAGTCCACCCCCAGGATCAGCTTCTATCACTCAGTGGTCCAGAACCATTATGGAGCCTGATCAGGAATGTGAGCAAAGCTCTTGGAACAGGCCTGCTGCCACCACAACTAAGATCCTGCAGGTCACTAGAAACTCCAGTTTCCAGCTGACAAGTGGACTTTCCTCTGATCTGTGGTGGTGCTGAGTTTAGCAAACACCTCCAACAAGAAGATGAAGGAGGCCATCAACTCCTCCAAGCTCAACATCTATACTGGCTTTACTGGGAGATCAGGAGGTCAAAGCAGATCTCCACCCTCCACCTCAGATGGCTTCTACTCACAGAGATGAGGGACCAGTTCAAACCAGCTCCCTGGAGCTCCCTTAAGCCATTGTCCCCCTCAGCTAACATCTGGATCTGGACCTGCACCGGTGCTGACTTGTGTCTTGAGTCCCCAGAGTTTGTTGAACCAGAGAAGCTTCAACTGGTGACGGTCGTACAACCAAGCGTGAAGGTGAGCCTGCATTGTCTGATCTGGAGCTAACAGGAATTAGCAAGTTAGCAACTGTTCTAGAGTTGCTGCTGAGTTGAATTTGAATTTATTTGTTGAAAGGTTCCAGTTTCTATGAGGTCAGGGAAGATTGGTGTGGATCTAAAGGTCCCTGGTTGGATTCCCACCTCTCACAGAGGACCTGATGCTTCACGTGAGCTGTGGGATTGGTCTTCACTGCTGAGACAGAAAGAATCCTCCCACATTGGCTTCTTTTAACTGTCAACATTGGTTTGGCTCATTGGAACATTTTCAAACCCTCGTTGCTCAGATTTTACATTAATTTGATCATGACTTTAGACAAATGTTCTGTTTATTAATTAAATAATCACTTGAGTTATGAATTTAGTGAGTCAACCAGACTTGGTCAATGATAAAAGTTAGTCTGGTTATTATTCAGTTTCCAGTCAGTAGGGACACACACACACACACACACACACACACACACACACACACACACACACACACACACACACACGCACAGCCTGTCTTCAGTATAAAATGGTCTGTCACGTTCTCTCACGTTGGAAGATTTCTCTGACTCCATTGTGAATACAGAGATTCTTCATCTGCCACCTGAGTCTTGATCCACTGATTCCTCTGATCCACCTCTTTCTGCTCCAACAAGGCTGACATGGATCAGGTGGGTCCATGTCATCCAATCAGGAGGTTTCTCCTCTCAGTTAATTTTCTTCATCCCAGTTTAGATTGATTCTCCTCAGCCTGATGAAGGAGCATCTGATCAGGTGTTTGGCTGCTTGTTGGTTGTAATTCCATAGATTTTAATCTCAGATGTTATAGAATTAAGAATGCAATGGCAGTCCTGCCAAGTGACATCACTGACATGACAGGATGACCCAGTCATGTGACTGAAGGAGCTGAGAGCTAAACATCATTGTTGATGGTGTCTTCCACTGTCGTCAGCAGCCACAACTCCTCTATCAACACCTGTCAGAGACCTGCTGGAGGCTCCACTGAGGATCACTGGATTCAGAGTCTAGAGTGCTCACCATTCCACCATGGAACCATCAAAGATGAAACAAGTGAGACAAACTATGGCACTAAGCATGTACGAGGGACTACAGTGGTTTTCTGGATCTAATTTCCACAAACAAATGATGATTTGGGGAAAGGTCTGACAAAGTCTGAAAAACCTACCCTGATTTTTTCACAAACAAATGATAATTTTTAGACAGTGAGACAGTGCTCTTATTTTGGAGGGCCATCAGGATGTGAAATATCCCAGACCTCTGAGATCAGAGTGTTCACTTTGATCTCAGGGTCCTGAATTTGGAGGTTCTTCCTTTGGTCTCCAAGTTCTAACTCCCATCTTACTGAATCATTTTATTAATGAACTCCTCAGACCCTGATGATGTCAGGAAGAAATCCAGACATTCAGTTCTCATCTCAGCTGTTCTGACTGAGACGTCAAGCAGTCAGGAAAAAAGTGTTACGACCCAAAGTGGGACCTTTACAGGAGCTAACAAAGTGTCTTTTTTCCTAAACTACTTGAGGAACTGGTTAAACCAGTAAAATATGCATTTCTGTGTGCAGACCAGTGAGGAGCCTGGGTGAGTGGAAGGATGTTTACCACCAACACAGAACCCAGACTTTAGTCATGTGATGAGATGGAGACTCTGATGATGAAGTTAATGGACAAAATGTGAATTGAAGGGTGAACACAAATGGGACCAAATGAATTCAATGAACCAAACACATTCCTTCAGTAGACTTTGATCCAACATTGAAGTTAGAGTTTGGTGGCTGCTCCATGTTGGAGGAAACCAGGCGATGTTGGACCGTCACAGGGAAGCTCCTTTGCCTCCTCTGCTGCCAGTTCAACCACTCACTCCCCTCAGTGGAGAGCAGCTTCAACTGGGTTTGAAATTTACCACTGTGGATGCATAGGAATGTGGAGAAAATGTCCTTTGTCAGAAGTGGGATTTGAACCCACGCCTCCAGGAGAGACTGCGACTTGAACGCAGCGCCTTAGACCGCTCGGCCATCCTGACAGACACTGAAATTTGCAGACTTCAATATCAAATGAATTCATTCACTGACAAAGTAGAATTTTTGTTAACATTAAACACACAGTCTGTGTTCATGGCAGGAAGAAATGAATGTGTGTGTGTGTGTGTGTGTGTGTGTGTGTGTGTGTGTGTGTGTGTGTGTGTGTGTCAAGTCACAACAAAAGTTCTCTCCTGACTCTTTACTAGTAGAGCAGGTCCAGCACCAAACTCCTTCAATAAAACTCCACCCAACAATTCTCCATCAGCGGCACATCCTGCAACAGTGGTGATGAAAACCTTCCTTTTAACAGGCAGGAACGTCGAGCAGATCCAGGATCAGTGGGGACGGCCTTCTGCTTTGACTGGTTGTGGGGAAAGAGAGCAGGAAAGCAGGGCAGAGACAAAGACAGAGAATGCTGTCCTAAAACAAGGCCTGTTCAGTCAATGGTAGAGCAGAGTGGTGCAGAGGAAGCGTGCTGGGCCCAGAACCCAGAGGTCGATGGATCGAAACCATCCTCTGCTAAAAGAAGAAAAATAAAATAAACCAGTGTCTTTAGAAATGTGTGTCTGTTAAAAAGAGGTTCATAAGCATTTTGTCTTCCTCCAGAATCACCAACCATTGTGAGAGTTAACAACAGTCCACTTTCTGACTGAAGCAAAAGTAGACTTCAAAAGGTTTTTCTGATTCAACATAGCAGCTAAATTTCCATTTCCATTTCCTGAACAGGACAGGTTAAAAAAAAGGGAATGTCATGACTTCCTCTGTATGTTAGAATATGAACGACTAAAAATGTTCATGCCCAGTTTTAAGTTAGAATTGAATTGAAAATACAAAAATCTCAGTGTTGTAAACTGTTTCAAACAAATTCTACTGTTGAACAGTTCAAGTGTTTCTAATTCAGATTCAGATTCAGATTCAGATGTCTTTATTTATCCCCGAGGGGCAATTAAAGTACGGTACAACTGAGCAGCATGACATTAAAAAACAATAGAAAAAAAGAGGGACATGACAGTGGGAATAAATAAGAGAATAAAAATAAGATTAAAGATAAAATACAATAAATATACTACATACAGTATGTACACAACGTAAAATGAAGAGTAAGGTGACTGGAGTGAGTGAATAAAGTGCAGACAATGTAAACAGTATAAACAGTGTAACAGTGAATGAAGCTGAATGTGCTCTCTTATACTTTCCTCTATTGGGTTTCTTTCATGTCCTCCTGAGATCAAAGACAGAATTCTAGGTATTCTAGGAGTTGCAACCTGGAAGGTTCACTCTCCTTCACTGAGGCTGAATCCCTGTGGTCAGGGAGGATAAGGGACCCCACAGGTATCACTAAAGTGCTTTAGACTGCAAAGCACTCAGCTAATCAAGCTGGGATCAACTGCTGTGGTGATCAAGGTATCATCATATATAACAAACAAAGAAAACAAAGTTGAGGAAAAGCACACAAAGAAAAAACTATGAACATAAACAGAGCATCTTCTACACCAGATGTCACACGGCTCAGTAGACCTCTGGTCTGACCCGCAGCAGGTCCAGTCTCCAGGGTGCCCCCATCATTCTGCTCTTCAGTCACAGGACATGCAGCAGAATCCCATCGCTCCTCTGCAGAAGAACATATGAGAGCGTCTGCTTGCTCTTCTCTGGCAGGACATAGGGGAGAGTCTGCTTGCTCTTCTCTGGCTGGACGTAGGGGAGAGTCTGCTTGCTCTTCTCTGGCAGGACGTAGGGGAGAGTCTGCTTGCTCTTCTCTGGCTGGACATAGGGGAGAGTCTGTTTGCTCTTCTCTGGCTGGACATAGGGGAGAGTCTGTTTGCTCTTCTCTTGCTGGACGTAGGGGAGAGTCTGTTTGCTCTTCTCTGGCTGGACGTAGGGGAGAGTCTGCTTGCTCTTCTCTGGCTGGACGTAGGGGAGAGTCTGTTTGCTCTTCTCTGGCTGGACGTAGGGGAGAGTCTGCTTGCTCTTCTCTGGCTGGACGTAGGGGAGAGTCTGTTTGCTCTTCTCTGGCTGGACGTAGGGGAGAGTCTGCTTGCTCTTCTCTGGCTGGACGTAGGGGAGAGTCTGCTTGCTCTTCTCTGGCTGGATGTAGGGGAGAGTCTGTTTGCTCTTCTCTGGCTGGACGTAGGGGAGAGTCTGCTTGCTCTTCAGAAGTTTGCTGGACCTTCGCTTGAAGGCCTTGATTTTCCTCTTTCAAACAGCTTTTTAAATCATGAAGATTTCCCAGGATTTCCCCCTGAGCACTGCTCCTTTTCTTCTTTTGTGTTCTCACTGCACATAGAAGACTCTGAACTTCACCGTTCAGACTGCCAGTCTTTGTGGGGTCCTGGTCCTTCCTTGATTCAAGGTGGGCCAACTCAGCAGTGAAGGTCTCTGTCTCCTGAGATGCAGTAGAAACTCGTCTCCTCAAACATCCATTTTCTGCCTCTCTCTCCTCACTCTCACCCACTCACTCAGCTGTTCAAGAGTCGTCTTCTTCTCAGTGAGTTCTTCTCTCATTTTGTTCTTCTCTGCCTGGATGGAGTTGAGCTCACACTTGAGGTCACATTTCTCCTTGTAAACCATCTTCACCTCAAGCTGAAGATTGTGGACTTGTGTGTTCAGGTCTCTGATCTGAGTCTGGTTCTCCTCCCTCACAGATTCAAGGTTGCCCACCATGGCAGACATGTTCTCTACCAGCTGATATGCAATAATCTTCTCTTGTCCAAGACTAGAAACCTGTCCCCACAAATTCTGGTTTTCTGTCCATCTCTTGTCACACAGAGACTGAAGCTGATCAAGAGCACTTTTCTTCTCAGTCAGGTCTTCCTCAAGACATTTCATCTCCACCTGTTCTCTCTCCCTCAGAGACTGAACGTGGGTCAGCTCTTTTCTGAGCTCATTGTTCTCCCCATCAACCTTCCTCCCCTCACACTGAAGACTGTGGACTGTTGCGTTCAGATCTTCTATCTGAGTCTGGTTCTTGTCCTGGACTGTTTGGAGGTTGGCCACCACAGCAGTGAGGTTCTGGAGCTCCTGGATTGCTCTTTTATTCTCACGTTCAAGAGTAGAAACTTGTTCCCTCAAATTCTGGTTTTCTGCCTGTGTGTTGTCACACAGAGACTGAAGCTGCTCAAGGGCAGCTTTCTTCTCAGTCAGGTCCTCCTGCTCTGTCAGCCTTAGAGATGGAGGAGCAGGATCACATTGACCAGGATCATTCAGTGGATAAATACAGCTCCTACTGAGATCCACCAGATCTCTGAATGCTCCAACTATACAATCCAATGGAGTCATAGCCTTCTGTCCTGGGTTGATCTGAAGATCTTGAGCCAGACTAAATCTCCTGGAACTGTCAAGTGTTTAAAGACCAAAACTGCCCCAGAAATGTGGAGTCTGGATTCTTTTCTAGAATGAGACGGCAATGACAGTCCTGCAGAGTGACATCACTGACATGACTGATGACTTCAGTCACATGACTGATGACTTCAGTAACGTGACTGGATGACTTCAGTCACATGACTGGATGACAGTGTAGATTCCAATGTAGAGGTTGGGGAAATAGTCTCTGAGAATCCAGCTTGAACCCATGCCCTCCTTGTTCTTCAAAAACCCAAACAGCGACCATCAGTCTCCCTCCAATCCTGTACTTGGTTCAATGTTGCTGTTCCATTTTGCAGCAGCAGGTGTCGCTGTGATACCAGGTTCAGTTCAAGATTCCCAACTCCAGCTCATGTTGGTGACCTCAGTGGCAGGTAAAATGGCGCTTCAGTGGATCATGTGATCAACTCATGTGTGTCCTCAGTGCTCCACAGGTCTGTCAAATGTTCTGTAAAATAGTTGGACCCAGCAGAGCTGCTAGATCAGGAGTTGATGGAGTCGTTGCAGATACCAGGGTCCAAAGTCCAGCTTGAACCTGGTTTGTGCTGTTCTTTGTCAAGCTAGCAGCCATTCTTGTCACTGCCAAGCTAAAGTGACTTCTGTCAACAAAGGTCAACATACAAAAGGATATTTCTACTGGCAGTTCAAGATTTTGATCAAACTCCTTTTTCAGAGCTGGAACCTTCCTCTTGTGTCAGCTTTCTGTTCCCATCTCTATGGTAACGGTCTGTTTTGACCCACGTCTTCAATCAGCTGTCAAATAAACTAAAAACAATTTTCTCACAGCAAGAAGGTTCCAGGTTTGAGCCCAGGCTCTGGCACAGGATCTTTCTGTGTGGAGTTTGCATGTTCTCCCCGTGCCTGTGTGGGTTCTCCCCAGGTACTCTGGCCTCTTCCCACCATCCAAAGACATGCAATTGGGGACTAGGCTAATTGGATGCTCTAAATTGACCGTAGGTATGAATGTGAGTGTGAATGGTTGTTTGTCTCAAGGTGTTGGCCCTGAGATGAACTGGTGACCTTTCCGGGGTGTACCTCTCGCCAGTTGACACTGGGCTGGGCTCCAGCCCCACTGCAACCATTAACAGGAATGAGCGGAAGACAATGGATAAATGCATGGATGGGTGTTTGTGAAAATTAAAACCAGACAACCACTGTACTCCCGCCTACATGATAAGCGCCATAATTTTTCTCACTCATGTCTTTTTTTTTTGGACTGGTTCCATGGTGTAATGGTTAGCACTCTGGACTTTGAATCCAGTGATCCGAGTTCAAATCTTGGTGGAGCCTCCAGCAGGTCTCTGACGGACTCTGAAAGAGGAATTGCTTTTTTCTATGGCCAACTCCTGCTCCTTGGCTGTGGCTGGTTGGGAGGAGGCTCAGGCCCTAACAACGCTGCCACCACCTTCAATTAAGACCTCAGTTTTGTCCTGTTTGAGCTGGAGAAAGTTCTCTGTCACCATGACAGATAAATGGACATCAACTGGTCCTGAGTCATCAGGAGACAGCGATGTGAAAAGAAAAGAATTGCTGCTAGCTTGACAAAGAACTGCACAAACTTGGTCCAAGCTGGACTTTGGACCCTGGTATCTGCAACAACTCCCATCAACTCCTAATCTAGCATCTCTGCTGAGGGTCCAACTATTTCACAGAACATTTGAGCATCACAACACTTAGCAGGACCGTCAAGTTGGATTCTCAGAGACTATTTCCCCAATCACTACATTGGCATCTACACTGCCCAGATAGCAGGAGTCTTTGGGCCAGATCCGTTTGAAAGCTTCCTGATCCGCCTGTGGTGCACACATGACAGTTGTGGCCCACAAATGAAATACAGGTTTTAACGAAAGCTCTAAAATCCAAGGTGAAATGAAAATGTGTGGAACTAACCGGATTCGGTCCGAACATCCGAAGGTGCCAAATACTGAAGTAAAATCAGAACTGGACCAATCCTGGGTCTGGTGTGGTGCTGATCTGCAATTGGGATGCGGGCCGTTTTTGGGCCATCGTGCGTCTAGACACTGTTTGTGTTCAAATTTAAAGTCCCACAATAAGAAGTAGCTGAATCTGACAGGTGAAGGTTTGGAACTACAAGATGGTGATGTTTCCTTGACTTGATGCTCTGACTGTCAGGGTAGATGACAGCTTCTTCTGCTGCTGCATCTGAGTGGCTATGATTGGAGGTTTTACCCTCCAAGGTTGTTTGGTTCCAGGTGAAACTTTAAAATTCCAGTCCCCAACCTTGGCTGTTCTGAAACTCTTCTCCTGAATCACTCCTGAGCTGCAGCAAGAACAAATACCAGTGCCAACCAGATCAACTTCATGGCTGCTAACAGCCTCAGACACTTGATTTCCATCAATCTGGAGCCAAGAAGGCCCTCACCTGTGGTTCTCCTCCAGGAGGGTCCAGGTTCTGCCATTGGGGCTCCTGGTGCCACTGCCAGAGAGCCTCAGCTGCACACTGCAACATTTCAACAGGAGATTGACATTCCTTCAAATGTCCTGACATCTGATTCCAATGGTTCTGTTCCATATTTATATTTCAAAATAAATCACATGATGAAAGCTGCCACAGCTGCTTTAAGAGAGAGAACACACTAAGAGATTAAGATTAATGCCCAACATGGGGCTTCAACCCACCACCCTGAGATTAAGAGTCTCCTGCTCTACTGACTGAGGTCGTCAGGCCAGGGCGTCCATGTTCTACAGCATGAAGTCATCAGAGGGAGAGACGTTTGCTGCTCACAAGCTCTTCATCAGACTGAGGAAGAAAAGAACAGCGCCATCTTAAAAACAAGAGATCATTCTAGTCAGACACATTGACTCTGATGCTGCTGAGCCTGAAGGGAGGATGAAGAAAGGAGTGTCTGAGAGAGCTTCACCAGACAAACTGTCCAGTTTACCAATGTTGTGCGCTGATGAGCGCATTGGTCAAAATTAATGATAATCGATAATTATGGATATAATTATTGATAATTAAATAAGTTACTAATTATATTTAATATTCATTATTCGGGGCATATAAAATGGATGTCTTTTGTTGGGGTGCACATGTCCAGGTTTGGAATGAGACAGAGCGTTGGGTCGTCATCATGGTATGCGAGTGTGGGTGGTGTCTTAAGTTGTACACGAGTGTTGCCTCTCCAAAATCCAACATTTAGGACCGTTTTCAGCCTATAAATGTTTTGTTGCTCTGTGATGGGTACACTGAGCATGAATCCTATTTCTAGATTCTGGGGATCTACAAAAATAGGGATTGCGCTGCCAAGACTATACGCCAGGTGGAGTTGGGAGGATTGCACCACAGTCGTCGTAGCGGACTGGAGAATCTCTTCTACCAGTTCTGAGGAGACCAGATACGAGGGGATCATGCCACCGCTCAGGCTATTAACCGAGGAGCTAACTTCTCTGAGAAGATCCTGCATTAAGTCTCTGACTATTCGCACAGAGGTGATGTCCTCCTTGACGACCTGCAATAACGTCGATAAGGCACGCAACATGTTATTTAGGAGTATCGAGTGCAAATTCACGGTGACTATAGGACCCTGCAGGGTTTTGCCAATTCCCTGAAGTTGTTGTTGTTGCTGGGGAAGCCTCTGTTGAATCTCTGGCATCTCTCCATCAAGTTCATCCATGTGTTTCTGTAATGAGCGAATGCTAACCGTATTGGCTGCGGATAACCCGACAGAAAACAGCGATCTGATAGCTGATGAGGCAGTGAGCAGCCCACCCAGAAATCGTTTTGGTCGTTTCTGGCCACCCAGGTCTCTCTGTAACCAGAAACTTTTGCAACTGCTCGAGCTTGTAAATAGTGGTGTGCCTAGTAAATTCGATTGCGTCTTGGGTCTGTGTACGGCTCAGTCTTCCTTCGGTTAGCCGTGGAGGGAGGTGGTTGTGCTTACGGTACACGCCCCAAGGGTCTAAGTGAACGTAGATTCTCTGGGTGTACGGGTTACAGTGGGTGATAAGGAGTCCCGGTGTCTCCTGTAGGACGATGACGGAGGGAAGTCCAGTTTGGATTACCTCGTCGTTTCTGATAACTTGGACGTAGAGGAGGATGCCGGAGATCCAGCGGAGGTTCCTGGGGTCAGACCAGAGTCCACGAACCATTGCAGATAATCAGTATAGAAATGAAAATTTATCTGCTATGTTGAATCACAAAAAAATCTTATGAAGTCAACTTTTGCTTCCATCAGTTCACTTTCAATTCCACCCCTTTGTATCAGAAAAAAACCTCATTATATTTAATAATCAGGCTATTTTTTGTTCTTTTCATTTAGCAGAGGATGGTTTTGATCCATAAACCTCTGGGTTATGGGCCCAGCACGCTTCCTCTGCTCTACCATTTGTTGAACAGGCCTTGATTTAGGAGAGCAGGATTGTGACAAGAACAGGATTTTGAGTTTCAAATGTTTCCCAGTTTGGCTCTGCAGCAGGAGGTCTTGTAGAAACAGAGACTGACCTGACACCAGCTCCCTCTGGAACAATGGTTCATTCATTCATCGGTGCCAGGAGGCCTAAAAACACACAAAACACCAATTCAATCCAGGACCTTGGATCCTAAAATGAAACTCCATCCCACGGTGGCTCTGCTGGGGCTCCCACAGGTGAGTGAGGCTGAGCTCCAGTCTGCTCTGAGGAGGCAGCAGACATCTGCACCACTCAGAGGTTTGGTTGGTGGCTTTGACAAAATCCCAACAAACTAAAATCCTGTTGAAGCAGGAAGTTCTAGTTGAACTCTCATCCACGTCACATGACCAAGAAAACCTCCTCTTTCATTCAGACCAGAACAGACAAACATAGAAACATTGTTTCAGCTTCTGATCAAACAATAACATGTTCTTGTTTGTTTGCCATGTTCTATTAATCAGACTGATGATCTCTGGATGTTCTAGGAGGTGGGTATGTTTCTGATGAAGCCTGTTTGGTCTGGGGGGGTTAAGATGGTGGGGCTGTTTCAGTTCTAGTGCTGAAGGCTTTCACCATGACAGTCAGACTCTCCTCTGTCCTTCATGGTCCCTCAAATGTGCAGTGTGGACCTCACACACTGAATTTAGCCTGAAAACTCTTCATGAAAAGCAGGTGCCTCAGAGTCTCTGTGGCGCAATCGGTCAGCGTGCTCGGCTGTTAACCGAGAGGCTGGTGGTTCGAGCCCACCCAGGGACGATGAACAGGCTCTACTGGTGCTTAGGAGTCGCTGTGTTAATGATCTGAATGTGGACGGACAGATTGACCCTCCACAGCAGACACATGTGACAGATCTCTGGATGAGACACTTCAGTGTTAAATTTAGTCGTCGTGTGTCATGCAGTGTTGAGGAGACCTGCTGGCTGTGGGTAAAGTGGGGGCTCAGAGTTTGTGGAGTCGGCTCTGGAATGAATGGGGTCACTGTTTGGTTCTCAGATGCTCCAGCTCAGGTTAGCGAGGTGGTGGAGAAACCAGTGAGAGCTCTGCCAGCTGGAGCCTCTTGGGTCCCAGGAGGCTTCACTCCTGGAGGTGGAAATGATGAGGAGTTTTAAAATCTGCTCCTCTTTCACGCTGACTTGTTTTCTTGGGTTCCCTCTTTCATTCATGTGTGATTTTAGTCTCAGCTCTCTAAACCTGAACGGAGCCAGAACCCATTTTAAAAGAGCTGCTCTTTTAAACTCCTGGAGATCAAGAGGATCCCTGCCATGTTTGTCCAGGAGACCCACAACACAACAGTCAGTGAATGGGGATGCAGGCAGACTTTTAATGGGGGTCATTTGAAGTCCCAAGTCCAGTTGGAGCAGAGGGTGGAGTTTGATTCTCCAGGAGGTTTTTGTTGTTGTTTTTTTTACCAGTTTCTTTTGGTTTGGAAGGAAATCATTCCAGGTGTTTGAAAGACGGTGACAGCAGCTTTGGAAAATGTTCAACTGGTGTTTTTAAATGTCTTTGCACCAACAAATGGTGGACAGGACAGCTTTTGAGACATTTTAATGCCACCGTTCAACAGTGAATCTGCTGGTTTCCTGTTTTTAGGAGCTGATGGGAGCTGCACCGAGAAGCTCTTTGAGACAGGAACCGGGTTTGAGTGATCACTCTTCAGTCTCCTGTTCTGTTTTATTAAAATATTCATTTAAAAGCTCCTGAGAGAGAGAGGGGGGGGGGACAGAGAGGGGGGGGGGGGAGGGGGGGAGACAGAGAGAGAGAGGGAGAGAGGGGGGAGACAGAGAGAGAGAGGGAGAGGGGGGAGACAGAGAGAGAGGGGGGTAGACAGAGAGAGAGAGGGAGAGAGGGGGGAGACAGAGAGAGAGAGGGAGGAGACAGAGAGGATCAAACTGATCTCAAACTTGACTTCAAAATTCTCTGATTATAATCATTTGTACTCCTTGATAGATTCATCACTACAGTGTCATTGAGGGTCCATTACTATTGCAGTATATTAAAGAATATAAGAACGAGGTTACCATTCATGGAAATATAATATTTAATGTATTGCAGTATATTTTCAAAGATATAACACTTTAATTTTTTTAATAAGAGAGACTTTAATGTGAGACTTTAATGTCTGTCTTTGATCTCTAACTCTGACTCTGATGTCATTGGTGGTGACTGAATTCTACCACCTGACAGACTGGGAAGGCTCCTATTGGTGATGTCATCATAAATATATGAAGGTCTTGTTTCAATGGTATAACATTAAAGCTCATCTTAGTAAAACAATCAAGTTACCTGAACTAAGTTCTTTAAAAAAAAAGACTGTCACTGACTTAAATGAATCAAATCTACTTCAAAGTTCCTTCTGTGGTCATAAGTCAGCCATTTTAAGTGTACTTGTAGTTCCAGAACATTCCAAGAGGAGATGATATGAATCATTTTGTTAGATGAACTCTGTTCCTCTGCTTTGATGTTGGTGGACTGAGGGGAGTTTGCCTGAACCTGCTTGGACCTGCTGGCTCCTGCTCAGTCCCTCACTCAGCCTCACTCAGCCTCAGCAGCACCGCTCCACTGAGGCCTGATTCAGGTTCCTAGCAACCAAATAGGAGGAGAGCTGAACCTTCTTGCTGGGAGGCCACAGTGCTGACCACTGCACCATTGTGTCCCCTGAAAATGCCACCACCTTGTTGGGATTTTCTGTAACAGCAAGTACACATGAACATAGCAGCTTCTTCACAGGGCTGGTGGCGCAATGGATAACGCGTCTGACTACGGATCAGAAGATTCTAGGTTCAACTCCTGGCCAGCTCGCTTTAAACTTTATACTGAGAAGATGAAGTGAGAACCAGTGATCAAAGTCACTGAAGTCCTCCCAGGTTTCCTCCTTGTCTGCTGGAAACATGAACACATGAATGATCCTGCTGCCTCTCATGTTAAGCTGCACTTGACAGTGACAGCAGGAGAACAAAAATCCCAGTGTGTCATCAACATTTCCTGTCAATCAATGATAGAAGCTGTTGAATTTCTGGATCAGAACAAGGAGAAAGGAGCCCCAATGAAAGAGTGATGGTTCTTGATTCTGATTTTGTTCTTCACTCCTACACCAGAGAGTGAAAGTGTGGGCTGGCTGGGAGCAACTGCCTGCTTCAGAGTGCGAGGAGCCTCAGGACTTTCCAGTGAGAGCTGCAAACTTCCACCAGCGCCCAGTGCCAGCAAGTCTTCATGATGGAGCTGAGAAGAACACAACAACACCAGAGCACTGGAGAGGAGCACAACACTTCTTTGCTTCCTGGCCACTCTCATGTCTGTCTGTCCATCTGGAGCTGGGGGGAGGAGCTTCACATGTTTGTTTGTTTTTTTAAAAAGGGAATGACATCACTTCCTCTTTATGTTAGAATATGAACTACTAAAAATGTTCATCCACAGTTTTAAGTTAGAATTAAACTGAAAATACAAAACTCTCCCCTCTTCAATCCTGTCACTCAGTGTTGTAAACTGTTTCAAACAAATTCTACTGTTCAACAGTTCAAGTGTTTCTAATGAAGCTGAATGTGCTCTCTTCTACTTTCCTCAATTGGGTTTCTTTCATGTCCTCCTGAGATCAAAGAAAGAATTCTAGCTACTGTCAAAGCCCTGATGACATCATCAGGAATTCTGACTTTGATCTGGAGACTCTTGCTTTAATCTGAATTTGACCTGACTAATGTTTTAGTTTAGGTTGCATGATACCGACCACCTCATTTCTCCTGATGGACTGGTGACCTGTCCAGGGTGAACCCTGCCTCTTGAACAATGTCACCTGGGATCGCCCCCCCCCCCCCCCCCCCCCCTCCGTGACCCTTAAAGGATAAGAACAGAAAGTGGATGGAGGGATGGACTCAACACTGAAATCAGCTGATCTGATCCACATTCTAATGTTTCCTGTCCCTCTTTAGGAGTCAATGAGAATAGTAGTGTATATAATAATGTATATCCAACCTTGTAGTATCTTTCCAAAGCTTTTAGTATTTCTTCTTGTTTCTACTTGTAGTTTTAGTGTCTGGATCTTTTCTTTTGATATCCTGCTGTCTGCTCTTTGCTTTTGGAGCTTCCTTCAACAACTACCAGGCCTCCTGGGTACTGTAGGAAACATGGTCAAGTTCTTCTGACTTCTCCAGGAACGTCCTGCTCACATTGGTCTGTCTTCATTTTGACTCCTCCCACTGCTACAATGACCAGCCTTTATACTCTTGGTGACTGGGGCCCTGGTTGCTGCAGGCCTCAACACCAGCCTGTGGTTGAGAGCAGGGCAGAACAGAACTGACAGTATCTCCCATGCAGGACCTGGGTCAGCGCCTGGTGCCAGCTTGGGCACCGCTTTAACCTGGACCCCTAGAAGATCTTCTCCAGGAACTCGCCTTTTTCAATCGAAACAGCGTGAAACTTCAAGTAAAGAATTAAAATTATTTAATTCACAATGAAGCCTCTGTCATAAAACAAAATGAACAACTGACTACCTCCCCATGACTTCACACTGATACACAGGAGGTAACCTGGTAGTCAGAGCAGCGATGCTCAGGTCTGTGGACTCAGAGGAGGGTTCTTCTTTTGGTCACAGGTTTGAAGTGGAAGAGAGAGGAGAGACTGTGAGAGACCTGCCACACCTCTCCAGTGACCTGAGACATGATGGCAGTGGTGGGATTTGAACCCATGCCTCTTCAGAGACTGGAACCTTAATCCAGCACCTTAGACCGCTCGGCCACACTACCTCACTGCGCTGTTCTGTGAGTTGGTCTGCTAAAGGCATGTTGAACAGGAAGTAACATAATGATATCAAACTTATTCTGAAGGGGGACCCCTTTCCTCCCACGGTCACAGGAAGTGACGACAGCGCCGCTAGAGGCAGGAAAGAAATGGTAAAAGGACTCAGTTTGTACAGAGCCTTTCTACCTCAGCAGCACTCAAGGAGCTGAACAATGTCCTCTCATTCACACACACTCACACACTGATGCTGAAGGCTGCCATGCAAGGAGCCAACCTACTCATCAGAAGTATTTAGGGGTTCAGTGTCTTACTCAAGGACACTTTGACATGGTCACTGGAGAAAGTGAGGATCAAACCAGCCACCCTTTGGTTGCCAGACGGCCACGCTACTCCTGAGTCATGTGACCTGGATAAGATGGTGAACTACAGCTGATCGCCATGCTAGCAAACCCCTTTTGTTTGGTTTGCTTGTTGTTTAGTGACTGTGGATGAGTACACAGGAGAAGTTGAGCATAAATTTGTGTTCCCTGTTCACTTGAATATATGCAGGAGTGTGAGGTGGAAATAACACTTGGAGGAGAATGAGAGTTCAGTCTCAGCGCTATGACCTGTGCTGACACTAAAACATGTCAGCCCACAGAACAAAGATGGCAGTCCTCTGGGAAAGCAGGTACACCACACATACATGAAGAAACCCTACAGGAAACAAATATGTTGCCAGAGACTTTTACTCTGTTTTTGTTGTTTACCAAAGAACAGGATTGGAGGGAGACAGATGGTCGCTGTTTGGGTTTTTGGAAAACAAGGAGGCTGTGGGTTCAAGCTGGATTCTCAGAGACTATTTCCCCAACCTCTACATTGGCATCTACACTGTCATCCAGTCACGTGACTGAAGTCATCCAGTCACGTGACTGAAGTCATCCAGTCACGTGACTGAAGTCATCCAGTCACGTGAATGAAGTCATCCAGTCACGTGACTGAAGTCATCCAGTCACGTGACTGAAGCCATCCGTTCATGTCAGTGATGTCACTTGGCAGGACTGTCATTGCCATCACATTATAGAAAAGAATCCAGACTCCACCTGTGGCTCCATGATAACTGATGGACCTCTGGTTGGAGGCTGGACGATGATGTTTGGACTGGAAGGAAAACTCCTTGTCCAAATTCCATTGTGTTCAAGTTTAAAGTCCCACAATAAGAAGTAGCTGAATCTGACAGGTGGAGGTTTGGAACTACAAGATGGTGATGTTTTCTTGACTTGATGCTCTGACTGTCAGGGTGGATGACAGCTTCTTCTGCTGCTGCATCTGAGTGGCTATGATTGGAGGTTTTACCTCCCAAGGTTGTCTGGTTCCAGGGGAAATTCTAAAATTCCAGTCCCCAACCTTGGCTGTTCTGAAACTCTTCTCCTGAATCACTCCTGAGCTGCAGCAAGAACAAATACCAGTGCCAACCAGATCAACTTCATGGCTGCTAACAGAACTTAGACACTTGATTTCCATCAATCTGGTCCCGGCTTGGGCGCAGTACCTTTCTGTGTGAGTCTCCATGTTCTCCCTGTTCCTGTGTGGGTTCTCTCTGGTACTCCAGCTTCCTCCCACCGTCCGAAGACATGCAATTTGGGGACGAGGCTGATTGATACTCTAAATTGACCGTAGGTATGAATGTGAGTGTGAATGGTTGTTCGTCTCTGTGTGTTGGCCCTGCGATGGACTGGCGACCTGTCCAGGTTGAACCCCACCTCTCGCCCGTAGATGCTGGGATAGGCTCCAGCCCCCCCGCGACCCTTACTAGTAAGGAATAAGTGGAAGACGATGACAACGATCACACAATGAAAGCTGCCACAGCTGGTTTAAGAGAGAGAACAAGCTAAGAGATCTGAAACCAGTAAAATATGCTTTTCTGTGTGCAAACTAGTGAGGGGCATGGAAGGATATTTTACCACCAATACAGAACCCAGACTTTAGTCATGTGATGAGATGGTGACTCTGATTATGAAGCTCATGGACAAAATGTGACTTGAAAGAAAATACATTAAAAAATACTAACTAAACTAAATAAATAAATAAAGAAGCAGCACAAACAACGTTTTCTTCTGCACAAATTTACTGGTATTAGACTGTATTTTTGGTCAATGAGTAGATGAAAGAGTGTCACATATATATTATATACATGTGATACATGCACGTGGCTTTGGACAAAAGCTCAGTGAAACTGTAGGATTGTAGAATTATTTAAACGTTCCAAGTGGACTATTTCAGGTTTCGAGAAGACACTTCAGCTCTCATCCAAGAGGTGTCTTCAGTTTTCTTCACTGATGGGAGAATTTGTGGCTCTAAGGGGGCGGGACCTTCTCCAGAGGTGATTGACACATGCGAGCTCTGGGTGTCAGAGTTGTTTTGGTCAGGATGTGAAAGGGAAGTTGACTCAACTGGTATCTGTGTCAGTGAAAAGCCTCACAGTCATTCCGTAATCTAGGAGCAGAAACCAAAGTCTCCTACGACGAGGATGGGATTGGAACCCACGCCTGCAGAGCTCAATGGATCAGCAGTCCATCACCTTAACCACTCGGCCACCTCGTCTCCTGACCACCATGATGTGCTGCTTTCTCTGAGCCTTTTAAACAGCTGAACTCTTTGGAGCCCATTTGTCAGAAATGGACCCAGCAGGAGCCACTGAACACAACTCTGACATCATCAGGCTTCTTCCCAGCAGCTTGGTGCTCCAGAAGGAAGAATCCAGACCATCGCTACATCATCAGAGTGAACACCAGCTGATGTTGACCAGTTTAACAAGCCTTTGACTGCTAAATGACATCCAAGCTCAGATTCTCTTGTCCTGGTAGAACAAGTCAATGTTGAAGAAGACGAGAGCACCAGTCTCTTTCATCAAGGAAACAAGCCTCCTATCACTGTCCTATGCAGATTTTCTTTAAAAAAAGTGAGACAACCTCAAGATTTTCTGTTTCCTCTTGTTGGATTTTGCCACAGAGAATCAGAGACAATCAAAACTTGTTGGACTTTAACGTTGGAGGACTGAACAAGTCATGACATCATCAGTTTTACCTTCACAGGTGCTTCATTTACTTTACTTTCAATTTTACAGAGGTAGAAGCTGAAATCAAAGCTGTCTGTCCAAAGAAGTGAAAGCTTCCCAGGTTGTGATGTTCTTGTCTACAGACTCTGTCTTGTATGGAGCTTCAGTCTTTAATGAAAAGACTCCTCCATTAATAACATCGCTGTGCCTCTGCAGTGAATCAGTCACTCCATCCATTTTCTGTACCACTGATTTGTTAAAGGTTATGGGGGGGGGGGGTGACATTTGGTGAGAGCAGGGTTCACTCTGAACAGGTCACCAGTCCTCAGGTCCACTGAACAGGTCCCCCATGTGGGATGATGGCGTTGAAGGCAGAGGAGAAGTCCAGGAAGAGAAGGTGGACATAGGAGTTCCTGCTCTCCAGATGGGTGAGGGCTGTGTGGACCACTGGTGAAATGGCGTCATCAGTGGAGCGGTGTTGCCTGTAGGCATACTGGTGGGGGTCCACAGAGACGTCGATGGAGGTCTCTATGTGGGCCTTGACCAGCCTCTCAAAGTACTTCATGACTACTGGGGTGAGTGCAATGGGTCGGTAGTCATTTAGGCCTGTCACTCTGGAGCACTTGGGGACAGGGACAATAGTGGCAGTCTTTAGGCAGGTGGGGACAGATGGCAGCGCCAGTGAGGTGTTGAAGATGTCCACCAGCACCTCGGACAGCTGTTGTGCACAGTCCTTCAGTCCTCACCCTGGGATGTTGTCTGGCAAGGCAAGGCAAGGCAATTTTCTTTGTAGAGCCCGTTTTCACCAACAGTTTGTCTCAAAGGGCTTCACATGGCATCATAACAACATCCTCTGCCCTTAGACCCTCACATCAACTGAGGAAAAACTCCATAGAAACCCTTTTAACAGGGAAAAATCTGAGAAACCTCAGGGTGAGCAACAGAGGAGGATCCCTCACCCAGGACGGACAGACGTGCAGGAGATGTTGTTACAGACAAGAAAACAGTTTACAATACAAAATGTGAGAAACATGGAAATGTTAATGACAGTTGAAGAAGGAAGCTTCTGGTAGGGGAGGCAGGGAGAGTAAGCCAGCTTGATGGGGGACTGGATGGTAGACTGGATGGTAGACTGGTTCATGGAAGGGGAGGCAGGGAGAGCAAGCCAGCTTGATGGGGGACTGGATGGCAGACTGGTTCATGGAAGGGGAGCGATGGCCAGTGTGACAGTAGGGAATAAGAGGGGGGGGGGGGCGATGCAGGCGGCGGTTGGGGCTCTGGTGGATCTGTGGAAACACAGAGAGACTGCGAGACACCAAGGCCAAACTACAAAGTGCAACAAGTCGTGGTAGTGACAGTTCCAAAAATGTGCAGGGAGGAGAGGAGGAGAGAGGGGGAGAGGAGAGGAGAGGAGAGGAGGGGAGGGGAGAGGAGAGGAGAGGAGGGCTCCATGTAACCTGATGTGTCCCCCAGCAGTCTAAGCCTGTAGCAGCATAGCTATCAATGGTTCAGAGCTACCTGAACCAGTCCTAACTGAAGGCTCTGTCATAGAGGAAAGTCTTAAGCCTGGACTTAAACGTAGTTAAAGTGTCTGCCTCTCTGACCCATGGAGAGATGCTGGTTCCACAGTAAAGGAGCCCGGTAACTAAAGGCTCTACCTCCCAGTCTGTTTTTATTGATACTGGGAATCACTAAAAGACCTGCATTCTGGGAGCGGAGTGCTCTGGTGGGACAGTAGGGACTAATGAGCTCTTTCAAATAGGATGGAGCTTTATCATTGAGAGCCTTAGAAGTTAGCAGAAGGACTTTGAAGTGGATTCTAGATCCTACTGGAAGCCAGTGGAGAGAAGCTAAAGTGGAGAGATGTGTTCTCTCTTCTTAACTCCAGTCAAAACCCTCGCTGCAGCGTTCTGGACCAGCTGGAGACTCTTTAGAGAGTATTTAGGACATCCTGACAAGAGAGAGTTGCAGTAGTCTGGGCCTGCAGCTTTGCGAGGGTTGATTCCCTGAAAGGTCTTCTTCATGTCTGCTGTGGTCACACTGAGGGGCGTGTCGTCAGGTGGTGGTGTGAGTCTGGTGCTGGGGGGGGGGGGGTGTCAGGGTCCTCGAAGCGGAGAAGAAACTCATTGAAGGAGTGAGGCGCTGGACCTGCTCTACTTGTGAAGTGTCATGAGATAACATTTGTTGTGATTTGGCGCTTTACAAATAAAACTTACGACTTAAATGGAAACTGTCTGGGGGGGGGGGGGTGTAGCCTCCATCAGGGATGTGTTTGATGTCTGAATTCTGTCTTTGATGTCTGAATTCTGTTCATTGATCTCCTGCTTCAGTCTTTGATCTCTGACTGATCCTAAACTCATCAAAGGATCACATCACCTTCACAATCTGGAAAGAACCTGGGTGTCATTTTGGACTCTGAGCTGAATTTCATTCCACACGTCAAGAACATAACTAAGAGAGGTTTTTATCATCTTAAGAACAGAGCCAGAGTCGCCCGTTCCTCTCAGGCCAACACGGAGGTGCTGATGCATGCTTTTATTTCCAGTCGTTCAGATTCTTGTGGTACCCTGCTGCTCTCTGGTCTCCCCAAAACAACCATCTACAATCTACAATGACTCCAGAATTCTGCAGCACGTGTGCTGACGAGGACCAGAGGGCGGGAGCTCATTACACCGGTTTTAAAGTCGCTGCATCGGCTCCCCGTGTGCTTCAGGATCAATTTTTAGGTTCTTTTAGTAGTTTTTAAGTGTCTTAATGGTCTTGGCCCACCTTATTTATCTGAACTGCTTTTATCATATCAACCTTCGCGGACCCTGAGGTCCTCTGGCACCGGCCTTTTTGTCGTTCCAAGAGTCAGAACTAAAACCCACGGGGAGGCTGCATCCAGCCATTATGGCCCAAAGTTCTGGAACAGCCTGCCAGAGAACATGAGGACCGCGAGACTGTTGATGTTTTTAAAAGGAGGCTCAAGACTCCCCTTTTTAGCTTAGCTTTTAACTGACTTAGTCTCTCTTGTCCTTTCATTTTATCACGATATCTTATTGTTACTTTAGTCTTTTAATTATGTTATTCTACTTTTTTATTAGCTCTTAAAACTTTTAGATTTTATTTATATTTTATGTCATTCTGATATTTTAATATCATTGTAATTTCTGTTCTTTCCTATTCTACCTTCTTTTAGTCTTTTAGTTTTTAGTCTTTTAGTTTTTAGCTCCAGTGTGTCCTGGTGGGGGCCCTCCACACTGGGAGGTGTGTCTGGTCCGCCCACAGGGGCGTCGTCCTTGGGATCGTCCAGGCCTGGAGAGCTGGGGGGCTCTGCATTATATGTGGAGTGTACCTGGTCTGTCCTGGTCGGGGGGTCTCGGTGGCGGCGCTCCCTGTGGTTGTGGGCTGTGGCACCTCCTGGTGAGGATGGCTCCCATAGGTGGTCTTTCCTCACTAGGATTTTCAGTGCCCTGCCATGTTCCTACTGACAGTCAGTGTGTGGTTGTGTGTATGCGTGTGTGTGTGTGGGGAGGGGGGGGTGGTGGTGTGTGCATGTATGTGGTCATGTGGGTTGGGAAGGCCGGGTTCTTAACATGTATTTAATGTATTGTTTTATATTTTATTAAACGTTTTCTCTTAGTTCTGTGAAGCACTTTGTGTTGCAGTCTCTGGATGAAAAGTGCTGTACAAATATAAATAAACTAAACTAAACTATTATTGCTGCTGTTGTTGGTTGTGTGTCTGTCTTCCATCCCCCTGTCCCTCTGTCTTTCTCTCTGCTTGTCTTTCACCCTCATCTTGTTCCCATCTTTTTGTCATTCTCTCCCTCCTTTCTCTCTGTCTTTTGTCTTTCCTTCTCTATATTTGTCTTCTGCTGTTTGTCCTGTCCTGCTCTCTTTCAACAACCAACCAGTCAAAGCAGACGTCCGGTTAAAAAAATATGATAAAAGAACTCTTGGTTTGATTTGGCTTGAGACATGAAGAAGATAGGATTGTTTTCCTTTCATTTTAGAAGCTTTTCCAGATTCATGAAAAGATCATCAATCAGTGCAGTATTTCAGACAGACTTCTGGTCCGTGAGGACGAGGAATCCAGCACAGATCCACAGAACTCCAACTGCCATCTTTGATGGTTCCTTTACAGTCTGTAGGGTGGAGAGATCCTCCTGAGTCTGGCTTGGAATGTTTGTCTGTGGATGTGTTGGCCCTGTGATGGACTGGTGACCTGTCCAGGGTGAACACGGCCTGTCGCCCAAAAGCTGCTGGGATAGGCTCCACCCCCTCATGACCCTGAACAGGATAAGCAGAAGACAATGGACAGAAGTCCTGACACATTGAACAGTTCTCCAGGACCATTTTTGATGAAGGTCTGGATCACACCAGCCTTTTTTGTTTGTCTTCTTCCAGTGTCCTCAACATTGTGTGAGCCAATAATTCCACATCTGTACCAGACACACCTCTGGTTGGTGGGTTGATGGATCTTTCTGTTCTAACAGTGTCTTTTATCTTGCTTTTATCTTTTCTTTGTATCTGCATTCTGTGGTGCACGGTGGCTCTGGAAGAGCGCTCGATCTAACTATTGTCACTGTACCCCCCCCCCCACAACGAAAATAAAAGATTCTGATTCCGATTCTGACACACACACACACACACACACACACACACACACACACCCACACACACACACACACGCGTGTATCAACATGATGTTCCGAATGTTTCACTGTCTGTGGTTGTCCAGCTCTCCTTGCCTCTTCACTGTCATTGTCAGAACTCGGAGCAGTCTTCCTCTCCAGGTGATGTCTCTGAGTGATGATGATTGCTGTCTGTTCAACCAGCTTCATTTGTTGATATCTGAGAAGGACTGAAGACAGCAAAGTGTGCTGATTGGCCAACAACCCCTCACAGGTCAAAGGTCACTGCTCTGAGGCGGACCAGTTTACTGTAACAGTGGTGGCACCATCCACTGCTGGCGCTCTCTTCAGTGCTTCTTGTTTCTGCCCTTTGTGTGTGAGCTCCTAGAGCAGCTGGTCCGGCTCCCCCCCCCTTTTCTTTTCTATTCCACAAATTTATTTTTTTGATTTTCTGTTTTTGTAATTCATCATCGATCTCGGCTCACGGTCGCTACACTCTTGACCTCCTGTGAGCCTTGAAGAGAGAGAAGCCACCTTTGTGTCGGAGAAGAGCAGCTTAGTCCAGGCAGCCAGCAGCCTGAGACCAGAGGGTAGCCAATCAACGCGCTTCCCTTCTTCATCGAGCGAATCTCAGCGGGAGCCACGGTCGACGAGGTGGAGGCTTTGGAGGCCGTCCTCCCACCAGTTCGTTGGAGAGGCGTCGTACATCGATGGGAGAATCCAGCTGAGAACGTGAGCCGGTTACGTTGGTTTTCACCGATTCAGGCCTGGACTCCTGTCTCGCTGCCAAACTCCGCCTGACTCCGTAGAGCTGGTCAGCCTCCACTCAGTCCTCTTCATTTGGTTGGAGGTCACCATCGTTCATCCTACACACCTTTCCACCTGCCTCTTAGCCGTCTACTTGAAGCTCAGATAAATCCAGGCTAATTCATACCTGCTACTCAATATGGGCCTTAATTACTCTGCTGGAATTATCTCTCTGTCTTAAGGGTTTTCTTAATTGTATTAAATCCTCTTTAATTTCCAAGAAGTCTTCCAACTCATTCATTCATGCAAGCCACTGATCCACAAGACCTCATTGATGAGCTTCAACCTGAGACTGATTGTTTCTCGTTGGACGAGACACCCATTCAATGAGACTCATTGTCAGTCCATTGAAATCTACTGGTGTTCCTGGTGAGTTGATTTAACAACATGAGCTGACAGAATCTACGTTCAGGTAGGAACCACCACATCCAGGGGTCTGGACCTTTGAGCAGGCAGAGCCATCAAAGTAGCAGACTAAGCTAGCAGACATTAGCATTGAGAAGAAACTGATACCTGAGCCTACTTTTGGGTCTGGTCAGGTGATGACACAATAATATGACATCATTGTCAGACTGATGCCTGCTCAACACTGACCAAACGCCGCCCTATTGCATTGTGGGAAATTTCTGCTTGGCTCGCGTCCATCAAAACACACAAAGAAATTTCTCCAGAATCAGGATTGACAGTGGATACAATTGAGTCCACACTGGTTTTTCATTCTGAGTCGGGTGCAGGTGTGGAACTTCAGACACAGTCTGTGTTTGTGTTGTTTATTCAGTGATTTTTCTTACAATTCCCAATCACTGCTGCAGAAAGTGAGAGGACAAGCAGGGATGTTCAAGATGAACGCCCAACGTGGGGCTTGAACCCACGACCCTGAGATTAAGAGTCTCATGCTCTACCGACTGAGCTAGTCAGGCTACACCTGAGTAGCTTCAATAGCCTGAAGTGATCAGAGTGAGAGACGCTACAAGCTCTTCATCATTCACAGTCACATGAGCCATCACATGATTGATGAATGACCACAAACACCTTCATCTTTGACAAAGAAGTAAAATAAAAGATGAACCACAGATGAGACACCAGTGGTGAAAACACTAAAGTGCTGTCAAGGAGAAACAGGATACGAGCAAACACACACACAAGTTACAGAGAGAGAACTCTCCCAGAGGGAACCACTCAAAGGAGAACCTAGAGATCATCAGGCTGGATGACCTCATCAACATGAGACAGGTGGATCAGTAGACTTTGATCCAACATTTGAAGTTCAGTTTTGGTGGCTGCTCCATGTTGGAGGAAACCAGGCGATGTTGGGACGTCACAGGGAAGCTCCTTTGCCTCCTCTGCTGCCAGTTCAACCACTCACTCCCATCAGTGGAGAGCAGCTTCAACTGGGTTTGGAATGTACCATTGTGGATGCATAGGAATGTGGAGAAAATGTCCTTTGTCAGAAGTGGGATTTGAACCCACGCCTCCAGGAGAGACTGCGACCTGAACGCAGCGCCTTAGACCGCTCAGCCATCCTGACAGAAACTTGGATGCAGACTGAATTAATTCACTGACAAAGTAGAATTTTTTCCACAGGCGCTACTGGCTCCTTAGTTGGTTTATTTATTGTTAACATTAAACACACAGTCTGAGTTCATGGCAGTAAGAAATGATTTTCATTTTTCTAAAGGACAAGAAATGAACCAGAACATTAGAACCACATTGCATCTCTTGATCAGTTTGTTACATGGGACACATTCCAGACAGGAAGGTCCTTCTGAGACTTGAACTGGGATCACTGGATCCAGAGTTCTCACCCTTCCACCATGGAACCAAACACAAGGAGGAGGTTCCTCTAAATACAACTTGACATCACCTGCAATCAACCTGTTGATATTTGGAGGTTCATCTTGCTCTTGTTCCAGACTACATTGGCAGAAGGATCATGAACCACAAGGAAATCATGGAACTCCAGATTGATTCAGGACTTTCTAACTCCATCGTATGACCTGGGAGCAAAGACTGGCCAGGCCTTCCTTAATTTATCAGTTAATTACTGCTTCAACAAACATGCCACTTAATTAAGTTACCAGAATTTCTCTCATTGAAAAACCCACCAGCCTGATTTCTTGACACGACATGAAAAATTCTCCAAGAACCCACAGTTGGGTGGAAAGATACCAGGTTAACCAGGAGGAGTCCTGTTCCTGAACCATGGATGGAACAAAGTCCACTGGAAAACTCAGCAGTTCCTGAGTGCCAGATCCATCCAGGAGCTTGGGTCTCCCCTTGACTGTGGTGATCCATGAGATCAAGGAGGACAGAGGAAAGAAGGATCCTGTTGGAGATCTCCTCCCTTCTTCCTCCACTTCACTACTACTTGGATGTCAGGAATATGAGGTACTTTACTCAAATGAGGTATTAGGAGTTTCCTGTTTGACAAGAAGGAAGTCAGAGGTTCATCCCTCACTTGTTGGTGGTGCCCTCAACCTGCTGAGAGCATCACTTAGTTCTCTACAGAGAAACATGGCAGCTCTGCTGAAGGCTGCAGGAAACCTGCTGGAACTGAGACTTGGACTCAGGTCACTGGATTCAAAGTCCAGGGTGCCAACAGGTCCACCAGGGCATCTGTGCTTTACTTACCGTGTAAAAAGGACCACAGTGGTCGTCTGGTTTTAATTTAACAAACAAATACGGTTGAAAACTTTGAGACAGAGACACAGGGCTCTTATTTGAAGGGCCATGGGATGGGAAATATCCCAGACCTCTGAGATCAGAGCGCTCACTTTGATCTCAGGGTCCTGACTTTGGGGGTTCTTCCTTTGGTCTTCAAATACTTGTGGTTTTTATTGGCAGAACTTTCAACTTGCATGCAAAAAGAGAATCACAGTCAATGTAAACCCAGCAGACAGTGTTTATTTCTAATAAATCAGACAATCACACAAATGAGAATGAAAGGAAAAAACAATAAAATGTTTAAAATCCTTCTCCACTCTAAAGCTTTTTAAAGTTCATTTGAAGGTTCAAAGGTGGAGGTGAGGAGGTCACCCTGATCCTCCCTGTCGTCACTGCCGGGATTCTTTCTTCTGGTGCTGTGGTTCTTCTGATGAAGGGGGCGTGATGTTTGCTGTCTCAGGCTCCACCAAATGTCCTCTTTAGGACGCCACAATGTGGTCTCTTCACTGCTCCATCTTCCCTGCATCGGAGACACCAGGGTTCCTCCTGGTGCCGACCCCATCGTCCTGCTACCCAATGGTGCGGCCATGGATCCTCAGAAGAGGCTGGGATCCTTCTTCTCATCAGAGCCACAGTTTTTCCTGGAGGGAACAACAGGAGCTTTGTTGTAATGTTTTGCTCTGTGTTTCCTGCTCAGAGCGTCAGGATCTGTGACGCCATCTTGTGGTAGAGGGTCATCATCTTGTTGTGTGGTAGTGGATTCATTGATCTGCTGTTTCAACACATTCAAGTTCATTACCCTACAAGTCAAAGTACATTTGGTGTGGAGTTTTAGTTTCTGGCCTCAATCATAACGTGTGCCTTTCTTCTTCATGAACATTTCTCAGCTTTGTAAGTTTATTCTAGTTTTTCTTCCTCACTTTTCTATTCCATTGTTGTTGAAGATTCTACTGCAGGTTGGAGTTCCCTGTTGACTGAAGCAGAAACAGGAACAACAAGCTGGAGGCTGTCAGAGCTCCAAGTTGGGGGCTGATATTAAAGTAGGAGATGAACACATCCAGGTTAGCATCCCTCTCAGAAGCTGCTACTTTAGCTCTTCAGGATACAGCAGCCTAGCATAGCTTCATCTGGCCAGTTAGTGGCCCACTTTGATGTCTGGGATATCAGGTTCAAGGTTCTTCACAGCTCTGAATGAAGGCTTTCTAAAGTGTTAACCAGTACTCCAGTTGTAAAAAAAAATCAGGGGGATGGTAGATTTTGATGTTTAGGAACAGATCATTTGTGCTGATGACAGCGCATCAGGTGAGAGATCAACAGTGTACCCTTACTCCTCTAAAAAAACATGCATGCTATGGATATTACCTGTCTGCTACTCCTGTCATTGATCTTGACCAAGCCCCCAGGGTGACACTGCTAACACTGCTCCTACATAGTTAGAGTCAAATGCAGAGGACATTTTCCCACCGGGTGCAAGTGCAACTTCATACTCATGATACCTATAAATCTGGGAATTCTTCTATATTTTGAAACAAAACGTTCTCAAGTCAAGTCCATTTTAATGAAAGTGCAAGAGCAAAAGAATGAAACAAATGTACTGTGGCAGGATGGCGCTACACTCCCCACCATGAGGGGCAGTGTGGCAGACGATAGTGAGTGGTCACCTAGCAGTAGACCTAGTCCGACCCTTCTCCATCCTTTCCACTTCCTCTCCCTCCTTTACGGAGCCGACAGCCGTGCGTGGTGGCGTCTCGCTGGTCAGCAGATCGGTTACAAACAAAGGTACCTCAAAACCTCAAAATAATGCTACAGTGATGTCGGAAGAATTGCTAATGAACTCAAAATGATGCTAACAGTAATGGAGGAAGAGTTGCTAATAACCTCAAAATAATGCTACAATGATGTTGTAAAAATTACTAATGATCTCAAAATGATGCGACAGTGATGTCGTAAGAATTGCTAATGAACTCAAAATTATGCTAACAGTAATGTAGTGATAGTTGCTAATAAACTCAGTGATGCTAACAGTAATGTAGTAAGAGTTGCTACAAACCACAAAATAATGCTACAGTGATGTCGGAAGAATTGCTAATGAACTCAAAATGATGCTAACAGTAATGGAGTGAAAGTTTCGAATAACCTCAAAGTAATGCTGAAAGTGATGTAGTAAGAGTTGCTTCGAACCTCAAAATAATGCGACAGTGATGTTGGAAACATTGCCAATGATCTCAAAATGATGCGACAGTGATGGAGTGATAGTTGCTATAAACTCAGTGATGCTTTCAGTAATGAAGTGAAAGTTTAGAACAACCTCAAAGTGATGCTGACAGTCATGTACTAAGAGTTGCTACTAACCTCAAAACAATGCAACAGTAATGTAGTAAGAGTTGCTACGAACCTCCAAATAATGCGAAAGTGATGTCGGAAGAATTGCTAATGATCTCAAAATGATGTGACAGTGATGTCGTAAGAATTACTAATGAACACAAAATAATGCTAAAAGTAATGTAGTGATAGTTGCTAATAAACTCAGTGAGGCTTACAGTAATGTAGTAAGTGTTTCGAACAATTTTAAATGATGCTGAAAGTCATGTAGTAAGAGTTGCTACTACCCTCAAAATAATGCTACAGTGATGTCGGAAGAATCGCTAAAGATCTCAAAATGATGCGAGAGTGATGTCGTAAGAATTGCTAATGAACTCAAAATGATGCTAACAGTAATGTAGTGATAGTTGCTAATGATCTCAAAGTGATGCTGACAGTAATGTATTAAGTGTTTCGAACAACCTCAAAGTGATGCTAACAGTCGTGTAGTAAGAGTTGCTACTTACCAAAAAATAATACTACAGTGATGTCGGAAGACTTGCTAATGAACTCAAAATGATGCTAACAGTAATGTAGTGAAAGTTTCGAATAACCTCAAAGTGATGCTGACAGTCATGTAGTAAGAGTTGCTACTAACCTCAAAATAATGCGACAGTGATGTTGGAAGCATTGCTAATGAACTCAAAATGATACGAAGAGTAATGTAGTGATAGTTGCTAATGATCTCAAAGTGATGCTAACAGTAATGTCGTGAAAGTTTCGAATAACCTCAAAGTGATGCTGACAGTCATGTAGTAAGAGTTGCTTCGAACCTCAAAATAATGCGACAGTGATTTCAGAAGAATTGCTAATGATCTCAAACTGATGCGTAAGTGATGGAGTAAGAATTGCTAATGAACTCAAAATAATGCTAACAGTAATGTAGTAATAGTTGCTAATAAACTCAGTGATGCTTACAGTAATGTAGTCAGAGTTTCGAACAACCTCAAAGTGATGCTGACAGTCATGTAGCAAGAGTTGCTACGAACCTCAATTTAATGCTACAGTGATGTCGTAAGAATTGCTAATAAACTCAAAATGATGCTAGCAGTAATGTAGTGATAGTTGCTAATAAACTCAAAGTGATGCTGACAGTCATGTAGTAAGAGTTGCTACAAACATTTAAATAATGCAACAGTAATGTAGTAAGAGTTGCTCCGAACGTCAAAATAATGCGACAGTGATGTCAGAAGAATTGCTAATGATCTCAAAATGATGCGACAGTGATGTCGGAAGAATTGCTAATGAACTGAAAATGATGCTAACAGTAATGTAGTGATAGTTGCTAATAAACTCAAAATGATGCGACAGTGATGTCGGAAGAATTGCTAATGAACTCAAAATGATGCTAACAGTAATGGAGTGAACGTTTCGAATAACCTCAAAGTGATGCTTACAGTCATGTACTAAGAGTTGCTACAAATCTCAAAATAATGCGACAGTAATGGAGTAAAAGATGCTACGAACCTCAAAATATTGCGACAGTGATGTCGGAAGAATTGCTAATGAACTCAAGATGATGCTAACAGTAATGTAGTGATAGTTGCTAAGAAACTCAGTGATGCTTACAGTAATGTAGAAAGAGTTTCGAACAACCTAGAAGTGATGCTGACAGTCATTTAGTAAGAGTTGCTAATGAACTCAATTTAATGCTACAGTGATGTCGTGAGAATTGCTCAACAACTCAAAATGATGCTAACAGTAATGTAGTGATAGTTGCTAAAAAACTCAAAGTGATGCTGACAGTAATGTAGTAAGAGTTGCTACGAACCTCAAAATAATGTGACAGTGATGTCAGAAGAATTGCTAATGATCTCAAAACGATGCGACAGTGATGTAGTAAGAATTGCTAATGAACTCAAAATGATGCTAACAATAATGGAGTGCAACTTTCGAATAACCTCAAAGTGATGATGACAGTCATGTAGTAAGTGTTGCTACAAACCTCAAAATAATGCGAAAGTAATGCAGTAAAAGTTGCTACGAACCTCAAAATATTGCGACAGTGATGTCGGAGGAATTGCGAATGAACTCAAAATGATGCTAACAGTAATGTAGTGATAGTTGCTAATAAACTCAAAGTGATGCTGACAGTCATGTAGTAAGAGTTGCTACTTACCTGAAAATAATGCAACAATAATGTCGTAAGAGTTCCTGCGAACCTCAAAATATTGCGACAGTGATGTCGGAAGAATTGGTCAAGAACTCAAGATGATGCTAACAGTAATGGAGTGAAACTTTCGAATAACCTCAAAATGATGCTAACAGTAATGTAGTGATAGTTGCTAATAAACTCAAAATGATGCGACAGTGATGTCGGAAGAATTGCTAATGAACTGAAAATGATGCTTACAGCAATGTAGTGATAGTTGCTAATAAACTCAGTCATGCTTACAGTAATGTAGTAAGAGTTTCGAACAACCTCAAAGTGATGCTGACAGTCATGAAGTAAGAGTTGCTAATGAACTCAATTTAATGCTACAGTGATGTCGTAAGAATTGCGAATAAACTCAAAATGATGCTAACAGTAATGTAGTGATAGTTGCGAATGAACTCAAAGTGATGCTAACAGTAATGTAGTAAGAGTTGCTACGAACCTTTAAATAATGCAACAGTAATGTAGTAAGAGTTGCTACGAACCTCAAAATAATGCGACAGTGATGTCGGAAGAATTGCTCATGATATCAAAATGATGCGACAGTGATGTAGTAAGAATTGCTAATGAAGTCAAAATGACGCTAACAGTGATGTACTTAAAGTTGCTAATCAACTCAGTGATGCCTACAGTAATGCAGTACGTGTTTCGAACAACCTCAAAGTGATGCTGACAGTCATGTAGTAAGAGTTGCTAAGAACCTCAAATAATGCGACAGTGATGTCAGAAAAATTTCTAAAGATCTCAAAATGATGCGACAGTGATGTAGTAAGAATTGCTAATGAACTCAAAATGATGCTAACAGTAATGGAGTGAACGCTTCGAATAACCTCAAAGTGATGCTGACAATCATGTAGTAAAAGTTGCTACGAACCTCAAAATAATGCTACAGTGATGTCGGAAGAATTGCTAATGAACTCAAAATGATGCTAACAGTAATGGAGTGAAAGTTTCGAATAACCTCAAAGTAATGCTGAAAGTGATGTAGTAAGAGTTGCTTCGAACCTCAAAATAATGCGACAGTGATGTTGGAAACATTGCCAATGATCTCAAAATGATGCGACAGTGATGGAGTGATAGTTGCTATAAACTCAGTGATGCTTTCAGTAATGAAGTGAAAGTTTAGAACAACCTCAAAGTGATGCTGACAGTCATGTACTAAGAGTTGCTACTAACCTCAAAACAATGCAACAGTAATGTAGTAAGAGTTGCTACGAACCTCCAAATAATGTGAAAGTGATGTCGGAAGAATTGCTAATGATCTCAAAATGATGTGACAGTGATGTCGTAAGAATTACTAATGAACACAAAATAATGCTAAAAGTAATGTAGTGATATTTGCTAATAAACTCAGTGAGGCTTACAGTAATGTAGTAAGTGTTTCGAACAATTTTAAATGATGCTGAAAGTCATATAGTAAGAGTTGCTACTACCCTCAAAATAATGCTACAGTGATGTCGGAAGAATCGCTAAAGATCTCAAAATGATGCGAGAGTGATGTCGTAAGAATTGCTAATGAACTCAAAATGATACTAACAGTAATGTAGTGATAGTTGCTAATGATCTCAAAGTGATGCTGACAGTAATGTATTAAGTGTTTCGAACAACCTCAAAGTGATGCTAACAGTCGTGTAGTAAGAGTTAATACTTACCACAAAATAATACTACAGTGATGTCGGAAGACTTGCTAATGAACTCAAAATGATGCTAACAGTAATGTAGTGAAAGTTTCGAATAACCTCAAAGTGATGCTGACAGTCATGTAGTAAGAGTTGCTACTAACCTCAAAATAATGCGACAGTGATGTTGGAAGCATTGCTAATGAACTCAAAATGATACTAAGAGTAATGTAGTGATAGTTGCTAATGATCTCAAAGTGATGCTAACAGTAATGTCGTGAAAGTTTCGAATAACCTCAAAGTGATGCTGACAGTAATGTCGTAAGAGTTTCGAACAACCTCAAAGTGATGCTGACAGTCATGTAGTAAGAGTTGCTTCGAACCTCAAAATAATGCGACAGTGATTTCAGAAGAATTGCTAATGATCTCAAACTGATGCGACAGTGATGGAGTAAGAATTGCTAATGAACTCAAAATAATGCTAACAGTAATGTAGTAATAGTTGCTAATAAACTCAGTGATGCTTACAGTAATGTAGTCAGAGTTTCGAACAACCTCAAAGTGATGCTGAAAGTCATGTAGCAAGAGTTACTACGAACCTCAATTTAATGCTACAGTGATGTCGTAAGAATTGCTAATAAACTCAAAATGATGCTAGCAGTAATGTAGTGATACTTGCTAATAAACTCAAAGTGATGCTGACAGTCATGTAGTAAGAGTTGCTACAAACATTTAAATAATGCAACAGTAATGTAGTAAGAGTTGCTCCGAACGTCAAAATAATGCGACAGTGATGTCAGAAGAATTGCTAATGATCTCAAAATGATGCGACAGTGATGTCGGAAGAATTGCTAATGAACTGAAAATGATGCTAACAGTAATGTAGTGATAGTTGCTAATAAACTCAAAATGATGCGACAGTGATGTCGGAAGAATTGCTAATGAACTCAAAATGATGCTAACAGTAATGGAGTGAACGTTTCGAATAACCTCAAAGTGATGCTTACAGTCATGTAGTAAGTGTTGCTACGAACCTCAAAATAATGCAACAGTAATGTAGTCAAAGTTGCTATGAACCTCAAAATATTGCGACAGTGATGTCGGAAGAATTGCCAATGAACTCAAATTGATGCTAACAGTAATGTAGTGATAGTTGCTAATAAACTCAGTGATGCTTACAGTAATGTAGTAAGAGTTTCGAACAACCTCAAAGTGATGCTGACAGTCATGAAGTAAGAGTTGCTACGAACCTCAATTTAATGCTACAGTGATGTCGTAAGAATTGCGAATAAACTCAAAATGATGCTAACAGTAATGTAGTGATAGTTAAGAATGAACTCAAAGTGATGGTAACAGTAATGTAGTAAGAGTTGCTACGAACCTTAAAATAATGCAACAGTAATGTAGTAAGAGTTTCTACGAACCTCAAAATAATGCGACAGTGATGTCGGAACAATTGCTAATGATCTCAAAATGATAGGACAGTGATGTAGTAAGAATTGCTAATGAAGTCAAAATGACGCAAACTGTGATGTACTTAAAGTTGCTAATCAACTCAGTGATGCTTAAAGTAATGCAGTACGTGTTTCGAACAACCTCAAAGTGATGCTGACAATCATGTAGTAAGTGTTGCTACGAACCTCAAAATATTGCGACAGTGATGTCGGAAGAATTGCTAATGAACTCAAAATGATGCTAACAGTAATGTAGTCATAGTTGCTAATTAACTCAGTGATGCTTACGGTAATGTAGTAAGAGTTTCAAACAACCTCAAAGTGATGCTGACAGTCATGTGGTAAGTGTTTCGAACAACTTCAAAGTGATCCTGACAGTCATGTAGTAAGAGTTGCTACTTACCTCAATTTAATGCTACAGTGATGTCGTAAGAATTGCTAATAAACTCAAAATGATGCGAACAGTGATGTAGTGATAGTTGCAAATAAACTCAAAGTGATGCTGACAGTAATGTAGTAAGAGTTGCTACGAACCTTTAAATAATGCAACAGTAATGTAGTAAGAGTTTCGAACAACCTCAAAGTGATGCTTACAGTCATGTACTAAGAGTTGCTACAAATCTCAAAATAATGCGACAGTAATGGAGTAAAAGATGCGACGAACCTCAAAATATTGCGACAGTGATGTCGGAAGAATTGCTAATGAACTCAAGATGATGCTAACAGTAATTTAGCGATAGTTGCTAAGAAACTCAGTGATGCTTACAGTAATGTAGAAAGAGTTTCGAACAACCTCAAAGTGATGCTGACAGTCATTTAGTAAGAGTTGCTAATGAACTCAATTTAATGCTACAGTGATGTCGTGAGAATTGCTCATAAAAACAAAATGATGCTAAGAGTAATGTAGAAATTGTTGCTAAAAAACTCAAAGTGATGCTGACAGTAATGTAGTAAGAGTTGCTACGAACCTCAAAATAATGTGACAGTGATGTCAGAAGAATTGCTATTGATCTCAAAATGATGCGACAGTGATGTAGTAAGAATTGCTAATAAACTCAAAATGATGCTAACAGTAATGTAGTGATAGTTGCTAAAAAACTCAAAGTGATGCTGACAGTAATGTAGTAAGAGTTGCTATGAACCTCAAAATAATGTGACAGTGATGTCAGAAGAATTGCTAATGATCTCAAAATGATGCGACAGTGATGTAGTAAGAATTGCTAATGAACTCAAAATGATGCTAACAGTAATGGAGTGAAAGTTTCGAATAACCTCAAAGTGATGCTGACAGTAATGTAGTAAGAGTTGCTACGAACCTAAAAATATTGCGACAGTGATGTCGGAAGAATTGCTAATGAAATCAAAATGATGCTAACAGAAATGTAGTGATAGTTGCTAATCAAGTCAGTGATGCTTACAGTAATGTAGTAAGTGTTTCGAATAACCTCAAAGTGATGCTCACAGTCATGTGGTAAGAGTTGCTACGAACCTCAAAATAATGCGACAGTAATGTAGTAAAAGTTGCTACGAACCTCAAAATATTGCGACAGTGATGTCGGAAGAATAGCTAATGAACTCAAGATTATTTCTAACAGTAATGTCGTGATAGTTGCTAAGAAACTCAGTGATGCTTACAGTAATGCAGTAAGAGTTTCGAACAACCTCAAAGTGATGCTGACGGTCATTTAGTAAGAATGCCAATGAACTCAATTTAATGCTACAGTGATGTTCTGAGAATTGCTCAACAACTCAAAATGATGCTAACAGTAATGTAGTGATAGTTGCTAATAAACTCGAAGTGATGCTGACAGTAATGTAGTAAGAGTTGCTACGAACCTTAAAATAATGCAACAGAAATGTAAGAGTTGCTACGAACCTCAAAATATTGCAACAGTGATGTCGGAAGAATTGCTAATGATCTCAAAATGATGCGACAGTGATGTAGTAAGAATTGCTAATGAACTCAAATGATGCTAACAGTAATGTAGTGATAGTTGCGAATCAACTCAGTGATGCTTACAGTAATGTAGTAAGTGTTTCGAATAACCTCAAAGTGATGCTGACAGTCATTAGGAAGAGTTGCTACGAACCTCAAAATAATGCGACAGTGATGTCAGAAGAATTGCTAAAGATCTCAAAATGATGCGACAGTGATTTAGTAAGAATTGCTCATGAACTCAAAATGATGCTAACAGTAATGGAGTGAAGGTTTCGAATAACCTCAAAGCGATGCTGACAGTCATGTACTAAGAGTTGCTACGAACCTCAAAATCATGCGACAGTGATGTCGGAAGAATTGGTAATGATCTCAAAATGATGGGACAGTGATTTAGTAAGAATTGCTCATGAACTAGAAAAGATGCTAACAGTAATGGAGTGAAACTTTCGAATAACCTCAAAGTGATGCTGACAGTCATGTATAGGTGTTGCTATAAACCTCAAAATAATGCGAAAGTAATGTAGTAAAAGTGGCTACGAACCTCAAAATATTGCGACAGTGATGTCGGAAGAATTGCTAATGAACTCAAGATGATGCTAACAGTCATGTAGTGACAGTTGCTAAGAAACTCAGTGATGCTTAAGGTAATGTAGTAAGAGTTTCGAACAACCTCAAAGTGATGCTGACAGTCATTTAGTAAGAGTTGCTAATGAACTCAATTCAATGCTACAGTGATGTCGTGAGACTTGCTCATAAACTCAAAATGATGCTAACAATAATGTAGTGATAGTTGCTAATAAACTCAAAGTGATGCTGACAGTAATGTAGTAAGAGTTGCTATGAACCTAAAAAAATAATGCAACAATAATGTCGTAAAAGTTGCTACGAACCTCAAAATATTGCGACAGTGATGTCGGAAGAATTGCTAATGAACTCAAAATGATGCTAACAGTAATGTAGTGATAGTTGCTAATCAACTCAGTAATGCTTACAGTAATGTAGTAAGTGTTTCGAATAACCTCAAAGTGATGCTGACAGTCATGTACTAAGAGTTGCTACGAACCTCAAAATAATGCGACAGTAATGTAGTAAAACTTGCTACGAACCTCAAAATATTGCGACAGTGATGTCAGAAGAATTGCTCATGAACTTAAAATGATGCTAACAGTAATGTAGTGGTAGTTGCTAATCAAGTCAGTGATGCTTACAGTAATGTAGTAAGTGTTTCGAACAACCTCAAAGTGATGCTGACAGTCATATAGTAAGAGTTGCTACGAACCTCAAAATAATGCGACAGTGATGTCGGAAGAATTGCTTAAGATCTCAAAATGATGCGACAGTGATGTAATAAGAATTGCTAATGAACTCAAAAAGATGCTAACAGTAATGGAGTGAAACTTTCGAATAACCTCAAAGTGATGCTGACAGTCATGTAGTAAGTGTTGCTACAAACCTCAAAATAATGCGAAAGTAATGTATTAAAAGTTGCTACGAACCTCAAAATATTGCGACAGTGATGTCGGAAGAATTGCTAATGAACTCAAGATAATGCTAACAGTAATGTAGTGATAGTTGCTAAGAAACTCAGTGATGCTTACAGTAATGTAGTAAGAGTTTCGAACAACCTCAAAGTGATGCTGACAGTCATTTAGTAAGAGTTGCTAATGAACTCAATTCAATGCTACAGTGATGTCGTGAGAATTGCTCATGAACTCAAAATGATGCTAACAGTAATGTAGTGATAGTTGCTAATAAACTCAAAGTGATGCTGACAGTAATGTAGGAAGAGTTGCTACGAACCTCAAAATAATGCGACAGTGATGTCAGAAGAATTGCTAAAGATCTCAAAATGATGCGACAGTGATTTAGTAAGAATTGCTCATGAACTCAAAATGATGCTAACAGTAATGGAGTGAACGTTTCGAATAACCTCAAAGTGATGCTGACAGTCATGTCCTAAGAGTTGCTACGGACCTCAAAATAATGCGACAGTGATGTCGGAAGAATTGCTAATGATCTCAAAATGATGCAACAGTGATGTAATAAGAATTGCTAATGAACTCAAAAAGATGCTAAAAGTAATGGAGTGAAAGTTTCGAATAACCGCAAAGTGATGCTGACAGTCATGTAGTAAGTGTTGCTACGAACCTTAAAATAATGCAACAATAATGTAGTAAGAGTTGCTACAAACCTCAAAAAAATGCGAAAGTAATGTAGTAAAAGTTGCTACGAACCTCAAAATATTGCGACAGTGATGTCTGAAGAATTGCTAATGAACTCAAGATGATGCTAACAGTAATGTAGTGGTAGTTGCTAATCAAGTCAGTGATGCTTACAGTAATGTAGTAAGTGTTTCGAACAACCTATAAGTGATGCTGAAAGTCATGTAGTAAGTGTTGCTACGAACCTCAAAATAATGCGACAGTGATGTCGGAAGAATTGCTAATGAACTCAAGATGATGGTAACAGTAATTTAGTTAGAGTTTCGAACACCCTCAAAGTGATGTTGACAGTCATTTAGTAAGAGTTGCTCATGAACTCAATTCAATGCTTCAGTGATGTCGTGAGAATTGCTCATAAACTCAAAATGATGCTAACAGTAATGTAGTGATAGTTGCTAAAAAACTCAAAGTGATGCTGACAGTAATGTAGTAAGAGTTGCTACGAACCTCAAAATAATGTGACAGTGATGTCAGAAGAATTGCTAATGATCTAAAAATGATGCGACAGTGATGTAGTAAGAATTGCTAATGAACTCAAAATGATGCTAACAGTAATGGAGTGAAACTTTTGAATAACCTCAAAGTGATGCTTACAGTCATGTAGTAAGTGTTGCTACGAACCTCAAAATAATTCGACAGTGATGTCGGAAGAATTCCTCATGAACTTAAAATGATGCGACAGTAATGTAGTGGTAGTTGCTAATCAAGTCAGTGATGCTTACAGTAATGTAGTAAGTGTTTCGAATAACCTCAAAAGTGATGGTGACAGTCATATAGTAAGAGCTGCTACGAACCTCAAAATAATGCGACAGTGATGTCGGAAGAATTGCTTAAGATCTCAAAATGATGCGACAGTGATGTCGGCAGAAATGCTAATGAACTTAAAATGATGCTAACAGTAATGTAGTGGTAGTTGCTAATCAAGTCAGTGATGCTTACAGTAATGTAGTAAGTGTTTCGAATAACCTCAAAGTGATGGTGACAGTCATGTAGAAAGAGTTGCTACGAACCTCAAAATAATGCGACAGTAATGTAGTAAGAGTTGCTACGAACCTCAAAATAATGCGACAGTGATGTCAGAAGAATTGCTAAAGATCTCAAAATGATGCGACAGTGATTTAGTAAGAATTGCTCATGAACTCAAAATGATGCTAACAGTAATGGAGTGAACGTTTCGAATAACCTCAAAGTGATGCTGACAGTCTTGTACTAAGAGTTGCTACGGACCTCAAAATAATGCGACAGTGATGTCGGAAGAATTGCTAATGATCTCAAAATGATGCGACAGTGATGTAATAAGAATTGCTAATGAACTCAAAAAGATGCTAACAGTAATGGAGTGAAAGTTTCGAATAACCTCAAAGTGATGCTGACAGTCATGTAGTAAGTGTTGCTACGAACCTTAAAATAATGCAACAATAATGTAGTAAGAGTTGCTAAAAACCTCAAAATAATGCGAAAGTAATGTACTAAAAGTTGCTACGAACCTAAAAATATTGCGACAGTGATGTCGGAAGAATTGCTCATGAACTTAAAATGATGCTAACAGTAATGTAGTGGTAGTTGCTAATCAAGTCAGTGATGCTTACAGTAATGTAGTAAGTGTTTCGAATAACCTCAAAGTGATGCTGACAGTCATGTAGGAAGAGTTGCTACAAACCTCAAAATAATGCGACAGTAATGTAGTAAAAGTTTCTACGAACCTCAAAATAATGCGACAGTAATGTCAGAAGAATTGCTAATGATCTCAAAATGATGCGACAGTGATGTCGGAAGAATTGCTAATGATCTCAAAATGATGCAACAGTGATGTAATAAGAATTGCTAATGAACTCAAAAAGATGCTAACAGTAATGGAGTGAAAGTTTCGAATAACCTCAAAGTGATGCTGACAGTCATGTAGTAAGTGTTGCTACGAACCTCAAAATAATGCAACAATAATGTAGTAAGAGTTGCTACAAACCTCAAAATAATGCGAAAGTAATGTAGTAAAAGTTGCTACGAACCTCAAAATATAGCGACAGTGATGTAGGAAGAATTGCTAATGAACTCAAAATGATGCTAACAGTAATGTAGTGATAGTTGCTAATCAAGTCAGTGATGCTTACAGTAATGTAGTAAGAGTTTCGAATACCCTCAAAGTGATGCTGACAGTCATGTACTAAGAGTTGCTACGAACCTCAAAATAATGCGACAGTAATGTAGTAAGAGTTGCTACGAACCTCAAAATAATGCAACAGTGATGTCAGAAGAATTGCTAATGATCTCAAAATGATGCGACAGTGATTTAGTAAGAATTGCTAATGAACTCAAAATGATGCTAACAGTAATGGAGTGAACATTTCAAATAACCTCAAAGTCATGCTGACAGTCATGTACTAGGAGGTGCTACGAACCACAAAATAATGCGACAGTGATGTCGGAAGAATTGCTAATGAACTCAAGATGATGCTAACAGTAATGGAGTGAAACTTTCGAATAACCTCAAAGTGATGCTAACAGTCATGTAGTAAGAGTTGCTACAAACCTCAATATAATGCAACAGTAATGTAGTAAAAGATGCTACGAACCTCAAAATATTGCGACAGTGATGTCGGAAGAATTGCTAATGAACTTAAAATGATGCTAACAGTAATGTAGCGATAGTTGCTAATCAACTCAGTGATACTTACAGTAATGTAGGAAGTATTTCAAACAACCTCAAAGTGATGCTGACAGTCATGTAGGAAGAGTTGGTACGAACCTCAAAATAACGCGACAGTGATGTCAGAAGAATTGCTAAAGATCTCAAAATGATGCGACAGTGATGTAGGCAGAAATGCTAATGAACTTAAAATGATGCTAACAGTAATGTAGTGGTAGTTGCTAATCAAGTCAGTGATGCTTACAGTCATGTAGTACGTGTTTCGAATAGCCTCAAAGTAAAGGTCAAAGTCATGTAGGAAGAGTTGCGACGAACCTCAAAATAATGCGACAGTAATGTAGTAAGAGTTGCTACGAACCTCAAAATAATGTGACAGTGATGTCGGAAGAATTGCTAATGAACTCAAGATGATGCTAACAGTAATGTAGTAAGAGTTTCGAACACCCTCAAAGTGATGCTGACAGTCATTTAGTAAGAGTTGCTAATGAACTCAATTCAATGCTACAGTGATGTCGTGAGAATTGCTCATAAACTCAAAATGATGCGAACAGTAATGTAGTGACAGTTGCTAAAAAACTCAAAGTGATGCTGACAGTAATGTAGTAAGAGTTGCTACGAACCTCAAAATAATGTGACAGTGATGTCAGAAGAATTGCTAATGATCTCAAAATGATGCGACAGTGATGGAGTGAACGTTTCGAATAACCTCAAAGTGATGCTGACAGTCATGTACTAAGAGTTGCTACGAACCTCAAAATAATGCGACAGTAATGTCAGAAGAATTGCTAATGATCTCAAAATGATGCGACAGTGATGTCGGAAGAATTGCTAATGATCTCAAAATGATGCAACAGTGATGTAATAAGAATTGCTAATGAACTCAAAAAGATGCTAACAGTAATGGAGTGAAAGTTTGGAATAACCTCAAAGTGATGCTGACAGTCATGTAGTAAGTGTTGCTCCGAACCTTAAAATAATGCAACAGTTATGTCGTAAGAGTTGCTACAAACCTCAAAAAAATGCGAAAGTAATGTAGTAAAAGTTGCTACGAACCTCAAAATATTGCGACAGTGATGTTGGAAGAATTGCTAATGAACTCAAGATGATGCTAACAGTAATGTAGTGGTAGTTGCTAATCAAGTCAGTGATGCTTACAGTAATGTAGTAAGTGTTTTGAACAACCTATAAGTGATGCTGAAAGTCATGTAGTAAGAGTTGCTACGAACCTCAAAATAATGCGACAGTGATGTCGGAAGAATTGCTAATGAACTCAAGATGATGCTAACAGGAATGTAGTAAGAGTTTCGAACACCCTCAAAGTGATGCTGACAGTCATTTAGTAAGAGTTGCTAATGAACTCAATTCAATGCTTCAGTGATGTCGTGAGAATTGTTCATGAACTCAAAATGATCCTAACAGTGATGTAGTGATAGTTGCTAAAAAACTCAGTGATGCTGACAGTAATGTAGTAAGAGTTGCTACGAACCTCAAAATAATGTGACAGTGATGTCAGAAGAATTGCTAATGATCTCAAAATGATGCGACAGTGATTTAGTAAGAATTGCTAATGAACTCAAAATGATGCTAACAGTAATGGAGTGAACGTTTCGAATAACCTCAAAGTGATGCTGACAGTCATGTACTAAGAGTTGCTACAAACCTCAAAATAATGCGACAGTAATGTAGTAAAAGTTGCTACGAACCTCAAAATATTGCGACACTGATGTCGGAAGAATTGCTCATGAACTCAAGATGATGCTTACAGTAATGTAGTGGTAGTTGCTAATCAAGTCAGTGATGCTTACAGTAATGTAGTAAGTGTTTCGAACAACCTCAAAGTGATGCTGACAGTCATGAAGTAAGCCTTGCTACGAACCTCAAAATAATGCGACAGTGATGTCGGAAGAATTGCTAATGAACTCAAGATGATGCTAACAGTAATGTAGTAAGAGTTTCGAACACCCTCAAAGTGATGCTGACAGTCATTTAGTGAGAGTTGCTAATGAACTCAATTCAATGCTACAGTGATATCGTGAGAATTGCTCATAAACTCAAAATGATGCGAACAGTAATGTAGTGATAGTTGCTAAAAAACTCAAAGTGATGCTGACAGTAATGTAGTAAGAGTTGCTACGAACCTCAAAATAATGTGATAGTGATGTCAGAAGAATTGCTAATGATCTCAAAATGATGCGACAGTGATTTAGTAAGAATTGCTAATGAACTCAAAATGATGCTAACAGTAATGGAGTGAACGTTTCGAATAACCTCAAAGTGATGCTGACAGTCATGTACTAAGAGTTGCTACGAACCTCAAAATAATGCGACAGTAATGTAGTAAAAGTTGCTACGAACCTCAAAATATTGCGACAGTGATGTCGGAAGAATTGCTAATGAACTCAAAATGATGCTAACAGTCATGTAGTGATAGTTGCTAATCAACTCAGTGATGCTTACAGTAATGTAGTAAGTGGTTCGAATAACCTCAAAGTGATGCTGACAGTCATGTACTAAGAGTTGCTACGAACCTCAAAATAATGCGACAGTAATGTAGTAAAAGTTGCTACGAACCTCAAAATATTGCGACAGTGATGTCGGAAGAATTCCTCATGAACTTAAAATGATGCGACAGTAATGTAGTGGTAGTTGCTAATCAAGTCAGTGATGCTTACAGTAATGTAGTAAGTGTTTCGAACAACCTCAAAGTGATGCTGACAGTCATGTAGGAAGAGTTGCTACGAACCTCAAAATAATGCGACAGTGATGTCGGCAGAAATGCTAATGAACTTAAAATGATGCTAACAGTAATGTAGTGGTAGTTGCTAATCAAGTCAGTGATGCTTACAGTAATGTAGTAAGTGTTTCAAATAACCTCAAAGTGATGGTGACAGTCATTAGGAAGAGTTGCTACGAACCTCAAAATAATGCGACAGTGATGTCGGAAGAATTGCTAATGATCTCAAAATGATGCGACAGTGATGTAATAAGAATTGCTAATGAACTCAAAAAGATGCTAACAGTAATGGAGTGAAAGTTTCGAATAACCTCAAAGTGATGCTGACAGTCATGTAGTAAGTGTTGCTACGAACCTTAAAATAATGCAACAATAATGTAGTAAGAGTTGCTAAAAACCTCAAAATAATGCGAAAGTAATGTACTAAAAGTTGCTACGAACCTAAAAATATTGCGACAGTGATGTCGGAAGAATTGCTCATGAACTCAAGATGATGCTTACAGTAATGTAGTGGTAGTTGCTAATGAAGTCAGTGATGCTTACAGTAATGTAGTAAGTGTTTCGAACAACCTCAAAGTGATGCTGACAGTCATGTAGTAAGACTTGCTACGAACCTCAAAATAATGCGACAGTGATGTCGGAAGAATTGCTAATGAACTCAAGATGATGCTAACAGTAATGTAGTAAGAGTTTCGAACACCCTCAAAGTGATGCTGACAGTCATTTAGTAAGAGTTGCAAATGAACTCAATTCAATGCTACAGTGATATCGTGAGAATTGCTCATAAACTCAAAATTATGCTAACAGTAATGTAGTGATAGTTGCTAAAAAACTCAAAGTGATGCTGACAGTAATGTAGTAAGAGTTGCTACGTACCTCAAAATAATGTGACAGTGATGTCAGAAGAATTGCTAAAGATCTCAAAATGATGCGACAGTGATTTAGTAAGAATTGCTCATGAACTCAAAATGATGCTAACAGTAATGGAGTGAACGTTTCGAATAACCTCAAAGTGATGCTGACAGTCTTGTACTAAGAGTTGCTACGGACCTCAAAATAATGCGACAGTGATGTCGGAAGAATTGCTAATGAACTCAAAATGATGCTAACAGTAATGGAGTGAAAGTTTCGAATAACCTCAAAGTGATGCTGACAGTCATGTAGTAAGTGTTGCTACGAACCTCAAAATAATGCAACAATAATGTAGTAAGAGTTGCTACAAACCTCAAAATAATGCGAAAGTAATGTCGTCAAAGTTGCTACGAACCTCAAAATATTGCGACAGTGATGTCGGAAGAATTGCTAATGAACTCAAGATGATGCTAACAGTAATGTAGTGGTAGTTGCTAATCAAGTCAGTGATGCTTACAGTAATGTAGTAAGTGTTTCGAACAACCTCAAAGTGATGCTGACAGTCATGTAGTAAGAGTTGCTAATGAACTCAATTCAATGCTACAGTGATGTCGTGAGAATTGCTCATGAACTCAAAATGATGCTAACAGTAATGTAGTGATAGTTGCTAAAAAACTCAAAGTGATGCTGACATTAATGTGGTAAGAGTTGCTACGAACCTCAAAATAATGTGACAGTGATGTCAGAAGAATTGCTAATGATCTCAAAATGATGCGACAGTGATTTAGTAAGAATTGCTAATGAACTCAAAATGATGCTAACAGTAATGGAGTGAACGTTTCGAATAACCTCAAAGTGATGCTGAAAGTCTTGTACTAAGAGTTGCTACGGACCTCAAAATAATGCGACAGTGATGTCGGAAGAATTGCTAATGATCTCAAAATGATGCGACAGTGATGTAATAAGAATTGCTAATGAACTCAAAAAGATGCTAACAGTAATGGAGTGAAAGTTTCGAATAACCTCAAAGTGATGCTGACAGTCATGTAGTAAGTGTTGCTACGAACCTCAAAATAATGCAACAATAATGTAGTAAGAGTTGCTACAAACCTCAAAATAATGCGAAAGTAATGTAGTAAAAGTTGCTACGAACCTCAAAATATAGCGACAGTGATGTAGGAAGAATTGCTAATGAACTCAAAATGATGCTAACAGTAATGTAGTGATAGTTGCTAATCAAGTCAGTGATGCTTACAGTAATGTAGTAAGAGTTTCGAACACCCTCAAAGTGATGCTGACAGTCATGTACTAAGAGTTGCTACGAACCTCAAAATAATGCGACAGTAATGTAGTAAGAGTTGCTACGAACCTCAAAATAATGCAACAGTGATGTCAGAAGAATTGCTAATGATCTCAAAATGATGCGACAGTGATTTAGTAAGAATTGCTAATGAACTCAAAATGATGCTAACAGTAATGGAGTGAACATTTCAAATAACCTCAAAGTCATGCTGACAGTCATGTACTAGGAGGTGCTACGAACCACAAAATAATGCGACAGTAATGTAGTAAAAGTTGCTACGAACCTCAAAATATTGCGACAGTGATGTCGGAAGAATTGCTAATGAACTCAAGATGATGCTAACAGTAATGGAGTGAAACTTTCGAATAACCTCAAAGTGATGCTGACAGTCATGGAGTAAGAGTTGCTACAAACCTCAATATAATGCAACAGTAATGTAGTAAAAGATGCTACGAACCTCAAAATATTGCGACAGTGATGTCGGAAGAATTGCTAATGAACTTAAAATGATGCTAACAGTAATGTAGTGATAGTTGCTAATCAACTCAGTGATACTTACAGTAATGTAGGAAGTATTTCAAACAACCTCAAAGTGATGCTGACAGTCATGTAGGAAGAGTTGGTACGAACCTCAAAATAACGCGACAGTGATGTCAGAAGAATTGCTAAAGATCTCAAAACGATGCGACAGTGATGTAGGCAGAAATGCTAATGAACTTAAAATGATGCTAACAGTAATGTAGTGGTAGTTGCTAATCAAGTCAGTGATGCTTACAGTCATGTAGTACGTGTTTCGAATAGCCTCAAAGTAAAGGTGAAAGTCATGTAGGAAGAGTTGCGACGAACCTCAAAATAATGCGACAGTAATGTAGTAAGAGTTGCTACGAACCTCAAAATAATGTGACAGTGATGTCGGAAGAATTGCTAATGAACTCAAGATGATGCTAACAGTAATGTAGTAAGAGTTTCGAACACCCTCAAAGTGATGCTGACAGTCATTTAGTAAGAGTTGCTAATGAACTCAATTCAATGCTACAGTGATGTCGTGAGAATTGCTCATAAACTCAAAATGATGCGAACAGTAATGTAGTGACAGTTGCTAAAAAACTCAAAGTGATGCTGACAGTAATGTAGTAAGAGTTGCTACGAACCTCAAAATAATGTGACAGTGATGTCAGAAGAATTGCTAATGATCTCAAAATGATGCGACAGTGATGGAGTGAACGTTTCGAATAACCTCAAAGTGATGCTGACAGTCATGTACTAAGAGTTGCTACGAACCTCAAAATAATGCGACAGTAATGTCAGAAGAATTGCTAATGATCTCAAAATGATGCGACAGTGATGTCGGAAGAATTGCTAATGATCTCAAAATGATGCAACAGTGATGTAATAAGAATTGCTAATGAACTCAAAAAGATGCTAACAGTAATGGAGTGAAAGTTTGGAATAACCTCAAAGTGATGCTGACAGTCATGTAGTAAGTGTTGCTCCGAACCTTAAAATAATGCAACAGTTATGTCGTAAGAGTTGCTACAAACCTCAAAAAAATGCGAAAGTAATGTAGTAAAAGTTGCTACGAACCTCAAAATATTGCGACAGTGATGTTGGAAGAATTGCTAATGAACTCAAGATGATGCTAACAGTAATGTAGTGGTAGTTGCTAATCAAGTCAGTGATGCTTACAGTAATGTAGTAAGTGTTTTGAACAACCTATAAGTGATGCTGAAAGTCATGTAGTAAGAGTTGCTACGAACCTCAAAATAATGCGACAGTGATGTCGGAAGAATTGCTAATGAACTCAAGATGATGCTAACAGGAATGTAGTAAGAGTTTCGAACACCCTCAAAGTGATGCTGACAGTCATTTAGTAAGAGTTGCTAATGAACTCAATTCAATGCTTCAGTGATGTCGTGAGAATTGTTCATGAACTCAAAATGATGCTAACAGTGATGTAGTGATAGTTGCTAAAAAACTCAGTGATGCTGACAGTAATGTAGTAAGAGTTGCTACGAACCTCAAAATAATGTGACAGTGATGTCAGAAGAATTGCTAATGATCTCAAAATGATGCGACAGTGATTTAGTAAGAATTGCTAATGAACTCAAAATGATGCTAACAGTAGTGGAGTGAACGTTTCAAATAACCTCAAAGTGATGCTGACAGTCATGTACTAAGAGTTGCTACAAACCTCAAAATAATGCGACAGTAATGTAGTAAAAGTTGCTACGAACCTCAAAATATTGCGACACTGATGTCGGAAGAATTGCTCATGAACTCAAGATGATGCTTACAGTAATGTAGTGATAGTTGCTAATCAAGTCAGTGATGCTTACAGTAATGTAGTAAGTGTTTCGAACAACCTCAAAGTGATGCCTACAGTCATGAAGTAAGCCTTGCTACGAACCTCAAAATAATGCGACAGTGATGTCGGAAGAATTGCTAATGAACTCAAGATGATGCTAACAGTAATGTAGTAAGAGTTTCGAACACCCTCAAAGTGATGCTGACAGTCATTTAGTGAGAGTTGCTAATGAACTCAATTCAATGCTACAGTGATATCGTGAGAATTGCTCATAAACTCAAAATGATGCGAACAGTAATGTAGTGATAGTTGCTAAAAAACTCAAAGTGATGCTGACAGTAATGTAGTAAGAGTTGCTACGAACCTCAAAATAATGTGATAGTGATGTCAGAAGAATTGCTAATGATCTCAAAATGATGCGACAGTGATTTAGTAAGAATTGCTAATGAACTCAAAATGATGCTAACAGTAATGGAGTGAACGTTTCGAATAACCTCAAAGTGATGCTGACAGTCATGTACTAAGAGTTGCTACGAACCTCAAAATAATGCGACAGTAATGTAGTAAAAGTTGCTACGAACCTCAAAATATTGCGACAGTGATGTCGGAAGAATTGCTAATGAACTCAAAATGATGCTAACAGTCATGTAGTGATAGTTGCTAATCAACTCAGTGATGCTTACAGTAATGTAGTAAGTGGTTCGAATAACCTCAAAGTGATGCTGACAGTCATGTACTAAGAGTTGCTACGAACCTCAAAATAATGCGACAGTAATGTAGTAAAAGTTGCTACGAACCTCAAAATATTGCGACAGTGATGTCGGAAGAATTCCTCATGAACTTAAAATGATGCGACAGTAATGTAGTGGTAGTTGCTAATCAAGTCAGTGATGCTTACAGTAATGTAGTAAGTGTTTCGAACAACCTCAAAGTGATGCTGACAGTCATGTAGTAAGAGTTGCTACGAACCTCAAAATAATGCGACAGTGATGTCGGAAGAATTGCTAATGAACTCAAGATGATGCTTACAGTAATGTAGTGGTAGTTGCTAATAAAGTCAGTGATGCTTACAGTAATGTAGTAAGTGTTTCGAACAACCTCAAAGTGATGCTGACAGTCATGAAGTAAGACTTGCTACGAACCTCAAAATAATGCGACAGTGATGTCGGAAGAATTGCTAATGAACTCAAGATGATGCTAACAGTAATGTAGTAAGAGTTTCGAACACCCTCAAAGTGATGCTGACAGTCATTTAGTGAGAGTTGCTAATGAACTCAATTCAATGCTACAGTGATATCGTGAGAATTGCTCATAAACTCAAAATGATGCGAACAGTAATGTAGTGATAGTTGCTAAAAAACTCAAAGTGATGCTGACAGTAATGTAGTAAGAGTTGCTACGAACCTCAAAATAATGTGACAGTGATGTCAGAAGAATTGCTAATGATCTCAAAATGATGCGACAGTGATTAAGTAAGAATTGCTAATGAACTCAAAATGATGCTAACAGTAATGGAGTGAACGTTTCGAATAACCTCAAAGTGATGCTGACAGTCGTGTACTAAGAGTTGCTACAAACCTCAAAATAATGCGACAGTAATGTAGTAAAAGTTGCTACGAACCTCAAAATATTGCGACACTGATGTCGGAAGAATTGCTAATGAACACAAGATGATGCTTACAGTAATGTAGTGGTAGTTGCTAATCAAGTCAGTGATGCTTACAGTAATGTAGTAAGTGTTTCGAACAACCTCAAAATGATGCTGACAGTCATGAAGTAAGACTTGCTACGAACCTCAAAATAATGCGACAGTGATGTCGGAAGAATTGCTAATGAACTCAAGATGATGCTAAAAGTAATGTAGTAAGAGTTTCGAACACCCTCAAAGTGATGCTGACAGTCATTTAGTCAGAGTTGCTAATGAACTCAATTCAATGCTACAGTGATATCGTGAGAATTGCTCATAAACTCAAAATGATGCTAACAGTAATGTAGTGATAGTTGCTAAAAAACTCAAAGTGATGCTGACAGTGATGTAGTAAGAGTTGCAAGGAACCTCAAAATAATGTGACAGTGATGTCAGAAGAATTGCTAATGATCTCAAAATGATGCGACAGTGATGGAGTGAACGTTTCGAATAACCTCAAAGTGATGCTGACAGTCATGTACTAAGAGTTGCTACGAACCTCAAAATAATGCGACAGTAATGTCAGAAGAATTGCTAATAATCTCAAAATGATGCGACAGTGATGTAGTAAGAATTGCTAATGAACTCAAAATGATGCTAACAGTAATGGAGTGAAACTTTTGAATAACCTCAAAGTGATGCTTACAGTCATGTAGTAAGTGTTGCTACGAACCTCAAAATAATGCGACAGTAATGTAGTAAAAGTTGCTACGAACCTCAAAATATTGCGACAGTGATGTCGGAAGAATTGCTAATGAACTCAAAATGATGCTAACAGTCATGTAGTGATAGTTGCTAATCAACTCAGTGATGCTTACAGTAATGTAGTAAGTGTTTAGAATAACCTCAAAGTGATGCTGACAGTCATGTACTAAGAGTTGCTACGAACCTCAAAATAATGCGACAGTAATGTAGTAAAATTTGCCACGAACCTCAAAATATTGCGACAGTGATGTCGGAAGAATTGCTAATGAACTCAAAATGATGCTAACAGTCATGTAGTGATAGTTGCTAATCAACTCAGTGATGCTTACAGTAATGTAGTAAGTGTTTCGAATAACCTCAAAGTGATGGTGACAGTCATGTAGGAAGAGTTGCTACAAACCTCAAAATAATGCGACAGTAATGTAGTAAGAGTTGCTACGAACCTCAAAATAATGCGACAGTGATGTCAGAAGAATTGCTAAAGATCTCAAAATGATGCGACAGTGATTTAGTAAGAATTGCTCATGAACTCAAAATGATGCTAACAGTAATGGAGTGAACGTTTCGAATAACCTCAAAGTGATGCTGACATTAATGTAGTAAGAGTTGCTACGAACCTCAAAATAATGTGACAGTGATGTCAGAAGAATTGCTAATGATCTCAAAATGATGCGACAGTGATTTAGTAAGAATTGCTAATGAACTCAAAATGATGCTAACAGTAATGGAGTGAACGTTTCGAATAACCTCAAAGTGATGCTGACAGTCATGTACTAAGAGTTGCTACGAACCTTAAAATAATGTGACAGTGATGTCAGAAGAATTGCTAATGATCTCAAAATGATGCGACAGTGATGTAGTAAGAATTGCTAATGAACTCAAAATGATGCTAACAGTAATGGAGTGAAACTTTCGAATAACCTCAAAGTGATGCTGACAGTAATGTAGTAAGAGTTGCTACGAACCTCAAAATAATGCGACAGTAATGTCAGAAGAATTGCTAATGATCTCAAAATGATGCGACAGTGATGTAGTAAGAATTGATAATGAACTCAAAATGATGCTAACAGTAATGGAGTGAAACTTTCGAATAACCTCAAAGTGATGCTTACAGTCATGTAGTAAGTGTTGCTACGAACCTCAAAATAATGCGACAGTAATGTGGTAAAAGTTGCTACGAACCTCAAAATATTGCGACAGTGATGTCGGAAGAATTGCTAATGAACTCAAAATGATGCTAACAGTCATGTAGTGATAGTTGCTAATCAACTCAGTGATGCTTACAGTAATGTAGTAAGTGTTTCGAATAACCTCAAAGTGATGCTGACAGTCATGTACTAAGAGTTGCTACAAACCTCAAAATAATGCGACAGTAATGTAGTAAAAGTTGCTACGAACCTCAAAATATTGCGACACTGATGTCGGAAGAATTGCTCATGAACACAAGATGATGCTTACAGTAATGTAGTGGTAGTTGCTAATCAAGTCAGTGATGCTTACAGTAATGTAGTAAGTGTTTCGAACAACCTCAAAGTGATGCTGACAGTCATGAAGTAAGACTTGCTACGAACCTCAAAATAATGCGACAGTGATGTCGGAAGAATTGCTAATGAACTCAAGATGATGCTAACAGTAATGTAGTAAGAGTTTCGAACACCCTCAAAGTGATGCTGACAGTCATTTAGTAAGAGTTGCTAATGAACTCAATTCAATGCTACAGTGATATCGTGAGAATTGCTCATAAACTCAAAATGATGCTAACAGTAATGTAGTGATAGTTGCTAAAAAACTCAAAGTGATGCTGACAGTAATGTAGTAAGAGTTGCAAGGAACCTCAAAATAATATGACAGTGATGTCAGAAGAATTGCAAATGATCTCAAAATGATGCGACAGTGATGGAGTGAACGTTTCGAATAACCTCAAAGTGATGCTGACAGTCATGTACTAAGAGTTGCTACGAACCTCAAAATAATGCGACAGTAATGTCAGAAGAATTGCTAATGATCTCAAAATGATGCGACAGTGATGTAGTAAGAATTGCTAATGAACTCAAAAAGATGCTAACAGTAATGGAGTGAAACTTTTGAATAACCTCAAAGTGATGCTTACAGTCATGTAGTAAGTGTTGCTACGAACCTCAAAATAATGCGACAGTAATGTAGAAAAAGTTGCTACGAACCTTTAAATATTGCGACAGTGATGTCGGAAGAATTACTAATGAACTCAAAATGATGCTAACAGTCATGTAGTGATAGTTGCTAATCAACTCAGTGATGCTTACAGTAATGTAGTAAGTGTTTCGAATAACCTCAAAGTGATGCTGACAGTCATGTACGAAGAGTTGCTACGAACCTCAAAATAATGCGACAGTAATGTAGTAAAAGTTGCTACGAACCTCAAAATATTGCGACAGTGATGTCGGAAGAATTCCTCATGAACTCAAAATGATGCTAACAGTAATGTAGTGGTAGTTGCTAATCAAGTCAGTGATGCTTACAGTAATGTAGTAAGTGTTTCGAATAACCTCAAAAGTGATGGTGACAGTCATATAGTAAGAGTTGCTACGAACCTCAAAATAATGCGACAGTGATGTCGGAAGAATTGCTTAAGATCTCAAAATGATGCGACAGTGATGTCGGCAGAAATGCTAATGAACTTAAAATGATGCTAACAGTAATGTAGTGGTAGTTGCTAATCAAGTCAGTGATGCTTACTGTAATGTAGTAAGTGTTTCGAATAACCTCAAAGTGATGGTGACAGTCATGTAGGAAGAGTTGCTACGAACCTCAAAATAATGCGACAGTAATGTAATAAGAGTTGCTACGAACCTCAAAATAATGCGACAGTGATGTCAGAAGAATTGCTAAAGATCTAAAAATGATGCGACAGTGATTTAGTAAGAATTGCTCATGAACTCAAAATGATGCTAACAGTAATGGAGTGAACGTTTCGAATAACCTCAAAGTGATGCTGACATTAATGTAGTAAGAGTTGCTACGAACCTCAAAATAATGTGACAGTGATGTCAGAAGAATTGCTAATGATCTCAAAATGATGCGACAGTGATGTAGTAAGAATTGCGAATGAACTCAAAATGATGCTAACAGTAATGGAGTGAAACTTTTGAATAACCTCAAAGTGATGCTTACAGTCATGTAGTAAGTGTTGCTACGAACCTCAAAATAATGCGACAGTAATGTAGTAAAATTTGCCACGAACCTCAAAATATTGCGACAGTGATGTCGGAAGAATTGCTAATGAACTCAAAATGATGCTAACAGTCATGTAGTGATAGTTGCTAATCAAGTCAGTGATGCTTACAGTAATGTAGTAAGTGTTTCGAATAACCTCAAAGTGATGCTGATAGTCATGTACAAAGAGTTGCTACAAACCTCAAAATAATGCGACAGTAATGTAGTAAAAGTTGCTACGAACCTCAAAATATTGCGACAGTGATGTCGGAAGAATTGCTAATGTACTCAAAATGATGCTAAAAGTAATGTAGTGATAGTTGCTAATCAACTCAGTGATGCCTACAGCAATGTAGTAAGTGTTTCGAATAACCTCAAAGTGATGCTGACAGTCATGTACTAAGAGTTGCTACGAACCTCAAAATAATGCGACAGTAATGTAGTAAGAGTTGCTACGAACCTCAAAATAATGCAACAGTGATGTCAGAAGAATTGCTAATGATCTCAAAATGATGCGACAGTGATTTAGTAAGAATTGCTAATGAACTCAAAATGATGCTAACAGTAATGGAGTGAACATTTCAAATAACCTCAAAGTCATGCTGACAGTCATGTACTAAGAGGTGCTACGAACCTCAAAATAATGCGACAGTAATGTAGTTAAAGTTGCTACGAACCTCAAAATATTGCGACAGTGATGTCCGAAGAATTGCTAATGAACTCAAGATGATGCTAACAGTAATGGAGTGAAACTTTCGAATAACCTCAAAGTGATGCTGACAGTCATGTAGTAAGAGTTGCTACAAACCTCAATATAATGCAACAGTAATGTAGTAAAAGATGCTACGAACCTCAAAATATTGCGACAGTGATGTCGGAAGAATTGCTAATGAACTTAAAATGATGCTAACAGTAATGTAGTGATAGTTGCTAATCAACTCAGTGATACTTACAGTAATGTAGTAAGTATTTCGAACAACCTCAAAGTGATGCTGACAGTCATGTAGGAAGAGTTGGTACGAACCTCAAAATAATGCGACAGTGATGTCAGAAAAATTGCTAAAGATCTCAAAATGATGCGACAGTGATGTAGGCAGAAATGCGAATGAACTTAAAATGATGCTAACAGTCATGTAGTGGTAGTTGCTAATCAAGTCAGTGATGCTTACAGTCATGTAGTACGTGTTTCGAATAACCTCAAAGTGATGGTGAAAGTCATGTAGGAAGAGTTGCGACGAACCTCAAAATAATGCGACAGTAATGTAGTAAGAGTTGCTACGAACCTCAAAATAATGTGACAGTGATGTCGGAAGAATTGCTAATGAACTCAAGATGATGCTAACAGTAATGTAGTAAGATTTTCGAACACCCTCAAAGTGATGCTGACAGTCATTAAGTAAGAGCTGCTAATGAACTCAATTCAATGCTACAGTGATGTCGTGAGAATTGCTCATAAACTCAAAATGATGCTAACAGAAATGTAGTGATATTTGCTAAAAAACTCAAAGTGATGCTGACAGTCATGTAGTAAAAGTTGCTATGAACCTCAAAATAATGTGACAGTGATGTCAGAAGAATTGCTAATGATCTCAAAATGATGCGACAGTGATGGAGTGAACGTTTCGAATAACCTCAAAGTGATGCTGACAGTCATGTACTAAGAGTTGCTACGAACCTCAAAATAATGCGACAGTAATGTCAGAAGAATTGCTAATGATCTCAAAATGATGCGACAGTGATGTCGGAAGAATTGCTAATGATCTCAAAATGATGCAACAGTGATGTAATAAGAATTGCTCATGAACTCAAAAAGATGCTAACAGTAATGGAGTGAAAGTTTCTAATAACCTCAAAGTGATGCTGACAGTCATGTAGGAAGTGTTGCTCCGAACCTTAAAATAATGCAACAGTTATGTCGTAAGAGTTGCTACAAACCTCAAAAAAATGCGAAAGTAATGTAGTAAAAGTTGCTACGAACCTCAAAATATTGCGACAGTGATGTCGGAAGAATTGCTAATGAACTCAAGATGATGCTAACAGTAATGTAGTGGTAGTTGCTAATCAAGTCAGTGATGCTTACAGTAATGTAGTAAGTGTTTTGAACAACCTATAAGTGATGCTGAAAGTCATGTAGTAAGAGTTGCTACGAACCTCAAAATAATGCGACAGTGATGTCGGAAGAATTGCTAATGAACTCAAGATGATGCTAACAGGAATGTAGTAAGAGTTTCGAACGCCCTCAAAGTGATGCTGACAGTCATTTAGTAAGAGTTGCTCATGAACTCAATTCAATGCTTCAGTGATGTCGTGAGAATTGCTCATAAACTCAAAATGATGCTAACAGTAATGTAGTGATAGTTGCTAAAAAACTCAAAGTGATGCTGACAGTAATGTAGTAAGAGTTGCTACGAACCTCAAAATAATGTGACAGTGATGTCAGAAGAATTGCTAATGATCTCAAAATGATGCGACAGTGATGTAGTAAGAATTGCGAATGAACTCAAAATGATGCTAACAGTAATGGAGTGAAACTTTTGAATAACCTCAAAGTGATGCTTACAGTCATGTAGTAAGTGTTGCTACGAACCTCAAAATAATGCGACAGTAATGTAGTAAAATTTGCCACGAACCTCAAAATATTGCGACAGTGATGTCGGAAGAATTGCTAATGAACTCAAAATGATGATAACAGTAATGTAGTGATAGTTGCTCATCAACTCAGTGATGCTTACAGTAATGTAGTAAGTGTTTCAAACAACCTCAAAGTGATGCTGACAGTCATGTGTTTTGAGTGGCGAGTAACCTAAAAATGATGCTGATTGTAATGTAGTAAGAGTTGCAAATAACCTCAAAACAATGCTACAGTGATGTAGTAAGAATTGCTAATGATCTCAAAATATTGCGACAGTGATGTCGGAAGAATTGCAAATGAACTCAAAATGATGATAACAGTAATGTAGTGATAGTTGCTCATCAACTCAGTGATGCTTACAGTAATGTAGTAAGTGTTTCAAACAACCTCAAAGTGATGCTGACAGTCATGTGTTTTGAGTGGCGAGTAACCTAAAAATGATGCTGATTGTAATGTAGTAAGAGTTGCAAATAACCTCAAAACAATGCTACAGTGATGTAGTAAGAATTGCTAATGATCTCAAAATGATGCGACATTGATGTCGTAAGAATTGCTATTGAACTCAAAATGATGATAACAGTAACGTCGTGATAGTTGCTAATAAACTCAGTGATGCTTACAGTAATGTAGTAAGTGTTTCGAACAACCTCAAAGTGATGCTGACAGTCATGTAGTCAGCGTTTTGAACAACCTCAAAGTGATGCTGACAGTCATGTCGTAAGAGTTGCTACGAACCTTAAAATAATACAACAGTAATGTAGTAAGAGTTTCTATGAACCTAAAAAATAATGCGACAGTCATGTCAGAAGAATTGCACATGATCTCAAAATGATGCGACAGTGATGTAGTAAGAATTGCTAATGAACTCAAAATGATGCAAACAGTAATGGAGTGAAAGTTTCGAATAACCTCAAAGTGATGCTGACAGTCATGTAGTAAGTGTTGCTACGAACCCCAAAATAATGCGACAGTTATTTCGAAATAATTGCTAATAAACTCTAAATGATGCTGACGGTAATGGAGGAAGAGTTGAAACTAACCTCAAAATGATGCAACAGTGATGTCGTAAGAATTGCTATTAAGTTCAAAATGATGCTAACAGTAATGTAGTGAAAGTTGCGAGTAACCTAAAAATGATGCTGACAGTAATGTAGTAACAGCTGCTACGAACCTCAAAACAATGCGACAGTGATGTCGGAAGAATTGCTAATGAACTCAAAATGATGCTAACAGTAATGTAGTGAAAGTTTCGAACAACCTCAAAGTGATGCTGACAGTAATGTAGTAAGAGTTGCAACGTACCTCAAAATGATGCGACAGTGATTGAGTAAGAATTGCTAATGAACTCAAAATGATGCTAACAGTAATGTAGTGAAAGTTTCGAACAACTTTAAAGTGATGCTGACAGTCATGTGGTTAGAGTTGCGAGTAACCTAAAAATGATGCTGACAGTAATGTAGTCAGAGTTGCTAATGACCTCAAAATAATGCTACACTGATGTCGTAAGAATTGCTAATGATATCAAAATGATGCGACAGTGATGGAGTAAGAATTGCTAATGAACTCAAAATGATGCTAACAGTAATGTAGTGAAAGTTTCGATTAACCTCAAAGTAATGCTGACAGTCATGTGGTTAAAGTTTCGAGTAACCTAAAAATGATGCTGACAATAATGTAGTAAGAGTTGCTAATAACCTCAAAATAATGCTACAGTGATTTCGCAAGAATTGCTAATGATCTCAAAATGATGCGACAGTGATGGAGTAAGAATTGCAAATAAACTCAAAATGATGCGAACAGTAATGGAGTGAAAGTTTCGAATAACCTAAAAATGATGCTGACAGTGATGTCGTAAGAATTGCCAATGATCTCAAAATGATGCGTTAATAATGTAACCCTAACCCTAACCTCAAAATAATGCAACAGCAATGTAGTAAGAGTTGCTACGAACCTCAAAACAATGCGACAGTGATGTCAGAAGAATTGCTAATGATCCAAAAAAATGTGACAGTGATGTCAGAAGAATTGCTAATGATCTCAAAATGATGCGACAATGATGTCGTAAGAATTGCTAATGATCTCAAAATGATGCGACAGTAATGTAGTGAAAGTTGCCAATAAACTCAAAGTGATGCTGACAGTCATGTAGGAAGAGTTGCTAATAACCTCAAAATAATGCTACAGTGATGTCGTAAGAATTGCTAATGATCTCAAAATGATGCTTTCAGTAATGTAGTGAAAGTTTCGAATAACCTCAAAGTGATGCTGACAGTCATGTAGTAAGAGTTGCTACGAACCTCAAAATAATGCAACAGTGATGTCGGAAGAATTGCTAATAACCTCAAAATGATGCGACAGCGATTTACTGAGAATTGCTAATGAACTCAAAATGATGTTGACGGTAATCTAGTAAGAGCTGCTAATAACCTCAAAATGATGCTGACAGGAATGTAGTAAGTCTGGTAATAACCTTAAAGTAATGCTAGTGATGTAGTAAGAGTTACTATGAACCTCAAAATAATGTGACAGTGATGTAGTACGAATGGCTAATGATCTGAAATGATGGGACAGTGATGTAGTAAGAGCTGCGAATGAACTCAAAATAATGCGACAGTGATGTACTAAGAATTGCTAATAACCTCAAAATAATGCTAGTGATGTCTTAAGAATTGCTAATGAACTCATTAATGAACTCAAAATGATGCCAACAGTAACGGAGTGAAAGTTTCGAATAACCTCAAAGTGATGCTGGCAGTCATGTAGGAAGAGTTGCTCTGAACCTCAAAATAATGCTATAGTGATGTCAGAAGAATTGGTAATGATCTAAAATGATATGACAGTGATGTAATAATAATTGCTAATGAACTCAAAATGATGCTAACAGTAATGGAGTGAAAGTTGCGAGTAACCTAAAAATGATGCTGAGAGTCATGTAGTAAGAGTTGCTAATAACCTCAAAATAATGCTACAGTGATGTTGGAAGAATTGCTATTGATCTCAAAATGATGCTAACAGTAATCTAGTAAGAGCTGCTAAAAACCTCAAAATAATGCTACAGTTATGTAGGAAGAATTGTTAATGAATTCAAAAATGATGCTGACAGTGATGTAGTAAGAATTGCTAATGATCCCAAAATGATGCTAACAGTAATGTAGTAAGAGTTGAAACTAGAACAACAAACTGTCCTCTGATGGTTGGACAGGTTGGTTTGGTCCGTCCTCTCACTCATCATTAAAAGCCCTTATTACTCATCATTCATCCAATCTGACACTCACGTCTGCAGTGGGGAATCCCCAGCAACCCGCGGCCCACATGGAGCAGTCTCGGCCAATCACGTGGGGCCTGCAGCGGCACCGACCACCAAATGACTCGCAGGTGTCACTCTCAGCTCCAACCTCATGGCAGGCACAAGGCAGGGCGCCGTTGTTGAAGAGAGCCCAAGAGACACAGCTGAGCTGAGACAGAATGGAGACCAAGGACAGGAGGGACGACAGAGAAAAAGGAAACGTTAGCGAGACATTTTAGGAAAATTAGTTTAGTGGGGAAACGGTTCTTAGCCAAACTTGCTAAATGGAAGGACAACAAAAAACAAAGATCTTAAAAAGAAAATTTGCACAAAGTGAAACCCTGCAAGAGAAAGTAAATCAAGAACTAAATATTCTTGAGGCTCAGGTCTTTAGTTCCAATGCTTGTAAATGACATCTGAATGCATTCACAACCCAAATCTGAGCAGACAGAAGCGTCCCAATCAGGCCCAGTTTAGTTCCTCTTGAACATTCAGGGATACAGAACAGGGACCAACTCAGGCTGAGAGACACCGACTTGACATGAAAGCTGTTGAGGCCACAGTTGCTGATGAAGTGGTCAGATTTCTCCAGTGGTTCTTGGTTCAGGGAGCTGGAGCTGGAGCTGCTCTCAGGCACCACCAGGACGTGATCCTGGAGAGACAGAAGGAAGAAGTCCAGGCCTGACAGAGGAGAAGGAGGCACAGAGTAGAAACAGCAGATACGTGTGGGGAAAGGGAGAGGGTATCAGTCCAGCAGAGGAGCAGGAAACCTACCACCACAGGGCTCTGCCTGCAGGAACCTGCAGGTGAGGAGGACCTGGTGGTCCGGCACATCCAGAATGATCTGGTTTTCAGACACCGGCACGTTTCGGCAGCCGTAAGCGTGGGGACAGAAGGAGGCGTTGGCGTGGCCTGAAAGACACAAACAACCATCTCCATTTGAATGTTTCTCAAACAGCCGGAGCAGGAAAGCTAAGATGAATCAAAGATCCTCCACCCTGCCAGATCCGACCCTGGTAATGTAGACCTGCACAGGGTGGGTGGGGTGGAGCGGCTGGTGGTGGTGGAGGATGAAGACGTATCTGCCCAAAGCCTGGACACGGTGGAGTCCACCGCAGCGTTCTGAGTAGAAGGATGAGAGCGATGTTCAATGGTACATGTTTTCTTTCCTGAACCGCCGATGTTTCCAATCACGAATCTCAGTCATGAGATTTGAACATCATGGAGGAGTTCAAAAGTGTCAAACTGGGCCGGTCTCCATTTTATGAGTCCAGAGACCGAGGATAAAACTACAAGTCCCTGGTTCAGATTTGACTCGTCTGAATCCAAACACAGCAGCGTTCTTCCACCAGGCCAGATGAGTTGATCATGATAACAAGATATCTTCATGCTACTACAACACACAAACTCATCACCAGAAAAGACTTCATGGTGGAACAACAAATCTCCTCCCAATGGGAAAAACATTGAGTTGAACAATCAACTTTTCCATGATGACATGGAGAGCTTGGCAGCAGCAGCAGGCTTCCATTGGGGGCTGATATGCCAGCTCCACTTAGCCTTCTTTGGAATGGTTTCACCTGGAGTGATGCTGTTATTGAGACCTTTTATCTGAAACAACACCACCTGCATGGAGACTGAGGACTTCAACAGATGCAGATGTTGACCCAGAATGAATCTAAATATTCCAGATGTGTTAAATCAATCCAGCAGCAGTGGTGGGAGCGTCGTAAACTCACTCACTCAGCAGCCGTCAGCCTCCGTACCTGCACGGAGTCCAGCCTGATGTGGTCTCTGTTGTCTGCTCCCAGAGGTGGTCTGTCACCTTTGAACCAGGGGGCCAGGATGGGCTCCTGGTTCAGGGAGTTTGGAAACGTGAGGGGACACAGGAGGAGCTACAGGGGGAGGGGAGGTGGATCAGAACCGTTCTAACAAGAGCGCTGAAGGGACACAGGAGGAGCTACAGGGGGAGGGAAGGTGGATCAGAACCGTTCTCACAAGAGCGCTGAGGGGACACAGGAGGAGCTACAGGGGGAGGGAAGGTGGATCAGAACCCTTCTAACAAGAGCGCTGAGGGGACACAGGAGGAGCTACAGGGGGAGGGAAGGTGGATCAGAACCGTTCTAACAAGAGCGCTGAGGGGACACAGGAGGAGCTACAGGGGGAGGGAAGGTGGATCAGAACCCTTCTAACAAGAGCGCTGAGGGGACACAGGAGGAGCTACAGGGGGAGGGAAGGTGGATCAGAACCGTTCTAACAAGAGCGCTGAAGGGACACAGGAGGAGCTACAGGGGGAGGGAAGGTGGATCAGAACCGTTCTAACAAGAGCGCTGAGGGGACACAGGAGGAGCTACAGGGGGAGGGAAGGTGGATCAGAACCGTTCTCACATGAGCGCTGAGGGGACACAGGAGGAGCTACAAGGGGAGGTGGATCAGAACCGTTCTAACAAGAGCGCTGAGGGGACACAGGAGGAGCTACAGGGGGAGGGAAGGTGGATCAGAACCGTTCTAACAAGAGCGCTGAGGGGACACAGGAGGAGCGACAAGGGGAGGGGAGGTGGATCAGAACCGTTCTAACAAGAGCGCTGTTCCACTAATGTTCCTCACCCAGAATCCTCCTGTCAGGGGGGAACCGTCCATGGGTGCTGATGCAGCAGACTGAAGGTTCAACGTAGTCCATGCTGAACTGGTCTTTAGGCACCAGGTGGACTTTGTGCTAAAAACAGCAGAAAAAAAAGACAAAAGGGGAGAATTTCAACAAAAGTATGCAAATGAGCTGAAGATCAAAATACAAAAAGTAAATCACGTTTTTTTTTCAAAAAATTGCCAGCTATTTAGCTCAGAGAAGGACAAATGTCAATCAAGATGTCAGAATGGAACGATCCCACTGGCTTCTGGTCAAGGGAACCATGGAGATGCTAACTTCCTGTTGGACTATCAGGGTGTCTCATCCCTGACATGCTAACTTCCTGTTGGACGATCAGGGTGTCTCATCCCTGACATGCTAACTTCCTGTTGGACGATAAGCGCGTCTCATCCCTGACATGCTAACTTCCTGTTGGACGATAAGCGTGTCTCATCCCTGACATGCTAACTTCCTTTTGGACTATCAGGGTGTCTCATCCCTGACATGCTAACTTCCTGTTGGACTATAAAGCCTGATTTAAGCCTGATTTATGCTTCTGTGTCGAGTAGTATTCGTACCTCCGCTGTAGCCTGAGACGCGCCTCCAAAAAATCCTGTTTACGCATCGCGTCGACGCGTGGTGACGTCAACGTCGAGGACTGTGATTGGTCCGCTCAGAACGTTATTTCCGGTTCAGTCGCAGCACAACCCCGCCATTTTCAAAGTTTCTGTGGTGAAGGCTCCAACAAAAAATAGACCAAGCTGAAGAAAGGATTATCGAGGAGGTGCTCAAGTACGACCACCTCTACAACGCCTCTTCGCGGCACTACAAAGACTGACAAATGGCCAACAATTTTTGTCTGTGACCGGAAGAAAACCGAGGAATCCGACAGGAGCCCCGTAAACAATACAAAGACAAAGCCACACCCCCTAGCGGTTCGGCGGTGTATTGCAGAGCAACGCGTTCCCTCGACGCAGAATAAACCAGGCTTTTAAGTCGCACCTGTTTTACGCCCCCGTGCCAGATAAGGACCCCCATCGGGCTGTGCCACCCTGGAGGGAGCGCGTCTCACAGTCAGTCAGCGGAACCATGCGGATCCGGGCCGGAGCTGTGGGAAGGAGCGCCAATTGTATCGGGTTGTTGTTTTCTGGACTGCAGCAGAACAGGAGCAGCCGGGACTGGAATGTAGAAGTAGGTTATCTTGAAGTTGACTAAGTTATGGTGAACGATATTGTGGTTCAACACTTTAATGAGCTTTAAGGCAAACATATTTCATGAGGAAACAACGCCGGAATTGGACGGATTTCAGCGGCACACAACAACGTATCCGATACACCTCATTGGAAACCTGGTGGTCTAAGACTAAGAAACACCAGTCACCATGAAGAAAGGAACTTTTAGCTGAGTACTCATGTTCTTTTCTGCAGGTTGAATGTGGCATTTGTTGGACAGAAGCATCTCATCTCAACAAAAGCACCTCTTCAGTGCTGAGGCATGATGGGGCCAGGCATGAGAATGAAGTCCCAGATCCACCAGGATGAACTCAGGTATACAGCCACTCTCCAACTGACTCACAGTTGCTTCATTGATCATTAATTCCTATTCATTTCTTCTCTCCTTCATCTTTAACCATCCAGCTTCCAGGAAGCAGATGCTGGATGAGGCTCTGCTGAATTTCATCCTGAAGGACTGCCAGCCCCTCAGCACTGTTGAGAGGGAAGGGTTCAGGGAACTGGTTCAGGTCCTTGAGCCTCATATGTTTGCCAACCAGAAAGGTTTGTGTGGAAATGATCTAAAGCAGTAGTTGATATCTCCAGTTTATTTCATCTTGAATTTCAATGTATTGATTTACTCTGGGTGTCATTTTCAGACCATCAAACAAACGGTGGCTAAAAAGTACCATGAGGAACGGGAAGGAGTGAAAAAGGAAGTCCAGCTGCCATGTGGACATCTGTGGACATGGAGGCTCCCTTTGCTCTGACCTGTCACTACATTAGTGACAATGATTGTGTTGGGAGTGCAAGACTTTCCACAAAGTCACCCTGCATCATTTTGAGGTTCGTAGCAACTCTCACTACATCACTGTAGCATCATTTTGAGGTTCGTAGCAACTCTCACTACATCACTGGAGCATCATTTTGAGGTTAGTAGCAACTCTCACCACATCACTGTAGCATCATTTTGAGATTCGTAGCAACTCTCATTACATCACTGTAGCATCATTTTGAGGTTAGTAGCAACTCTCACAACATTACTGGAAGCTTCAGTTTGAGCATCGTACCAACTCTGCCTACATCACTGTAGCATCATTTCTTCGGTTAGAAGAAACTCTCATGACATCACTTTAGCATGATTTTGAAATTACTATCAACTCTCACCACAACACTGTCAGCATAATTTCTTAGGTTAGTAGCAACTGTCATAACATCACTGTAGCATCATTTTGAGGACCGTAGCAACCCTCATTACATCACTGTAGCATCATTTTGAGGATCGTAGCAACTCTCAATACATCATTGTCGCATCATTTTGAGGATAGTCGCAACTCTCACGACATTACTGTAGCATCATTTTGAGATTCGTAGCAACTCTCATTCCATCACTGTAGCATCATTTTGAGGATAGTCGCAACTCTCACCACATCACTGTAGCATCATTTCTTAGGTAAGAAGCAACTCTCATTACATCACTTTAGCTTGATTTTGAGATTAGTATCAACTCTCACTACATCACTGCCACCTCATTTTGAGGATCGGAGCAGCTCTCATTACATCACTGTCGCATCATTTTGAGGTTAGTAGCAACTCTCAATACATCACTGTAATTTCATTATGAGCTTCATCGTAATTATCACATCACTGTCGCATCATTTTGAGGATAGGAGCAACTCTCACGTCATTACTGTAGCATCATTTTGAGATTCGTAGCAACTCTCACTACATCACTGCAGCATCATTTCTTCGGTTAGTAGCAACTCTCATTACATCACTGTTGCATAATTTTGAGGTTCGTAGCAACTCTCACCACATCACTGTAGCATCATTTCTTCGTTTAGTAGCAACTCTCACGACATTACTGTAGCATCATTTTGAGATTCGTAGCAACTCTCATTACATCACTGTAGCATCATTTTGAGGTTCGTAGCAACTCTCACCACATCACTGTAGCATCATTTCTTAGGTATGTAGCAACTTTCATTACATCACTTTAGCATGATTTTGAAATTACTATCAACTCTCACCACATGAATGTAGCATCATTTTGAGGATCGTAGCAACTCTCACGACATCAGTCGCACCATTTTGACATTTGTAGCAACTCTCAATTCATCACTGTAGCATCATTTCTTCGGTCAGTAGCAACTCCCATGACATCACTGTAGCATCATTTTGAGGTTTGTAGCAACTCTTACAACATTACTGGAAGCATCAGTTTGAGCATCGTAGCAACTCTGCCTACATCACTGTAGCATCATTTCTTAGGTAAATAGCAACTCTCATTACATCACTTTAGCATGATTTTGAAATTACTATCAACTCTCACCACATCACGGTAGCATCATTTCTTAGGTTTTTAGCAAATCTCATTACATCACTCTAGCATCATTTTGAGATTAGTAGCAACTCTCATTACATCACTGTAGCATTATTTTGAGGTTCGTAGCAACTCTCACCACATCACTGTAGCATCATTTCTTAGGTAAATAGCAACCCTCATTACATCACTGTAGCATCATTTTGCGGTTCGTAGCAAACCTCACTACATCACTGTAGCATCATTTCTTTGGGAAGTAGCAACTCTCATTACACCGCTTTAGCATTATTTTGAAATTACTATCAACTCTCACTGCATCACTGTAGCATCACTTCTTAGATTTGTAGCAACTCTCATTACATCACTTTAGCATCATTTTGAGATTAGTATGAACTCTCACTACATCACTGTCAGCATCATTTTGAGATTAGTTTCAACTCTCACTACATCATTGCCAACTCATTTTGAGGATCGTAGCAACTCTCACCACATCACTGTCGCATCATTTTGAGGATCGTAGCAACTCTCACTACTTCACTGTCGCATCATTTTGAGGATAGTCGCAACTCTCGCGACATTACTGCAGCATCATTTTGAGATTCGTAGGAACTCTCATTACATCACTGTAGCATTATTTTGAGGTTCGTAGCAACTCTCACCACATCACTGTAGCATCATTTCTTAGGTAAGTAGCAACTCTCATTACATCACTGTAGCATCATTTTGAGGTCCGTAGCAACTCTCACCACATCACTGTCGCATCATTTCTCAGGTAAGTAGCAACTCTCATTACATCACTTTAGCATGATTTTGAAATTACTATCAACTCTCAGCACATGTCTGTAGCATAATTTCATAGGTTTGTAGCAACTCTCATTACATCACTCAAGCATCATTTGGTCATTTGTAGCAACTCTCATTACATCACTGTAGCATCATTTCTTAGGTTTGTAGCCACTCTCATTACATCACTTAAGCATCATTTGGACATTTGTGGCAACTCTCATTACATCACTGTAGCATCATTTTGCGGTTCGTAGCAACTCTCACTACACCACTTTAGCATTATTTTGAAATTAGTATCAACTCTCACCACATCACTGTAGCATCACTTCTTAGGTTTGTCGCAACTCTCATTACATCACTTAACATCATTTTGAGGATCGTAGCAACTCTCACTACATCACTGTCGCATCATTTTGAGGATAGAGGCAACTCTCACGACATTACTGTAGCATTATTTTGAGGTTTTAAGCAACTCTCACAACATTACTGTAAGCATAATTTTGAGCATCGTAGCAACTCTCACTACATCACTGTACCATCATTTTGAGCATCGTAGCAACTCTCACTACATCACTGTACCATCATTTTGAGATTAGTCGAAACTCTCACTACATCACTGTAGCATCATTTCTTAGGTTAGTAGCAACTCTCACCACATCACTGTAGCATCATTTCTTAGGTAAATAGCAACCCTCATTACATCACTGTAGCATCATTTTGCGGTTCGTAGCAACTCTCACTACATAACTGTCGCATCATTTCTTAGGGAAGAATCAACTCTCATTACACCGCTATAGCTTTATTTTGAAATTACTATCAACTCTCACTGCATCACTGTAGCATCATTTCTTAGGTTAGTCGCAACTCCCATGACATCACTGTAGCATCATTTCTTCGGTTAGAAGCAACTCTCATGACATCACTGTCGCATCATTTCTTAGGGAAGAATCAACTCTCATTACACCGCTATAGCTTTATTTTGAAATTACTATCAACTCTCACTGCATCACTGTAGCATCATTTTGAGATTAGTATCAACTCTCACTACATCACTGTCAGCATCATTTTGAGATTAGTATCAACTCTCACTACATCATTGCCACCTCATTTTGAGGATCGTAGCAACTCTCACCACATCACTGTCGCATCATTTTGAGTATCCTAGCAACTCTCACTACTTCACTGTCGCATCATTTTGAGGATAGTCGCAACTCTCGCGACATTACTGCAGCATCATTTTGAGATTTGTAGGAACTCTCATTACATCACTGTAGCATCATTTTGAGGTTCGTAGCAACTCTCACCACATCACTGTAACATCATTTCTTAGGTAAGTCGCAACTCTCATTACATCACTGTAGCATCATTTTGAGGTTCGTAGCAACTCTCACCACATCACTGTCGCATCATTTCTCAGGTAAGTAGCAACTCTCATGACATCACTTTAGCATGATTTTGAAATTACTATCAACTCTCAGCACATGTCTGTAGCATAATTTCATAGGTTTGTAGCAACTCTCATTACATCACTCTAGCATCATTTGGTCATTTGTAGCAACTCTCATTACATCACTGTAGCATCATTTCTTAGGTTTGTAGCAACTCTCATTACATCACTGTTGCATCATTTTGAGGTTCGTAGCAACTCTCACCACATCACTGTAGCATCATTTCTTCGGTTTGTAGCAACTCTCATTACATCACTCTAGCATCATTTGGTCATTTGTAGCAACTCTCATTACATCACTGTAGCATCATTTCTTAGGTTTGTAGCCACTCTCATTACATCACTTAAGCATCATTTGGACATTCGTAGCAACTCTCATTACATCACTGTAGCATCATTTTGAGATTCGTAGCAACTCTCATTACATCACTGTTGCATCATTTCTTAGGTTAGTAGCAACTCTCACTACATCACTGTCGCATCATTTCTTAGGTTCGTAGCAACTCTCACCACATCACTGTAGCATCATTTTGAGGATCGTAGCAAATCTCACCACATCACTGCAGCATCATTTTGAGGATCGTAGCAACTCTCAATACATCATTGTCGCATCATTTTGAGGATAGTCGCAACTCTCACGACATTACTGTAGCATCATTTCTTAGGTTTGTAGCAAATCTCGTTACATCACTCTAGCATCATTTCTGAGGTTAGGAGCAACTCCCATGACATCACTGTAGCATCATTTTGAGGTTTGTAGCAACTCTCACTACATTACTGGAAGCATCAGTTTGAGCATCGTACCAACTCTGCCTACATCACTGTAGCATCATTTCTTCGGTTAGAAGCAACTCTCATGACATCACTTTAGCATGATTTTGAAATTACTATCAACTCTCACCACAACACTGTCAGTATAATTTCTTAGGTTAGTAGCAACTGTCATAACATCACTGTAGCATCATTTTTAGGATCGTAGCAACTCTCACCACATCACTGTAGCATCATTTTGAGGATAGTCGCAACTCTCGTGAAATTACTGTAGCATCATTTCTTAGGTAAGTAGCAACTCTCATTACATCACTGTAGCATCATTTTGAGGTTCGTAGCAACTCTCACCACATCACTGTAGCATCATTTCTTAGGTAAGTAGCAACTCTCATTACATCACTGTAGCATCATTTTGCGGTTCGTAGCAACTCTCACTACACCACCCTAGCATTATTTGTAAATTACTATCAACTCTCACCACATCACTGTAGCATCACTTCTTAGGTTTGTAGCAACTCTCATTACATCACTTAAGCATCATTTTGAGGATCGTAGCAACTCTCACTACATCACTGTCGCATCATTTTGAGGATAGTCGCAACTCTCACGACATTACTGTTGCATCATTTTGAGATTCGTAGCAACTCTCATTACATCACTGTAGCATCATTTTGAGGTTCGTAGCAACTCTCACCACATCACTGTCGCATCATTTCTTAGGTTTGTAGCAACTCTCATTACATCACTCTAGCATCATTTGGACATTTGTAGCAACTCTCATTACATCACTGTCGCATCATTTTGAGGATAATCGCAACTCTCACAACATTACTGGAGCATCATTTTGAGATTCCTAGCAACAGTCATTACATCACTGTAGCATCATTTTGAGGTTCGTAGCAACTCTCACCACATCACTGTAGCATCATTTCTTAGGTAAGCAGCAACTCTCATTACATCACTGTTGCATCATTTTGCTGTTCGTAGCAACTCTCACTACACCACTTTAGCATTATTTTGAAATTAGTCTCAACTCTCACCACATCACTGTAGCATCACTTCTTTGGTTTGTCGCAACTCTCATTACATCACTTAACATCATTTTAAGGATCGTAGCAACTCTCACCACATCACTGTAGCATCATTTCTTTGGTTAGTAGCAATTCTTATGACATCACTGTAGCATCGTTTCTTAGGTCAGTAGCAACTCTCACTACATCACTTTCAGCATCATTTTGAGGTTCGTAGCAACTCTCACGACGTTACTGTAAGCATCATTTTGTGCATCGTAGCAACTCTCACTACATCACTGTAACCATCATTTTGAGATTAGTCGCAACTCTCACTACATCACTGTCGCATCATTTCTTAGGTTAGTAGCAACTCTCACCACATCACTGTAGCATCATTTCTTAGGTAAATAGCAACCCTCATTACATCACTGTAGCATCATTTTGCGGTTCGTAGCAACTCTCACTACATCACTGTAGCATCATTTCTTAGGGAAGTATCAACTCTCATTACACCGCTTTAGCTTTATTTTGAAATTACTATCAACTCTCACTGCATCACTGTAGCATCATTTCTTAGGTTAGTAGCAACTCCCATGACATCACTGTAGCATCATTTTGAGGTTTGTAGCAGCTCTCACTACATTACTGTAGCATCATTTTGATATTCGTAGCAACTCTCATTACATCACTGTTGCATCATTTTGAGGATCGTAGCAACTCTCATGACATCACTTTAGCATGATTTTGAAATTACTATCAACTCTCACCACAACACTGTCAGTATAATTTCTTAGGTTAGTAGCAACTGTCATAACATCACTGTAGCATCATTTTGAGGATCGTAGCAACTCTCACCACATCACTGTAGCATCATTTTGAGATTCGTAGCAACTCTCATTACATCACTGTTGCATCATTTTGAGGTTCGTAGCAACTCTCACCACATCACTGTAGCATCATTTCTTCGGTTAGTAGCAACTCTCATTACACCGCTTTAGCATCATTTTGAAATTACTATCAACTCTCACCACATCACTGTAGCATCACTTCTTAGGTTTGTAGCTACTCTCATTACATCACTTTTGCATCATTTTGAGATTAGTATCAATTGTCACTACATCACTGCCACCTCATTTTGAGGATCGTAGCAGCTCTCATCACATCACTGTTGCATCATTTTGAGAATCGTAGCAACTCTCACTACATTACTGTCGTATCATTTTGAGGACAGTCGCAACTCTCGCGACATCACTGTAGCATCATTTCTTAGGTAAGAGGCAACTCTCATTACATAACTGTAGCATCATTTTGAGGTTCGTAGCAACTCTCACCACATCACTGTACCATCATTTCTAAGGTTAGTAGCAACTCTCATTACATCACTTTAGCATGATTTTGAAATTACTATCAACTCTCACCACATCACTGTAGCATCATTTCTTAGGTTTGTCGCAACTCTCATTACATCACTCTAGCATCATTTGGACATTTGTAGCAACTCTCATTACATCACTGTAGCATCATTTCTTAGGTTTGTAGCAACTCTCATTACATCACTCTAGCATCATTTGGACATTTGTAGCAACTCTCATTACATCACTGTAGCATCATTTTGAGGTTCGTAGCAACTCTCACCACATCACTGTAACATCATTTCTTAGATAAGTAGCAACTCTCATTACATCACTGTAGCATCATTTTGCGGTTCGTAGCAACTCTCACTACACCACTTTAGCATTATTTTGAAATTAGTATCAACTCTCACCACATCACTGTAGAATCACTTCTTAGGTTATTCGCAACTCTCATTACGTCACTTTAGCATCATTTTGAGGATCGTAGCAACTCTCACGACATCACTTTAGCGTGATTTTGAAATTACTATCAACTCTCACCACATCACTGTAGCATCATTTTGAGGATCGTAGTAACTCTCACTACATCACTATTGCATCATTTTGACATTTGTAGCAACTCTCATTATATCACTGTAGCATCATTTCTTAGGTTAGTAGCAACTCCCATGACATCACTGTAGCATCAGTTTGAGGTTCGTAGCAAATTTCACCACATCAATGTAGCATCATTTTTTTGGTTAGAAGCAACTCTCATGACATCACTTTAGCATGATTTTGAAATGACTATCAACTGTCACCACAACAATGTCAGCATAATTTCTTAGGTTAGTAGCAACTGTCATAACATCACTGTAGCATCATTTTGAGGATCGTAGCAACTCTCACTACATCATTGTCGCATCATTTTGAGGATAGTCGCAACTCTCACGACATTACTGGAGCATCATTTTGAGATTCCTAGCAACTCTCATTACATCACTGTAGCATAATTTTTAGGTTTGTAGCAACTCTCACCACATCACTGTAGCATCATTTCTTAGGTATGTAGCAACTCTCACGACATCACTGTAGCATCACTTCTTAGGTTTGTCGCAACCCTCATTACATCACTTTAGCATCATTTTGAGGATCGTAGCAACTCTCACCACATCACTGTAGCATCATTTATTAGGTAAGTAGCAACTCTCACCACATCACTTTAGCATCATTTCTTAGGTATGTAGCAACTCTCATTACATCACTTTAGCGTGATTTTGAAATTACTATCAACTCTCACCACATCACTGTCGCATTAAATTGAGGTTAGTAGCAATTCTTACTACGTGACTGTCAGCATCACTTTGAGGTTATTCGAAACACTGACAACATTACTGGAAGCATCACTGAGTTTATTACCAACTTTCACTACATTACTTTAGCATCATTTTGCGTTCATTAGCAATTCTTACGACATCACTGTCCCATCAGTTTGAGATCATTTCCAATTCTTCTGACATCACTGTCGCATTATTTTGATGTTCGTAGCAACTTTTAAATAAATTGCCTTGCCTTTTACTACATTACCGTTGCATTATTTAAAGTTTCGTAGCAACTCTTACTACATTACTGTCAGCATCACTTTGAGTTTATTAGCAATTCATAGACATCACTGTACCATTAAATTGAGGTAAGTAGCGACACTTACTACATGACTGTCAGCATCACTTTGAGGTTATTCGAAACGTTCACTCCATTACTGTTAGCATCATTTTGAGTTCATTAGCAATTCTTACTAAATCACTGTCGCATCATTTTGAGGTTCGTAGCAACTCTTACTACATTACTGTAAGCATCACTGAGTTTATTTGCAACTATCACTACATTACTGTTAGCATCATTTTGAGTTCATTAGCAATTCTTCTGACATCACTGTCGCGATATTTTTAGGTTCGTAGCAACTTTTACTACATTACTGTCGCATTATTTTGAGGTTCGTAGCAACTCTTAGTCCATGACTGTCAGCATCACTTTGAGATTATTCGAGACTTTCACTCCATTACTGTTAGCATGATTTTGAGTTCATTAGCAATTCTTACTAAATCACTGTCGCATCATTTTGAGATCATTAGCAATTCTTCTGACATCACTGTTGCATTATTTTGATGTTCGTAGCAACTCCTACTACTTTACTGTTGCATTATTTTAAGGTTTGTAGCAACCCTTACCACATGACTGTCATAATCACTTTGAGGTTGTTCAAAACACTTACTACATTACTGTCAGCATCACTTTGAGTTCATTAGCAACTATCACTACAATACTGTTAGCATCATTTTGAGTTTATTAGCAATTCATAGACATCACTGTACCATTAAATTGAGGTAAGTAGCAACACTTACTACATGACTGTCAGCATCACTTTGAGGTTCTTCGAAACTTTCACTCCATTACTGTTAGCATCATTTTGAGTTCATTAGCAATTATTCCTACATCACTGTTGCAACATTTTGAGATCATTAGCAGTTCTTCCGACATCACTGTCGCATTATTTTGAGGTTCGTTGCAACTCTTACTGCATGACTGTCAGCATCACTTTGAGGTTGTTCGAAACACTTACTACATTACTGTAAGCATCACTGAGTTAATTAGCAACTTTCACTACATTACTGTTAGCATCATTTTGAGTTCATGAGCAATTCTTCCGACATCACTGTCGCAATATTTTGAGATTCGTAGCAACTTTTACTACATCACTTTCGCATTTTTTTTGAGGTTCGTAGCAACTCTTACTATATGACTGACAGGATCACTTTGAGGTTATTCGAAATGTTCACTCCATTACTGTTAGCTTCATTTTGAGTTCATTAGCAATTCTTACTAAATCACTGTCGCATCATTTTGAGAACATTAGCAATTCTTCCGACATCACTGTCGCATTATTTTGAGGTTCGTAGAAACTCTTACTACATGACTGTCAGCATCACTTTGAGGTTATTCGAAACACTTACTACATTACTGTAAGCATCACTGAGTTAATTAGCAACTATCACTCCATTACTGTTAGCATCATTTTGAGTTCCTTAGCAATTCTTACTACATCACTGTCGCATCATTTTGAGATCATTAACAATTCTTTTGACATCACTGTCGCATTACTTAGAGGTTCGAAGCAACTCTTACTACTTTACTTCAGCATTATTTTTAGGTTCGTAGCAACCCTTACTACATGACTGTCATAATCACTTTGAGGTTTTTCGAAACACTTACGACATTACTGTCAGAATCACTTTGAGGTTGTTTTAAACACTTACTACATTACTGTAAGCATCACTGAGTTGATTAGCAATTATCACTACATTAGTGTTAGCATCATTTTGAGTTCATTAGCAATTCTTCCGACATGACTGTCGCAATATTTTGAGGTTCGTAGCCACTTTTACTACATTACTGTCGCATTATTTTGAGGTTCTTAGCAAGTCTTACTACATTACTGTTACATCATTTTGAGATCATTTGCAATCTTCTGACATCACTGTCACATTATTTTGAGGTTCGTAGCAACTCTTACTGCATTATTGTTGCATTATTTTAAGGTTCGTAGCAACTCTTACTACATTAATGTTAGCATCATTTTGAGTTTATTAGCAATTCTTACGACATCACTGTAGCATTCAATTGAGTTCATTAGCATCTCTGACTACATGACTGTCAGCATCACTGAGTTTCTTAGCAACTTTCACTACATTACTGTTAGCATCATCTTGAGTTCATTCGCGATTCTTCCGACATCACTGTCGCAATATTTTGAGGTTCGTAGCAACTTTTACTTCTTTACTGTCGCATTTTTTTGAGGTTCCTAGCAACTCTTACTACATGACTGTCAGCATCACTTTGAGGTTATTCGAAACGTTCACTCCATTACTGTTAGCATCATTTTGAGATCATGACCAATTTTTCTGACATCACTGTCGCATCATTTTGAGATCTTTAGCAATTCTTCTGACATCACTGTCGCATTATTTTGAGGTTCGTAGCAACTCTTGCTCCATGACTTTCAGCATCACTTTGAGGTTATTTTGAAAGTTTCACTCCATTACTGTTAGCATCATTTTGAGTTCATTAGCAATTCTTACTACATCACTGTCGCATCAGTTTGAGATCATTAGCAATTCTTCCGACATTACTTTCGCAATATTTTAAGGTTCGTAGCAACTCTTACTACATTACTGTCAGCATCACTTTGAGTTCATTAGCAACTATCACTACATTACTGTTAGCATCATTTTGCGTTGTTGAGCAATTCTCACGACATCACTGTAGCATTAAATTGAGTTCATTAGCAACTCTTACTAAATGACTGTCAGCATCACTTTGAGGTTGTTCGAAACTCTTACTACATTACTGTAAGCATCACTGAGTTTCTTAGCAACTGTCACTACATGACTGCTAGCATCATTTTAGGTTCATTAGGAATTCTTCCGACATCACTGTCTCAATATTTTGAGGTTCATAGCAACACTTACTACATGACTGTCAGCATCACTTTGAGGTTATTCGAAACTTTCACTCCATTACTGTTAGCATCATTTTGAGTTCATTAGCAATTCTTACTACATCACTGTCGCATCAGTTTGAGATCATGAACAATTCTTTTGACATCACTGTCGCATTACTTTGAGGTTCGAAGCAACTCTTACTACATTACTGTCGCATCATTTTGAGATCGTTAGCAATTCTTCTGACATCACTGTCGCAATATTGTGAGGTTTATAGCAACTTTTACTACATTACTGTCACATTATTTTGAGGTTCTTAGCAACTCTTACTACATGACTGTCAGCATCACTGAGTTGATTAGCAACTATCACTACATTACTGTCGCATCATTTTGAGATCATTAGCAATTCTTCCGACATCACTGTCGCAATATTTTGAGGTTCGTAGCAACTTTTACTGCATGACTGTCAGCATCACTTTGAGGTTATTCGAAACTTTCACTCCATTACTGTTAGCATCATTTTGAGTTCATTAGCAACTCTTACTACATGACTGTCAGCATCACTTTGAGGTTGTTCGAAACTCTTACTACATTACTGTAAGCATCACTGAGTTTATTAGCAACTATCACTACATTACTGTTAGCATCATCTTGAGTTCATAAGCAATTCTTACGACATCACTGTCGCATCATTTTGAGATCATTAGCAATTCTTCCGACATCACTGTCGCATTATTTTGAGGTTCGTAGCAACTCTTACTACATTATTGTTGCATTATTTTAAGGTTCGAAGCAACTCTTACTACATTACTGTCAGCATCACTTTGAGTTTATTAGCAACTATCACTACATTACTGTTAGCATCATTTTGAGTTGTGGAGCAATTCTCAAGACATCACTGTAGCATTAAATTGAGTTCATTAGCAACTCTTACTAAATGACTGTCAGCATCACTTTGGGGTTGTTCGAAACTCTTACTACATTACTTTAAGCATCACTGAGTTTCTTAGCAGCTATCACTACATTACTGTTAGCATCATCTTGAGTTCATTAGCAATTCTTCCGACATCACTGTCGCAATATTTTGAGGTTCGTAGCAACACTTACTACATGACTGTAAGCATCACTTTGAGGTTATTCGAAAGTTTCACTCCATTACTGTTAGCATCATTTTGAGATCATTACCAATTCTTCTGACATCACTGTCGCATCATTTTTACATCTTTAGCCATTCTTCTGACATCACTGTCGCATTATTTTTAGGTTCGTAGCAACTCTTACTAAATGACTGTCAGCATCACTTTGAGGTTATTCGAAACTTTCACTCCATTACTGTAAGCATCATCTTGAGTTCATTTGCAATTCTTCCGTCATCACTGTCGCATCATTTTGAGTTCATTAGCAATTCTTACTACATTACTTTTAGCATCATTTTGAGATCATTAGAATTCTTACTACATCACTGTCGCATCATTTTGAGATCATTACCAATTCTTCTGACTTCACTGTCACATTATTTTGAGGTTCGTAGCAACTCTTACTACATTATTGTTTGATTATTTTAAGGTTCATAGCAACTCTTACGACATGACTGTCAGCATCACTTTGAGGTTATTCGAAACACTTTCTACATTACTGTAAGCATCACTGAGTTGATTCGCAACTATCACTACATTACTGTTAGCATCATTTTGAGTTCATTAGCAATTCTTCTGACATCACTGTCGCAATATTTTGAGGTTCGTAGAAACTTTTATTACATTACTGTCGCATTATTTTTAGGTTCGTAGCAACTCTTAGTACATGACTTTCCGCATCACTTTGAGGTTATTCGAAACGTTCACTCCATTACTGTTAGAATCATTTGAGATCATTAGCAATTGTTCTGACATCACTGTGGCATCATTTTGAGATCTTTTGCAATTCTTCTGACATCACTGTCACATTATTTTGAGGTTCGTAGCAACTCTTACTACATTATTGTTGCATTATTTTAAGGTTCGTCGCAACTCTTACTACATTACTGTCAGCATCACTTTGAGTTTATTAGCAACTATCACTACATTACTGTCGCATCATCTTGAGTTGTTGAGCAATTCTCACGACATCACTGTAGCATTAAATTGAGTTCATTAGCAACTCTTACTAAATGACTGTCAGCATCACTTTGAGGTTGTTCGAAACTCTTTCTACATTACTTAAGCATCACTGAGTTGATTTGCAACTATCACTACATTACTGTTAGCATCATCTTGAGTTCATTAGCAATTCTTCCGACATCACTGTCGCAATATTTTGAGGTTCGTAGCAACTTTTACTACATTACTGTCGCATTATTTTGAGGTTCGTAGCAACACTTACTACATGACTGTCAGCATCACTTTGAGGTCATTCGAAAGTTTCACTCCATTACTGTTAGCATCATCTTGAGTTCATTAGCAATTCTTCTGACATCACTGTCGCAATATTTTGAGGTTCGTGGCAACTTTTACTACATTACTGTTGCATTATTTTGAGATTCGTAGCAACTCTTAGTACATGACTGTCAGCATCACTTTGAGGTTGTTCGAAACACTTACTACATTACTGTAAGCATCACTGACTGGATTAGCAACTATCACTACATTACTGTTAGCATCATTTTAAGTTCATTAGCAATTCTTCCGACATCACTGTCGCAATTTTTTGAGGTTCGTAGCAACTTTTACGACATTACTGTCGCATTATTTTGAGGTTCGTAGCAACTCTTAGTACATGACTGTCAGCATCACTTTGAGGTCATTCGAAAGTTTCACTCCATTACTGTTAGCATCATCTTGAGTTCATTAGCAATTCTTTCAACATCACTGTCGCAATATTTTGAGGTTCGTGGCAACTTTTACTATATTACTGTTGCATTATTTTGAGATTCGTAGCAACTCTTAGTACATGACTGTCAGCATCACTTTGAGGTTGTTCGAAACACTTACTACATTAATGTAAGCATCACTGACTGGATTAGCAACTATCACTATATTACTGTTAGCATCATTTTGAGTTGTTGAGCAATTCTTCCGACATCACTGTCGCAATATTTTGAGGTTCGGAGCAACTTTTACTACATTACTGTCGCATTATTTTGAGGTTCGTAGCAACTCTTAGTACATGACTGTCAGCATGACTTTGAGGTTATTCTAAACGTTCACTCCATTACTGTTAGCATCATTTTGAGTTCATTAGCAATTCTTACTAAATCACTGTCGCATCATTTTGAGATCACTAGCAATTCTTCTGACATAACAGTCACATTATTTTGAGGTTCGTAGGAACTCTTACTACATTATTTTTGCATTATTTTAAGGTTCGTAGCAACTCTTACTACATTACTGTCAGCATCACTTTGAGTTTATTAGCAACTATCACTTCATTACTATTAGCATCATTTTGAGTTTATGAACAATTCTCACGACATCACTGTAGCTTTGAATCGAGTTCATTAGCCACTCTTAGTACATGACTGTCAGCATCACTTTGAGGTCATTCAAAAGTTTCACTCCATTACTGTTAGCATCATCTTGAGTTCATTAGCAATTCTTCCAACATCACTGTCGCAATATTTTGAGGTTCGTGGCAACTTTTACTACATTACTGTTGCATTATTTTGAGATTCGTAGCAACTCTTAGTACATGACTGTCAGCATCACTTTGAGGTTGTTCGAAACACTTACTACATTACTGTAAGCATCACTGACTGGATTAGCAACTATCACTACATTACTGTTAGCATCATTTTAAGTTCATTAGCAATTCTTCCGACATCACTGTCGCAATTTTTTGAGGTTCGTAGCAACTTTTACGACATTACTGTCGCATTATTTTGAGGTTCGTAGCAACTCTTAGTACATGACTGTCAGCATCACTTTGAGGTCATTCGAAAGTTTCACTCCATTACTGTTAGCATCATCTTGAGTTCATTAGCAATTCTTCCAACATCACTGTCGCAATATTTTGAGGTTCGTGTCAACTTTTACTACATTACTGTTGCATTATTTTGAGGTTCGTAGCAACTCTTAGTACATGACTGTCAGCATCACTTTGAGGTTGTTCGAAACACTTACTACATTACTGTAAGCATCACTGACTGGATTAGCAACTATCACTACATTACTGTTAGCATCATTTTAAGTTCATTAGCAATTCTTCCGACATCACTGTCGCAATTTTTTGAGGTTCGTAGCAACTTTTACTACATTACTGTCGCATTATTTTGAGGTTCGTAGCAACTCTTAGTACATGACTGTCAGCATCACTTTGAGGTTATTCGAAACACTTACTACATGACTGTCAGCATCACTTTGAGGTTATTCGAAACTTTCACTCCATTACTGTTAGCATCATTTTGAGTTCATTAGCAATTCTTACGACATCACTATCGCATCATTTTGAGTTCATTAGCAATTCTTCTGACATCACTGTCACATTATTTTGAGGTTCGTAGCAACTTTTACTACATTACTGTCGCATTATTTTGAGGTTCGTAGCAACTCTTACTACATGACTGTCAGCATCACTTTGAGGTTGTTCGAAAATCTTACTACATTAGTGTAAGCATCACTGAGTTTCTTAGCAACTATCACTACATCACTGTTAGCATCATTTTGAGTTGTTGAGCAATTCTTCCGACATCACTGTCGCAATATTTTGAGGTTCGTAGCAATTCTTCCGACATCACTGTCGCATTATTTTGAGGGTCGGAGCAACTCTTACTACATGACTGTCAGCATCACTTTGAGGTTATTTGAAACTTTCACTCCATTACTGTTAGCATCATTTTGAGTTTAATAGCAATTCTTCCGACATCACT